>NC_051189.1:14897346-15206751 GCF_015220075.1 Falco rusticolus | reverse complement strand
CTTAGACCCTAACTTCAGGTGGAAGAAGTGGCCACTTGCCTGGGAGTATCTCCCAAGCAGGCAGAAAAATTTTGGGGCAATCATCTCACTTGAAAAGCTGCCTTCTAAGATAGAAATTAGTGGGACCAGTTTTGAGGCCACAGCCAGCATAAAGATATAAGTGAGGTGAAGAAAACAAAGGTTTAAGAAAAGTGCTAAAGCATAAACCCTTGAAACCTTTTTTTTTTTTTTTTTCCCCATGCAGTTAGTGATGTTTCACTTTTGTTCTGTTATCAGCAGATTGGTTCATCTGAAATGGAGAGTTGTCAGATCTGTCACAGAAATCAGGGATACGGCTAGAAAAGACATTGTCATAGCTTTGGAAAACTGTCCCAGAGAGCCAGCAACTGAGTAGATAAGCTGAAGAAGCATGAAGAAGTGAAGTTATATAAAGGAATACAGGTTTTAAAGAAAATTAATGATCAATTCTTTCTGTTTTAAAATTAATTGCTAATTCCCAGAAGAACGTGGTATAATGAGCTGGTCAGTGAAACTTCATCTCGGAAAGCAGGTAATTCTAACATTGGGTAAAGAGAGATTTTCCTCTTCCACCACTTTTCAGCTAAAAACACTGTATGAATCTGATAATTCCTTTTTCAACAGAAGTGGGTAGAGAAAAGAAGAGTGAAAGATCTCAGATCAAGCAATGTGACAGCGTGAGACAGCCCTGAGCTGATGCTGCCATTGGAGGTAGACCTAGAACCTAGCACTGTTTGGGACAACCTGAGTTCACAAAAAAGAGCTGTTGGCACTTTCCCATTTGAATTGGAAGGAGCAGATCTGTGAGAGGCATCAACCAGTTTCACTTCAGCTGAACAGTTCTGATATTTATTGTTTCTGTTCTCCTCAACTGCATATCACTGGACCCTCTGATAAATATGGATGAAGATGCATCCCAGGCTTACAAGCGAGCCCCACTGCCTGTGCTCAGACTGCCTTGGTCAGAACTGAGGAAGCCACCACGGTACCCGGCTGGATCCGTGCAGAGGCTCAACCCATCGGTTGATGGGTGGTGTTGAGGCAGCAGAGTAGCACAGCTCTGCTTCCAACAGCGGGCTGTGGCTTTTAAATACAGTGTGTTGGATGGTAACCTCCGCCATGGCTACTCTAACTTTTCCTCCCGAAGAGTGTTTAAACATGTGTCCGTACAAGCATGGAGAAATCAGTAGCTGCAGAACACGACAAGCTGCCTGACAAGCTGCAGGCTAACTCAGACTTGTTCAGCCTGAAGGATCTGGTTGTGTCTGTGCCCAGGACAACAGAGAACATCTGAGTGTCCCAGCCAAACATCCAGCAAAACAAAGACTGTAAGCGGAGCAGGAGGGGTGGCCCCTGCCTTAAACAGAGCAAATACGGCACTGAGTAGGTGGCATCCTGCCCCAAAATGAGGCAGGGGTTTCTTGATCCCACCTTTTAGGAAGTCAGGGGATGTGATCCCTCACAGAAACAAGACACCCACTCGAACGGGACCTTAAGGTCTCTGTGTGAGGCAGTGTTGCAGGGCGTGCTCAGGAAGAGCCCAGGGCTCCCTCCCACAGCTCTGCACTGCGCCAGCATCGTGCTGCTTGCCTGGCCTGTAACCATTAATCCAAGCGAGACCTATGTAAACATCTTTTGGTGTACAGCTTTGAAGATGAGCAAATCTGAACACATTTGTAAAGTAATTAACTTCCTTACAAATTGCTTAGGCTTGCTTCTCTAATCATAAAAAGCTACACAATACAAATAGCACTGGCTTTCTCATTACAGAAATGACCCTGTTGCTGTCTGCACTGTTGTCATTCTGCTAGGCTAGGCTATAGCAGTTAGAATTTAGAGTCCTAATCATCATTCTTCATCCACCCCTCTCAAAGGTAAACTTGGGACAGATCTCTGGGTTCAGGGAGACTGTTGTAAAACTGAAGCAATGTCATTGTGTCCAAAGAGTCAGAGAGAGAGAGAGAGAGACAGAGCAGAAATCTCTCTGCTGGCTCCCAAACCAATTGTCCCATCTTTAGGAATAGCTAACACAGACCAGTACTTTACTATCAGACTCTATTGTCAGTTACTGCAGGAATCCAGCAAAGGGAATCTCCAGCTTGGAGACACCAATAAAAAAATACCCAGGTAAAACAATAGCTTACCAAAAGCAAAATATAGTGTGTATATTCCCTGTCTTTATTGAATGCAAACACAAATAACTATCAGGTTAAAAGGAACAGATGGAAAAAGTTGTTATGAAAAATTGAAATTAGATTTTCACTCTTTCTTTTTATTTCTCTTCATAAGGGTTTCTATTATCACTGAAGAGTCATCTTTCTAGTAAATGGTTGAAGAAAAGACTCACTTAAGCTTTAGTATTTATGTGCCAGTTGCCTAGTAAACAACAGAATTAATAAAATGTGATCTCCATGTGATTGCTTGTGGCTCAATTTTTGCCACAGTTATTTCTAAGGAATCTGCTTTCACTGAGTCTTGAGTTACATTAAATTAATAGAAGACTTGGTTCATCTTCACAGTCTTAAAAGGAGCGTTCCTGCTTACATTCTGCCCCGTGTACTGTTCAGCTTCAAATCCATGCTTTGTCAAAAAATGTTCTTTAGTATGAAAAGATGCTGCAACATGTATGATTTAAATTGCATGGCCATGGCAGAATAGTGTTCTTAAATTGAATTTTACACTCTGAGCTGTACTCAGCATGGGGTCATTTCCAGATTGCATCATGTCAGAATTATATTGTTGAAACTGTTGTGTTACCAGCCACACACATCTTTTCAAAGCATCACTTCTCTTGCTTCTAAGTTTGAGGAATAGTTGTATGGAGTCCAGGCTTCTTGTGTCCTACAGCTGGAGCCAGCATACTCTCCCCTTTGCATTTCCATCAAGTCTTATTTAAATTCCACCTAAGAAACCAAGGTCTGAAAAGCAGTGACTTCTGGATAATTTCATGGGGATCAGAGGGAGAGTGTGGTTTTATTGAACAGATAAATAAAAAAGTAAATAATCCACATATTAGTTACCCTATATTGTGCAGAATAGTTCCATTGCGTCTCAGCCAGTATAGGCAAAGTCCAAGAGAATAACTCAACATTTCAAAGCGAGTAAAACAGTTGTAAAAGTAGAAAGGCTACTAAACATTACTACTGGATATAAGATACCCATAAATGTATAGATTAAATCAATAAGCACCTTTAAAAATCAACTAGAACATTGTCACCAGTTACAGCAGACCAGATGTTCAGGCAGACGGGCATAAAAACTGCGGCACAAACATTTGCAGAACGTTAGCGAGGGTGTATTGTATCGAAGTCTGTATGTGTAAAAATACATGGACTTACTAAAACCGGCACTAAATTAAGTGAGTCACCATGTATATACCAAGATGTAAGCAAACACCTCCTGTACTCCTTGACACAATTGTACAGCAAGTGGTTCCGATGAGAAGTCAGCATTTCAGGTCTGTATACAGCCATAAGTCTAATCTCTTTGCTCTTCCACCTCAAAGAAAGAGTAAGATGAAAATGGTAGGTGGAAAATGGCTTTGGTTTATGTGCGGTGTCACCTGTTACTGCACGTGACATAGTTGTGACCAAAACCCTTTGGTAATGAATGGCACTGAAGAATCTGAAGCAAAATAGGTGGCCAAACCTCATGCCACGCCTCTGGAAACGTTTCACTTGCAACGTTAACTTGATCTCATCTAAACTTTGAAAAAATTAATGATAGATAATGGAAAGAATAAACTATAGAGTTACCGTACCTCACAATCATTCCTGCCAGATTTACTATGCCAGTTAACCAGTTGCACACACGTACTTAACTGTGATAAGAGCCCTTTTTGAAATATACTGATTGCAGCGTGCCCAGCACTGTAATTAACTCAAGATTTATTAATTTATCGAGACTCCTGAAACAAGCATGTCTAATTGCCCTTCTTTATTAATACATTCAAGGTTTAACATTTTACTGCCATTTAAACAGGAGTTCTAATAAGATACAGTATCAATTAATGGTCCTGTTAAAAGTCAGCTGGTATTTTTACAATAGCAGCAGAACTCCTTGTCACACATTAAACAACACCATGGAGCAATCATAAGGTTTGTGGTTTTGTTTGGAAAGGTGCATTGCAATGATACAGTGCACACTTCCAAGATTTTAACAAGCATCTCCCACTAGACATTCCTTCCATAAGAGGATGGTGGAAAACTCTTAGTTTTGGGCTTGCCCAGAAAAGGAGAATGTAAGAACAGGAGTTCCGTCAGTGTGTTTATCCTTTAAAAGCAACATGCTTTTCCAAAGCCCTAAGGATGTAAATGCACTACACTGCACTGCTTTTATTTGGTTCTTGAAATGCATTGATCTTACAGTCTGCATTCAGGTTTTTGGTTTTATTTTTTTCTGGGGACTTCATCAGTTTGAACCAAACTGGGATTAATATACATTATATAATGCTTCTAATTCAAGGTGTTCCTCACCTCTGAAAGTCTGATGCTGTCCACAGCTGTGTGAAGGCTGTTGCTGCTGAAAAGCCTTAGTCAGAAGTGATAACTCCCATCCCATGGATAGAGCAAGACTTGATAGCTCAGTTGCACTAAAGCAGTCTTGTTTTGGAGCTACAAATAACAGCCCAAACAGAGCTGACCGGAATGGCTTTTTAACAAGGATGCTGTTATTTTGAAAAGTTTTCTATAGGTGGACTGGTTTCCATCCAATTTTCATTAGGATGCTTTCTTTTGAAGCCTGAGCCTTGGTGATAATACAGGTATAATTAAATAGTTGACTACAGTGTCAGTTAAGACACCGGCCTGTGAGGTGAACTACACACCACAAATGCTCTACACTGTTTTACAGTGGCACTTAGCAGGACACCTTTGAAGTAACCAGACCGAATGATGCATGATAATTTAGCAATCAAACTCAGTTCCTTACTTCAATATTGGCCAATAAACTCATACTTTTACTTACTGAAAGAATTGCTATAAACTTTATATGTTAGATGCATTAAGCCAATTGAAGTATTTTTATTTCCTTTGTGAACACATCACATAAATTTCCATAAGCCACTGAACGCAAGAAACTGGGAAATGGCTTGCTAACTCAGGCATAGCGGGTAGTGTATTCAAAAACCACCAGACACCAGGAGCTACCATTTTGGCTGCCATAATCCTCTGTAGTTGTATCTACTGTAATTTATAACCCTGACAGATCCTAACCTTCTCTTCTCCTTTCTCTTTCTGGCTGCCCAGCAGCCTTTTTTTGCAGGGCAATAGCATAGACAGGCTAGCAGCCAGCAAATGAGGTAAGTCCTAGGAGGTTCTTACTCCCTAAAACAACTGTTGCAAGAATGCCACCGATACACAGTCAGCTTTTTACTTGGAAATTTTTAATTTTCGTCCCTGATGTGCATACAAAACTCAGGATCTTTGCTGTCAGAGTCCTTATGCTCTTTCAGATGTGTCCTAGTTCCGTCCAAACTGGACATAATGTTTAAATTATTAAGAAAAAAAAAGTATTAACAGCAATAACAATCAAACTTTCCATTGTTATTTGAAGGAATTTAGCTATTCCTTCATCAATAAGACATTTAAGAAACCTGTGTTTGAGCACACATACAATATTTAGTCATGTAAGTAACTTTTTCCAATGAAAATGGAAAAAATTTCCAGTGAACCTTTCCAAAGTTGAGGGTGCTGAGTCAAATCTAGGATACTTTGAACCAAGACATTGAGCCAAGAGATTTCACTATCACAAATCTTTCCTCCTGGTATTGTGTAACATAGGGCTTACCTTGTCCTTCAGGCAGAAGGTTTGTATACTATGATTTAGCTGGGCCAAGAAGGCGGCAATGTTCACAGTCAAGTATCCATCAGGGAAAATGCTCTTCTTTGGACAATGTGCAGTTATCCACCTGTAGTTACCTTATCCATACAGTGCTGTGTAGGAAGACCTAGGGTGGCTCCAAGACCAAACGTATCCAAGTACATGACTTGATGAAGAGTCAGCTTGATCTTGTAGAAATTTTTAGGGTCCACTCACCTATGATATAGTTGAGCTTTGCCAGCTCTCTCTCGTGTCCCTCTAGTGATAATGCCAGCCCAAGAAGAAAAATTGGTTCCTCCCCAGGAGGGGCTGATGTGACCTGCTGGGCCAGTCTTCAGGACCCTGAAACAACTGTGGTCCTCAGAGGGGGTGTCCATCCCACAGACACTGCCCAGAGCTTGGAGGAGACAGTCAGGTCAGCACTGAATCAGAAACAGCACAGTCACGCTCAGACCCACGCTAGGGTGCTTTCCTTGATACGCTGACTTGCTCCAGTGGCCATTATGAAAACCAATGACATTGCCACAGGAGCCAGCTTACGTAGAGCCAGTACTGCACTGGGTCATATAAATAGACTCAAGAGAAGCAGAATACTTTTTTTTATTTTATTTTATTTTTTTTTTCCCTTGTGGTCCAGGAGTGTAAATACAAAGAGTTTCAGTCTTCACACCAATGAGCCTGTGCAAAGCCACAAGTGCTCCTTGCCACAGTGCCAGGTTTTGTATTCAGGGAGTCTCTTGCACTGGGATTCTGTTACCTTTTGAATACAAAGCCTACATAATTGCTGGAAACAAACTGCTTAGCTGGGAGGGAATGACTTACAATGTTTTAAATGCCATTAAAGGATACTTAGCAATGCCATTGTCATCTTTCTATGACATGCTGACCAGTGGAAGGGATTGACTGCCTAAAATACTGTCTGCTTTTTCTAGCTATCTCAGCTGATCTAAGAACAGATTTTACCCCTCACTATTAAATGTGCTGCTCACACCTCTCATACCGACCCATAACAGTCAGCTCCTGAGGTCCATAAATGAGGCAACAGCAGTCCCGTTTTTTTTTTCTCTGAGGAATGAACCAAAGTGCTCTATGCAGTATCATCATTCTTCCATAAATGGCTCTTGTACTGTTTTTGACCATTTGACAGTTTATTTTTGTTTGTTTGTTTGTTTTCAGACTATTAATGCAAAAGGAATAAGGTTAGTATCGGATAGCACTGAACAAGGTTTTAAGACTATTTGGGTTTAATTTCTTCAAGGTCATACTTGGGTCTCTGGAACTCCAGTTTAATCCCTCAAATCTCCATTGATAGCTAGGGGATAATAATTTCTTTGTCTGTCTAGTCTGCTTGGATTAACACCCTGCAGAATCTTGAATTCTTCCCTGGCAAAGGCGGATTTTTGCATGTGGCCTGAAGGTACCATTATAATACACACGATTATTAACACAAGCTCCTTTTTTCTCTCAGAAAAAAAAAACTTTAAAATAATCATTGTCATTTCAACTTGTTCAAACATCTTTAATTGACAACTAAAACAACTGAAAATTAAACCTTATAGCAACTAGTTGGGATAATAGGGACTGAGATATTTAGATGCAACCATCAGTGAGCAGAGGAACGTGTGCAATGTGGTTTTGAACACTGTCTCTGCCAATGGTTACTTTTTCAGTGTCCTTTGGCTTCACTACCTTTAAAATGAAGGTAGTAAAATCTACCTTCCCCATTAATCACTTTGGACCACAGACATTTCGGTCCCCTTCTTTGAAGAGCATCTCCACGCCGGCTAATTGAGGTTTCAGAGCTAAGGTAAGCACCCAGGTGCTCAACACATTGAAAGGGAAAAGTCTGTCGTGGAAGAAACCAACACTGACTGCTAAGCTGCAGAGTTAGCAGTGACCAGCAGAAGGAAGAGGTTTACATTCTGTTTGCTACCTCATGGCATTCTCAACCTATTTCAAATCTATTACAGTTATAAATCCTCTTAAAATATAAATATTTTTTTTTATTTTTATTGTTTGGGTTTTTTTAGTTTTAGGGGTTTAGGGTAGGGATTTTTCTACTTTCAGGTGCTTTGGCTTCTGATAATACTCATATTTTCCCTGCAAACTCTGAAGCTGGATAAATACAATTCCAGTTTGTCACAAAACATCTGAAATGACTAAAACCACTATAACATTATGAGATTTTTACAGGAAAAAAAAAAAAAGATTAATCAAAACATCTTTTCCACTCCTCTATGAACCTCTAAGGATCTCCTTTGCCTGTGGCTCACTTGTAGACTCAAGTCCACCAGACTTCAGCAAGCACAGTGTTTTGGTTTCGACACAGCCAACTGCACTCTTGTCACTGTAAGAGCAAAGAGCAAAATAGAAAAGATCTATTTGGTGTCTCTCAGGCAGATTCATTTAGCTTGAGCCCATGGAAAGGCAGCGGGTTCTGCTTGCTGCTTCCACAGTCTCTGTGATATGAAATCGCTTCCTCTTATGATACCACAAACTGAACGGCCCCAGATAGGGGCAAACCTCAGAATTACAGGGAGTATCTCCAGCCCTACTCATTTGTTCTTTACACAGCCATTTCTGAACCAGCAATATCAGAGCAGCTGGTTCAGAATATCAAAATCAGGACAAAGTGTACTTGGCTTATGGCTGCCCAGCTCAAACACATAATTTTGTGGTCAGGAGAACACTTGCTGGTGGTCTATAGAGACCTTAGTCATGAGTATGATGATGGCTCCTCCTCTGGGTGTCTGGTGGGGGAAGAGGGACAGTTGGTACCAATGGCACAATTACTGTCTCATTGGGGTTCGGACACTCCCAAATCCAAAAGGACTGAAAATATTCTGCAACCTTCCTAATATCAGTGTGCTGAGTGTATGCCATTGCATCCATTCCAAAAGTATTCTGGTAAGTGAGGGTTAGCTTATGCTAATGCCAGGACATGGGCTAAAAGCCATATGAATACATTGCTATTAAAAGAAATCCCATGACGAGCAAAACTTCGGGAGTCACTGGAATCTAGTGGAAGCTGTGTAAAAGCATCGATGAGTCAGTAAACACCTTGGAGTAAGTTCAACGTCGTAAGAAGGGGTTAAATGCCGGTTAGTTCCTATTGTTATTGCTTTGTAAGATTTGTGCCTCAGAATGGTTTAGAAATACAAATAAGTGAGGCAATGGCTGTTGATGGATCCACCACCACAAACAGGGCACAAGTTGCCACACCACGAGGAGCCCTAAGGCATCCAGGATGTCTACCAGGGGGCTGTCAGGTATGACGCAGGACCTTCAGCAGACCATGATCTGCAGTATCCCCAGTGATGTGTGAAACAATGCTACCTCTCCACTTGAGAGACAACTAAATTACAAACTTTGTGTGTGGTGTTCTACACAATGAGAAGGCATATCTTCCTACTAGACAGACTTAAAATCAAAACAGCCCCATGAGGGTTAAGGGGAAAGCAATTATCATCCTTTTTTTACCTAAATAGGCAGAAAGAGACAGTGGTTTGCTTAGAGTCCCTGAGAAAGTCTGTGGTTCATAGACCAGTCTCATTCCAGTGCATCATTCAACTGACCAGGCTCCCATAGCCCCCCTCGGAGTGCACAGACACCCCATAGTAGGGTGCACCATCTGGCAAAGAGGTGAAGCCTTACCCAACTATTTCTCAAATGCTATATTAGGACTACGTGGTTCCACGGGTGTGCACAAGACAGAATCTCTTCTGGGTCATCTAAATTTTGCTAGAGAGAAGCTGTGTCAGGAAGACAACCAAGATCAAGGAAACATAAATCTTGCTTTAAGTCTGCCTGAATTCCCTCCAGGATCTGTGTTAAGTACCGCTGGCTGAACATGAGAATTTTATTCCTCTCCTCCCTGTTCTCCTCCACAAAAAGTGATGCTCCCGTGCTGCTTTTAGGACACTGCACATAACTGACTGTCATGCCAGGAGTCAGAACGTCCTGACTCTGTCCATAACACAGGCTCCCACCGGACAGCATCATTTATGTGTGGTTAACATGGACACAGAATTGCTTTGCCTCCAGAGCCAAAAAGACACAACCAGCTCATTATTTCTGTACTTTCGGAAACTTCACAGAGAAATAAATAGTCACTGAAGCTCATACTAGGGCTTGGACCTCACATAGCAGAAGACACTTGCTTTCTTGGGAGCCCATCCCCTCAGGGCTCTCAAGTTCCTTTCATGAACAGGACAATTAATGCCCTGCAGATAGGATGGACATTGATGAATTGGGTGTCCTCAGTGACTGATTGTGAGGTCTTTCTTTCCCCCATCCTCTTATAACTTAAGATCTTCCCACTTCGATTTTACATTTCCTCCCCTGCTAGATGCATTTTTTCAGCTTCACTTACATGGGGAAGGGTTTGTCCCAAAGCAGCCTCTCCTCCCGCATCTCCCTCTCCCCCCCACCCCTCACTATGAATAAGACCTCTCTGTCTAAGGCAACAATGGCTGAGAAGCCTCCAGAGTACCCATTTCTCGTCCTCCCCCTGTTTTGATGCACTGATTATCCTCTTGTCAGATCAATAGCCCATCTGCTTTTAGAAGTTCTCTAGCATTCTGATGCTAAATTAAAACAGAGGGAATCAATCCTTAGTTAATTTCTCCAACCAAACAATTTATATCTCTCTTCTGATCTGCCATCATGTGAATTATATAATGCTGACATACTGTGAGGCCTCCCCAGACAAAGTAAGCACTTTTATAATGCTGAATTGCCCTCTTTATTAGTAACTCTCGAATGTGACAAACCAGGAGATTTATTTTATAATGTTGCATAGGCCTTGGTTGAACTTGTTAGAACTCCCAGCTATTGTAATGGAGTAAATCACTAATTAACAGTGGGTTTTGCTTTGTTTTTAATGGACTTTGGGGATACATTTCAGACTTAGATGAAGATTAGTGCAAAACAGAGTTCTCCTTAATTATTTCAAATTGAGTGTTATGCTAATAGTAAACAATTAGTTCTTTCCTGACTGAAAATTAATGTTCTATAAATAATTACAAAACCAAGCTGCTATGTGAGTCCCAAAAGGAGCTGCCAGACTTAGTGGTTAACCCACAAGAAAGAGGCATGGATCTTTTCCATGGTCTTGCACTTTGTGAAAATTAAGCATGCGTTTTGGTGGCTTTCTAGGGTTTTCCTACCCTTGCTGAAAAAATGACATCTATATCCATACATATAACCTGCAAAGTATATTTTTGAAGACAAAAATGTATGATCTTAGGGTTTGCCAGTTCTCAGGTCACTTCCCAAATCAAAGCTTAAACAAAATATTAGCATCGTCCCAGTAGAGATTTTTGCTTTGTGAGGTTTTGTACTTGCTTTTGTATAGGAAAAATTTGGAACACAGAAAACTGGGTTATCTCAGCTGACCGCAGTTCAAGGTTAGTTGACAAAGTATGAGACTGTTATACACCATGTTCTAGATCACCTAATTCTCCCACTGAACTCCTAGGAGTTAGGATATTCCTCTTTATGGCTGCAAAGCTCTGGTTACTCATTTTAACCAGCTTTTTTTCAGCACACTGAGCTCTTCAGTGCCTTTCCATGCCCTTACAGATCCCCTCTGCAGTCAGTGGAAAGGGACAGACACCTCTTGTGCATAAATCAGTGAAAGGTGGGATTTCTAATCTCACAGAGTAAAGGATTTCTCATCAGCAAAGGCAAAGTTCACACTGGCAGAGGAAGCAGAGCAGCTCCTCTGGGCATCAGCATCACCTAAATAACTCAGAAGGACAAAAAATCAGTGCCCTGCCCTTGCAGCAGTCCATCATGGCCCTGCAGTACCTGTCCCCAGCCCATTCCTCTGCCACAGCCAAGGGTGTGCGTGCCATGCCGTGGGGTGAAGGAGCCATACATGTACCAGCAGCCAGGCCTCCCACACTTTGCCTTCTCGGCGGAGGAACCCTGCAACACGCACAGACTTTTGTTCAGTGGTGGAAGAGAAGCTGCCTGGAGGCTGGCAGCCCTGGGGGACAAGTATGTCGGCACTTAGTGCTGCTGATGGGGTTTTCAGTCCTCCCCACCCCATCGCACTAGCCGCAACCCTCACAGAGGCTTTAATGCCGCTCTGAGATTGGGGGGTTGCCTCTCTCATTGAGTTTCAAAATCGTAATTTTGCCATTTCCACTTTTCTACTTTGGGCAACTACCTACCTTACCTTTGTCTTAAGCCTGCTCAGTCTTGTGCTTCGTCTTACACACCACACCAGAGCCATAGAAATCAATAAAATTTGCAACAGATTCTTGCCTCAGTTTCCTCATCATTTCTGAGCCTCTGCTTGAGGCCTGTCCAAGCCCTGCGATAACCCTCTCCTTCCTTTTTGCTGCCACCTAATTCTGGCGTGAGGGAAGATATCAGAGGTTCCTCAGGAACAGATGTGGCATTTTGTTCCCTGCCATCTCCTTTCCCTACACAGCCTCCAAGCCTCACTCAGGGAGAGCAGTGTACCTCATCTCTTGCCTGTGTGTCAGGCAGCTGAAAAATCCCAACCATCTCCTACAAACCAACCCTCTGAAGTTCCCAGAGGCCTCTGCTAAAGTGCCAATGAGTCCTGATGTCCAAGAAGTGTCAAAGCCACAACAACCCAGTTCTTGTAGCCCCTGCTCTCTGTCACGGGAGAGAAGACACAGCAGCAATAACTTGGATCTTGATGAGTCTGTGCTTTCCTGATGTTCCTCTCAGGCTTGTGCCAGTCCTGAGGTCCTCCTCTAAGCCCAAGCACCCAGGTGAGAAGGAGATGAATTCTGTCAGCTCTGTAAGTAAAATAAGATTTCAATTTGCTGTCAGAACTTTAATTAAAACACTTATAGATCAACTTTACCATGGCAAATTGTCTGTGCCACTATTACTATAGGAAGATGAATGTTGGCTGTGAAAACAGGCAAAGTACACCCCCCTAGACTAATGTGTAATTTCATAGCCATTGATTCTTTACCTCGAAAATTCTCACACATGCTTCTGGGAATTGGAACTGCTTATAGGTAACCTCGCAGCAGCTTTGGCAATTTTTTAAAACTTTTGTGAATGTGGAAGAAGAGTCATTTTGCCCATTCACGTTTTTCCATGGCAAGCATGACCTGCAAGCACCTACCTCCCAAGTTCTGAAACCAAACCTAATTGTTGGATGACTACATTGAACAGATAATACATAATCTACTAATAATTCCTGTAGGATATTGATAAACAACCACCATCTCCTGTTGTAAGACTAAGCATCTAATTCTGCAGTCAGTCTGAATATTAGCTTTCTTCGGGGTAATAATGAAAAGTCAGATCATGTACCAAGATAAATTTAATTACTGGAATGAATCTGCTTATGCCAGTAAGATACATTAAAAGAGTACAAAATGTAAGAAACTATTACTGACTTGAGAGCAGGTGTGTGATTTAGTATATAACAGGCTATTTGAAATGGTCACATAACTAAATGGGCAATTTTGCTATCAAAATTAACCGTTTAACCCAGATAAATGTTGCAATGTTTTTGGTAAATGATGAACATTTAAAATCAGTCAGCGCAGCATCTGAGCAGTCCGCGGTCCCTAAGCCACCGGGCTCCGATCACCTCCTTGGGGCAGCTGTGTTAACCGTGGCTGCTCTTCGCTCAGCCCAGCTTAGCAGACTGCCAGCTCCCTCAACATGCCCTTAGACATGGAGATGCAGGTAGGAGTGAAGGCTAGGCTGTGCATGGGGGGTCTGAGCCACAGGCAGGCAGGCACCCAACATTCTAGCAGTTTCTGGATGTCTAAGGGATCTGTCCAATGCCACATAAGAAATCAATGACAAGAGCACCAGATTTTACTAGGATACTGCACCAATCTTCACCCAGCAGTGGGCTTTGAGTTTCCATAAGGACATGTCAGACATGCTCCATCCCATCCCAGCAGCATCCCCCAGGGTCACTCAGCAAGGGGAGATACAAGGAATGAGGAAAGCAGGAATCTCCAGAGAGAGAGTAACCTTTTCTAAGCAGCAGAAATGTACTTGGGATTTCTTGTTGTTTTAGATATATTCCACACATCTGCACCATGATGATGGGACTGCTTGAAAGTACTGGGAATTAAGATGCACCTTCTGGCAGTCCCTGTGATGGTCCACTTGCAGCATGTTAACCAGAACAGAAATAGACTGTGGTAATTTCATCACGTCCACATCGTTAGTGGTGGCAGAGGATGAGGGTAGCCAATTGGGCCAGATACCACACAGACAAGGCTCAGGACAGAGGTCAGGGTGAGAGTCAAGGCTGCTCAGGGGCAGCTGGACCTTGGTACAAAGCCTGCAAAGGCAGCTGCCCAGCGCTCCAGCCACCTCATACCACAAGCCTTCATGCCACAATGAGATAATTGTGTCCTGACCACATCTACCCAAGGGCCTGCCCTAGCACATCTGGGCCTTGTTGTAACTGCATTTATCTAAGATCTGAGTTAAATCCATTAAGAAAGAAATTCTGTACCAGCATAGCTGTGATCAAGAGTCAGGCCCAGCTGGCTACAAGAAGGTGGAAAGAGAGCCTAGTGGGTACACAGTTGTGCAACAATATCTAGCATTATCTGGGACCCACATCCAATTAAAGCAACTAAGTTATACACTGTAGACATGCAATTGCATCAACCTCACATTTACATGCTTAACATCAGTGGCAATTTTTTTCCTTCTGCCACGGAGTTGTCAAAGACATCCTATCCATCAGTGCAAATGTGAGGACTTAATTCCAGCTGCTACATCCGTGGCCTCAGGCACTGATGAGCAGAAAACCAGTGTGGTTTGATTAGCTGAGTTCTTGTCTACACTGTCAGCTGAGTCGCCTTCTTGAGCAAACATAGTCCAGCTGCTTCTTGTGTCATTATGCATTTAGATATGCCTCTATTATACAATAAATGAGAAATCAAGGGTAAACAAGAAGGTGAAGGGTTTATGAAGCTCCTTCACTGTGACTACTGCTCCTACTGGCATTTCCTTTGACTTTTGACCTTCCTTGATGCAAAGGCTCTGGTCTCCTTGCAGCTAAGCTGCGGCTTCCTCTGAAGTACATCAGCTGTAATGTGATGCCTGCGGATATGGTACCTAGGGTAATTAAGATGTTTGTTGACTTTGGTTCTGCCCCCACCAGTGTGTAGCTATGTCCATAGGAAACCAGTGTTTGCTTGCTGATGAAGTGTCAAACACTGGTGCATAAAATCACCAACATTCCCAGTCTTTAATGTTCCATGTTTCTTCATAACTATTTGAGTAAGGTTAAAATCAGTGTGTTTGGTGAAGAACACATGAAGGTGCCATTTACGATGCAGGAAACAAACGTTTATAAATTGTTTATGCAGTGAGGACAGTACTTGGCTTGCTCTTTAATGATAAACACCCGAGGCATCACAGAATTATTCAGTCTTGCAAGAGTGAGTCCAGATGAAATACATTTGGTTAAATATCAATGTTTCCTAGAAAAGACCATACTGTACCCTAAACTCTGCTAACCAGCCCTCCACTGACTACAGGGGAGCTAGCCTAGCCTGGTGCCTGACTTTTTAGTCACAGTTCAGTGAGATTTATCCTCCTTTTATGTTATGAGCAATTTTCAGTACCATGGTTTCTGTTCATCGTTGAGTAAGTGATTTCATACCTTCAGTGCTTCACACACCTTTCATGAAGCAGATGACATCGGCACTTTCCACAGCTCCTGGTGCCCCAGCTTGTGGTCCCAGCTTCTGCTCAATTCCTTGGTCTTCTCCTCTCTAGCTCACTTTCTATGGCAGGCTAGTTGTGAAGGCTGTCAAGAGTTTTTCCTTAGAGGGCTTTGATAAACAAGAGATCATTGACAAGTTGTCATGGATGTAGGCTTCAGGAATGGGGCAAACTGGATGATCCATGGGCCTTCCTTACCTTTGATTGCAAGGCCTGGACCGAATTGTCGACATGATCCTTTCAGTCCAACACGTCTAATGTTTAGTGGCACATGGGAATTTCTATCCACTTTCAAGAGGATGGTGTAGTGCTCAAAAATACCTACAGGTATCACATGTAACAGAAGCAGTGAACTTTTATAAGTCTGCCAATGTGATACAAGAAATTCAGGTCCTTCCTTTGAGAATCAGTAGGATCCTTTGAGGCACAGAACTAGAAGAAATTATTGTAGTTTTTCAAATTGTACCTGGAAGCAGGCATTATTGCAGGGAAGTTAGACAGATTAAAATCTTCCCCAGTATTGGAAGTGACAGCTCCAAATGCACTGGAAACTGACAGCATGCTTTTGGAAGAAGCATGAGGACTATGGGAAGCTACTGAAACAAGACTGCAGAGAATGAACAGTTTAGGAAATGGATTAGTTAGCAGATTATTTGTAGTGTAACTGAAAACAAGGTCAAAGCAAGGTTATTGTAGCAATGGGCTTGACTTTGCAAAAGAGAGCTGATACTTGCAGGTCAAGTAAAAACTCTGCTTTTCAAATTAAAAGTTCAGTAAGACCAAAGGGAAACCAATTAAAAATGCACACCGATGTGCAAAGATGGGCTGCAAAGGTCAGCAAATGGCCCGGACAAAATTTACTTGCAGAAAATGTGGCATTAATCACAACAAAATGGAAAGGGGTCCATTACCAGAAGAATGTGGCTGTGCAGAGAATACACACAGCTTGAAGCCATCGGGTTCATTTTTTCCACATACGCTATCAGGCGTCACTCCAGTAAGTTCCTTGTAGTTGTTTACCTCTGAGCTAACCATCTAGATTTTCTTTATTGTCAGTGGAGAGAAACAGTATCTTCTGGGGCATAATTCATCTTACAGTGAGGTAGACATCTGAAATGCACCTTCATCGATCTTTATGTGTGCAAAGTTGTTTCTCTTTCATATTCTCACTCCCCTCTCCTCTGACTGCAATTGCACAGCAACTTTTTCTTCTTCTGAAATAAGTTATCCCAGAGGCACTGCAGGTCTCTCTTGGAGCCAGCTGGTATTGGCTCTGCAGGACATGGGGGAAACTTGTAGCAGCTTCTCATGGAAGCCACCCCTGTGGTCCTCCCACTGCCAAAACCTTGCCACGCAAACCCAATGCACTGCTAAGCTCACTCCACCTTTAACAGTAAAGAGGTATGGACACACTGATGGATAACACCACTAGAGCAATTCCCATAGCCCTGGTAATCTACTGGAGCCTGCTAGTGAAGCAGCTGTTGACCAAATAATTCAGGACCAATTTTTCACCCACCAGTGAAAATTACTTGGGTGATCATGAGATTAACAAGTTTAGTTAAAAAAAAACAAACGTTACTGCTTTTCTAGCTAAACAGCAAATCTGTTTTTCATAAATTTTGCATTTGGAGTTTCAACAATTTAGTTTAATGCTAGGCTGCAGCTAGAAGGTTTAAATATGTGTCTGAGAAAATGAGTGTATTGGGGTGAGGAAAGAATGATGTGATACACACAGATGCATGAATATGAAATACATTAACTGTTACATGAAAATGCTCGCAGAAAACACTGCCAATAAGTTCAACACATTTTAACAAGGGTGCAGAGGGAAGACTAAAACCACGTCTCATAGAAGGAGAACCTAGTTCCTGCTGTTTCAATGTCACTTAAAAGTGACTGTTGCCCAGCCATGTTTGCTGGGGAAAACACTGACACGTGCTCAAGGGTAGTGTGTGCTGGTTTGGGCCAAGCCTCCCTCAAGAGAAACAATTGCAGCCTCCACCCCCAGTGAGTGCATGAGCCCGTTCCAATCGTGGGCATATGGAAAGCATGTGTGGGCCAGGAGGTTTCCACTGAGAAATATATTCTGTGAGAAAGGCTGGGAGAAAATGTATCAAAAAAGCACCAGATCCGATCCGGAGCAAAGAACTGAAGCTTACAGACAAAGAAGGAGCAAGTGCTGGTGCAGAAAGAGAAGATGCTGTCAGAGGAGATACTGTATGAGGCAGGCACTAATCAAGCCATTGATTTTAGGCATCTGTTTTAGGAAATCTGATTCCTCCAATGGAAACCTAACCATTGCCTCTACAGATATGTCTAGGCTCCATCCAGGTGTGCCTGCAGGCCAGTGGTTGGGCAGCTGGGCAGAGGCTGCAAAGGCAGGCACCTAAAGTAAAACATTGTGAGCATCCTCAGCATCTCTTACTGATCCTATCAAGGAACAATAACCGTATCATCCTTTGGTTTAAGAAGACTATAACGAAGAGGAGCCTGACACATCCCTTTTTTCCCTGTTACCTAGAACAAACAGTTCTAGATCCCCTGAGTTTTGGGTCATTCCTACAGTCTCCTACACCATTAAAAGCAATGACACCCTGGCAAAGATGACATTCCCTTGCAAAAAGGATCTTACTAGGAAAAGGACGAGCAATGTAGGAGAAAGAAGGAAAACAGAAAGGATGCATTTTCTTGTTCTCAGCTAAGTGGGAGGATATGGTTTAGATTTTGACCATTCTAATTTTAGGTAATGCAACTGAAACATACTCACCCCACAAGACTATAATAAAAATATACATTTCTCCTCCCTTTCTCTTTTTCTGATCTCTTTGAGATCAAGGTAATTCAACCCACCTGGAACCCCTTTCTCAACCACTGTTTGAGAAGGCCCAGAGATCAGTCAGTCACTCAACATTATGGCAAGGGTACCTCCTCCAAAGTATGCTGCAGATTTGGTGGATGGACACAAACAATTTACCTATCCAAAGATTGTGAAATCCAGCGTCTCTCCTTCAGTCTGATGGATTCTTTAAGCTTTTGTTAAGGGACTATTATATAATAGCTTCCAAGCAGATTTGGGTTACCTAAATCTAGGTGTCTGGTGCTATTTGAGATGCCCTTGTGTATCTGAAATAGAGAGATGTGCTCACACTGCTAGATGTGACGCATAAGCCACAGGAAACTTGTGCTTTTCTCCAGCAGCTGAAGGTCAGGTGGGACAAGGCAGGGCATCTGAAATGTCACCAGACACTATATTTAGGCTAAAGATTGAAGTGGAATACAGGTAACACAAAACCTGTCCTAAGTGAGATCTTTGTCTGCCAATAAAGTTGACTTCCCCCTATCTTTCAGGGGACACTGAACTTTCACCTAGGACTCCATTTAGAGACATGCCAATGGAGATCTGTGATTTCCATTCAGCCCTTTCTTAGGCCATTCATACCCATTTTGGCCCATGATTATTCTCTGTAAGCTGAAGATTCATCAGTGGAAAGATACAGGTATCTCCCTTGGTTTTCTTTTCAGTGAGCTAAAGCATGCCCAAGAGAAGGCCATCTCTCTCTCTTGACTCTAACAGCCCCAGTGGTAAAATCTTCCAGTTTGGCTTCTGAATTAAGTAAATAAAATGGCGAATGAGTCCAAGTATTAGAGCTTATTAATCTAAGTTGCATGCAATATGCATGAGACGTTTTCTCCTTTTTAAATCCAGAATTAAGCCCAGAATATTTGTCAGGTATGTGTATTGAGAAAAAATATACTCTGAGATTGAATTTCTGCTTTTCTTAACAGGGGACTTCTGCAAGTACATCCACCTATAAGGAATCGATACCTGCCAGCTAGTTAATGTGACTGAGAGAAGGTCGCACAGGCTGTGTTGATGGGTGTGATTAATTGTGGAGGGTCAGCTCAAACATATCCTGCGACTGGGTAAAGGTGCCACAAATGCGAATTGGTCAAGTGGGAATAAACATCATTAATTCCATACAGCACGTCAGATAAACAGCCTATGGAGAGGTATGCATTTACAAAGCATCAAAAGACTAACTTGCATAGAGTTTATCCTGAGATAGCAATAAAAGTAATCAATTTGGATTTAAACATGGTCCCAGAGTTATGATGAACCAATTGAGATGAATGGTTAAACCATGTACCTGCTATCTTGCTTGCACCATCATAACATTATCAGTCAGCGGTACCTGGCACTGTAAAGGGCAAGGTTTGTACTGTACACTTGGCCATCAGCGAAATTTATGTTCCAGAGAAAGCAGCAGGGTTTCAGAAAAATGTTAGTGCCAGATGAGCCCAACAGTAAAAAAAAACCCACTAAATCATTTAGAGGGCTGAATGCCCCCATCCACCCATTCCCAGAGCACGTTGTATGTGGAGGTACTGGGCCATGACATTTTCTAGGAAAGCTGATTTATCTAGGACTGTCCTGACCACCCCTTCCACCACGGAGTCTCCAGCTCAGATTTAAGATGTGCTGCTTTCTTGGCAGGTGTCAGTGACAGCAACTGAACATGTCATTGGACCCCCGGATGAGTAGGCACCCACCATATTTACAAGTTTCCAAAATTTTTCATGCAAAACTTAAGCTTTCCCTAGTGCAAATTTTAGGTCTGGAAAAATAGCATCTCCTAGTAGGGAAATTCCCAAGCAACTCTACACAAAGACAAATTCTGGCAAAGATAGTCTTAGCCCTTCTCCCTCTGACTTGTCTTTTTCTTCTCCACCCATATAATCCCTGGGACACAGGCACTGAGTCATGGCTGGAACTGTTAAGTACATATCAATTAATAAAAAATAATAGTTTCCCATGAGTAATAGGAGCTCTACTGCAGTATGCTCATAATAATGTAATTAGTGCAATTCTGGTGGGGGTCTCTGCTTGGAATAAGTAATAAATTGAGATCTCACACTGGCACCTTCCACACAGCTACATTCCTTTCATTAATATCTCTTGCTTTACATGTGGAGTTAGCCTGCTTGTCATGGTCCTAACAAATTCTTAAAATACAAATCCAGCCTTCTGTAACTATCCACATGATAACTAAGTCCAATTTGCAACTAAAAAATCACAGCTGATCAAGACCTACATACAGCCAAGCCCAGATGCCTTGAGTTGGTGTGACTTCACATACATTTTGCAAAGCAGCCACTAACCCTACATTTTGCATTTGTAACACCTCAACAGGAGCACTCTTGTACATTATTGTGGCTTCCAGGCTACCACATTGATAGGTCCTTTGCTTTCCATCATAGCTCTGAATTTAAATCTCCATAGATCTGAATGTGGTTATTTTGTAGGTTTAGCATAATGAGAGGGTAGCACTCGTTAGCACAAACAATTTTAATTTTGATTCTCTTTTTTCTTAGCTGTTTTCCAACGAGGTTACATGAAGCATAAGAAATCGGGCTCTGTAATAGAAGATCTTTGGCTCAGCTGCTTGAAAATGGAGACAATTGGACTAACTTTGCAAACGAGCACATAAAATTAGCAATGAACAGAGAAGCCACTGGCTGTGTGCAGCTCTGAAGTCTCTGCTACCCTGAGAACGTGTTCCCATCTAGAAACATGTCTAGCATCTTCCTTTGGTACCAACCTATAACATAAAGGAAAAAAGCAAATACCTCAGTGGGGAAGGGAATAATTTGTCATGTTGACTCTATATAGATTGGAAATTACATGTTCTTTCTCTGTCCTGAGAAGTGATGATTGAGAAAAGACAAATAATGTTTCACTTGCCCTAGGGAAATATTGCAGTGGTAGATAGGACAGTGAATGTAGATACTGGACTGGATCTCCTCGTGCCCCTCATCATACCAAAAATGAAAGAAGAACTAGTTCCTTTCTGAAACCTTGTATTCCTGCCTAGGTTTATAACCAAGAGTACACATAAGAAACAGGATTTTGCTAATTCTGATTTGGAAAATACTGCATTTACCTTCTTTCTTTCTTTTCCAAAGGGCTGAGCCCACATATTTTATTAACCTCCACTACAGTACCTGAGAATTGATTTCTAAAAGCTTTCAAGGATAAAGTAAGGAGGAAGTCTTGCTGGCCATGTCAAAAACTCTTCTGTTTCCTGCACAAAGAGGAAGTCTGAAATATTCTGAATTCCAAGAAACAGATAAAATAAAAACTTCACCTCATCTGACCAGTGGCACAAAAATGAGACTCCTCTTCCCTAATTCTGCCTGTGATATGAGTTTCCACCTAAACAGAGTGTCCAAGCTGTCTTTGTGGGAAGTTCAGGGTGTGCAACACTTACAACCAATGTGGGTGACCACTTTAGGAAGTGCCCTAGATTCCCCAAACTCTGCTGACAGCTCTCCACTGATTGTAAAGGCAGCCCAGGTGACCAGCTCAGATATAGATGCCTGCACTGTAAATAACCACTTAAAGAAGAGAAATCCCTCCCTGGAAGGCTACACACTCCCCTGAGGCTCTGTGCTCCTGGGAAGGGGAAGGATGGTTAAGACCTGGGCCACCAAACTTTCTTCATTTTGTAGGACTTAAAATACCTGCGTCTCCTCAGGGGTAAGACGTTGAGAGGCAACTGAGAGGTTGTCATTTGTGACTTTGTCACAGTGCTGGCCATGTTTTGGATCTGAATGTTTAGGGTAGATGGGAACTGGGGAGAGAGGGGAGATGGGGTTTGGGAATGGGGATGCATAGCTGGAGGTGTTAAAAGAGGAGTCCCAAGGCTGGGTTCTCCTTGAAAAAGAGGGAAGAAAACATTTGGTAGGAGGCAGGAGCTGAAAAAGAGGAATGGAATTAGAGACAGGAGGTTAGGTATACCCAGGGAATGGGCTGCCAAGGGAAGAACAGGAGAACTCGCTGCCTACAGAGTAATTGGGATCCCTGATTCTTTCCTTGAGGCTCCTCTCACTGCCAAATTAAATGAATAAAATAATTAAAATTTCAGTTTTATTCTTGCTTCAACCACAAGTACAGCACCTAAGCAGAATTATGTAGCACTCCTGAAGGAGTAACTCCTGGAGATGTACAGCACCCAGATGCCAGGGAGAGCCAGCACTTGCCAAATGCACGTGGTAAATCAATGCCTGCTATTGCACATCTCATCTCACGAGAAATCTCTCTATGAAACTCACGTATGTCACCCCTGATTCCCCCTTCCCCTCCTCTTCCATTATCGTTGCTGGGATTTGGGTGGATTTTTTTTTATTATTTTTTTTTGTGTGTGTGTGTCTGGTTGATTCAAAACTACAAACTGAAGTTGTGTTGCAAATTAACTGCAAAAGCCAGCAGCAACCGCGGTGGCTGTTCCCGTTCAAAATTAAGGCGAGTTTGCCATCTAGAGGGCAAGCAGGGCAGAAATTTTGCTCTGTGGTGGGGAGCGGCTTTCAATTTGAGTACAGACAGTTCAGCATCACAAATTGGGCAGCATGAGAACGGCAGATGTACACCGAAGAAGGAAGAGGGCTAGCGGTTTCTTTCTGAGTCTGGGAGTAGTCGTTTTCTTATCTAAATTGTGCAAGATAAAATAGCCAGACAGTTTAATTAAACTCAGCAGATCAATAGCCTTCACATTCAGCAGAGGATAAACCTTGCCAGAGACTGTACTTTTGGGGCCAGTCTGCTCCGCCATGCATGCAGGCAGAGCTGGGATGTGGATACCCAGCAGTGGGTAAAACTTAGTTTTTCCAGTGCAGCTGCGTGCTGGCTGCAGAATTCTGCTGAACCCCAAACCTTCATCCCATGGGCGTGGAAATCTTCCATTTTAACACTCAGATTACACAGAAAATTAATCATTTCTCTCTGGTTCTACACCTTCCCTAGTATATTTGCTCCATAACATATGCCAAAATATGGTCTCAGGCTCTCTTTTTTTCCTGGGAAAATTACAGGGGGTTTCCCCCTTTCCTTTGTTTCCTTTTCTCTCCTGGTGTTTCTTGACTGTATTAAGATGCTCTGTTCTTGAAAGCCCTGAGCTATGCTCTCATCCATGCAGTGGCTCTGCATTTCACTCCATTTGGAAATATTCCTGCTTCCTGGGGGAGGAAGGACTAGATGACCTCCAAAGCTCCTTTCCACCCAACATTTCTGGGATCCTCTGGGTCCCAGTCCCTGCTCCACATGACATGCCATTAAACATCATGGGTCCCACGCTGAAGAGGGCTTGTGGGTCTGCAACTTGGAGATGGTGGTTCAATTAAGCTGCAAGGCGGCCGAGGCACACTGAACTGTTGAACAAATATCCCCTTTGTAAACTACCTGCAAGCGTTTAGAAACGATGGAAAGGCAAATGCAAGGCAGAGACCTCCAAGCATTTTGAATGTTTGTTGGAGCCCACATCAGGCACTTGGACACCAGTCTATTAGAAAGGCAGGTTTGCACACCAGCAGAAAACCAATTTTGCATACAGGTTTCAGCTGTTCTCCTACTCCCTCCTCTGAGGTTTTCATCTGTTGATTTTGCAAACTTGTCTTTGGTTTCCCTGTGTCTCCTGGCACTCGGTCCTCAATGTGCTTACAGGCTACTGCAGTCGTTGCTGTCATGACCTGTGCAGTACTAATGAAACCATCTGGTGGGTCAATGTGTCACTTTATATGCCATTCCAGGCTCTGATTGCATGAGATCACACAGGCAAAGCAGCTGCAGGCCTCACAGCAGTGCCCTCATGTGATTTTAGGAGGCAGCTAAGCTACAGGAGAAGTTCTTTTGCTGGATGAGACACTAAGCTGCTGTTGTGAACGCTTGTGACCTTTGAAGACCAGAGGCTGCTTTCTCTAATGAAAAAAGCTTAAGTTAGAGGTCCTATTTCTCATTGGATAAATGTAAATTTGGCTTCCTTTTGCCCTTCATTTTCAAGTAACACAGTAAACTGACTTCTGAAGTGTATCCAAGGCCTCCTCTAGCTTATAAAACATGTCCAGGGACAACTAAATGAGATAACAATATAGCTATTTAGACCTTTTCCACCCACTCCTTTTGGGCTGGGGTGCATGAGTGAATTCAGGCAGTTAATCAAGCTACTGATTGTCAGCTAAGCCACGGTAATGGTCAGTGCCTGACGGTGCATGTGTCCTTAGCATAATGCAGTTGCAAAGTAAATTGTGCTTGCTTGGACCCTAATGAAAATGAAATCTACTGTAGAGACAGTTTAAACTAACACACTTCTCACTGGGTCAAGCTTAAGGCGTGCAAATGGTCAGCTAGCATGTTTCATATGATGGGCATCTTCAGTAACTCAGTTACTCCCTATCATGTGCTCAGACCTGGGAATTTATCCATTTGGAACAGTGATGTAAGAGAGGATTAAACTGGCTGAAACTGGTCTGCATAAAGGGCTCGCACAGCTTTGAGTTATATCTGTGCGTAACCTTAACTAGAGATGTGGCAAATTCACTGGGACTCTTTTAAATCAAGATTTTATTTCTCTCTCTAAAAATACACAGACACTCAAACAGAAACTATGAGCCTGATGTAGAAAGTTTGGGGTGAGCATCTTTCACCCATGTGACACGGTCAGCCTAGATGGTCACAGTGAACTCTTGCTGACATTAAAACCTGTAAAACTATGAATCCTTGTGGTAGCATTCACTGCCTGTGCCAAGACTCCCTTCCCATCCCCCAGCATTTGGCCCACTGAGGCTATACTTCCGTAGAAAAGCTGTGTACTGTGGGTCTAGGACAAATGAATGGGAAAACCTACCTACTTAGCAGAACAAAGCTAAAACACATCAGCTTCCACTCCCTGATGCACTGGTATGTGGAGTATTAAAGGCATTTGAGCCACAATCCCCACTCAGATCAGCTCCTGCATCCCCTCTGGACAACAGAAGAGTGTTCCCATTTTTTGCTGTGTTGGTGATTTGCTTGGCAGTAATATGTGGAAACTCCCTAAACCCCAGCTCAGGTGATATTACGTCCATCCCATCCATCCCTGCTCTGAACAGTTCCCCATGTTCAGTCCAAAGTTTCTGCATTGGAACAGCTTATGTAACAGACAACTATTATTTGTCACATAAATTCATCATAGAAATAAGCATTTTCAAAAATTTACACTAGAAGATTGGATGCAAAAGTATTCCTATGTCTTGGATTTACAGGAATCCTGTTATTGCTATTAATATTAAACTTTACTATGACTATGAAGTGAACTCTAGTTCTGAGCCTCAGCTGGTATTTTGCAATTTTATCCTCTAGCCTACTTTTTTTTAATTGAAACTTCTAGAATATACACTTTCTGTTCAGCTTTTGCAACTTCCTGCATGAATGAAATATCCCCTAAACCCTGACCAGAAAACCCTTCCACATCTCTTTTAGAAATTTGCTTCAGCAAATGTAACATCCTCACCAGAAGGAAACACCAGCTATAAAACATGCTGCAGCCTTCCTTTCTGTCTGGCTTGCTTCAGACTTCATTCATAAAAAAGAGAGAGAGAGAGAATGAGAAAGTGACAGTTGATTCAGAAAGTTGTAAAATGTAAACATTCATCCGCAGATGATGCATGGATGGTTAGTGTTGCATATCTTTGGGGACAACATATGCCTGCCTTTCACACTTGTCAAATCCTAACGGCCTCTGTTATCAGCACACAAAAGCTTCCAAATTCCTACCTGTCACTGAAATTCTTAGAAAATAAGAAACCATAACAGACTGAGGAAAAAAAATAACTGTGATCCTTCCTATCCTGCCACCACCTGGGTCCCCAGCCCTTGCCTGCAAGCGTAATCCTTACTCAGCAGAGCCACCTCATTGATAGTCTCAAGTCATGTAGTTTCCTTGAGTGTTTGCAAGGTCAGATGGCCAAGCAAATTTCTCAGGCTTTCCAAACGCTGCAGACACCTTGGTGACTTTTTTATTTATAGCCGATATTAAAACACTCCTTATGTGACAGGATTGTTAATTCATCTAATTATTATTATTGTTTCCACTTTACAAGCAAGGAAATGGAGGAGAGCCTTCCTTTTCAGCCCTGCTCAGGACCAGTGAAGTTCAGGTTTGCCAGGCACCCAGAGTCAGGACAAGGATGAAAGCTTTCTGCTCTCCTGGGGTAGCAAAAATGTCACTTTCTCCTGAATTCTAAGGCTTTATGAGACCTTGCCCACAGCACACTCAACAGACAGAGCAGTACTTTTCCCATCTTGCTAAGTCTCAATAGTGGAGCCGAGTCACAGGAGGCCACCATAGCCTGTCATCTTCTCTAGACATCTCTTCCCTTCCCAGCTCCACCAGATAGCTGGGATCAGAGATCCAGCCTCCCCAAAAAATCTTTCCCGACCCCTGCCTCAGTTTCACTCTCCAGCAGACGGTGGGATTTGCATGGCACCGGGGCTCTGGGAGCACCCGGGCATCCAGCCCCTGGCCGGTGGTGGTGACCCTCCTGATGCTTTCTCCTGCTGCTCCCCAGCTATATCCGTCCCCAGCACGGGTGGCCCGGGCAGCTCCGAATAGAAAGG
This sequence comes from Falco rusticolus, assembly GCF_015220075.1. Taxonomy (NCBI): domain Eukaryota; kingdom Metazoa; phylum Chordata; class Aves; order Falconiformes; family Falconidae; genus Falco; species Falco rusticolus. The sequence continues at coordinate 15,179,780 of NC_051189.1, read as the reverse complement.
CATGCCTGGCACAGGGGACGGGAGCGGGTGTAGCCGTTAGCTGGTGCAAAGGTTCTCCACAGCCTGCTGGCCTCTGGAGCGGCCATTCCATGGGCTGCGTGTCAGCAGGCGGCAGGAATTCGGGGAATGTTAAACCGCAGGGCAGGCCACTTGGGGGGATTAAGGCACATGACTCGCAGACACGAGCGATAGCTGCCGCCGGGAAGGCCAAACCCCACAAAGAGCAATTTCTTCCCCCACAAGCAGGTCCGTAGGGGCCCGCTGTCCTGGCTGGTGCGAGGATGCAGGGCTTGGCTGGGTGGCACTCGGAGCTTCCTACTTTTCATTGAGAAAAATGAAAGCACGGTCGGTATCGGATAGATTCTCTCTCCCCAGGCAGAAGGCCAGTTTAGGAGATGGGTAGGGATGGGGGAGGTATTTTCTTCAATGAATTCAGTTTCCCACTGTGTGTAAAGGTTACTTCCCTCTGTCACCTCGCTGGATCCTGTCACAAGCTTCCCACTCCCAGCAAAAAGCAGAAACTGCCTTTCTGAATGAAACCACTTCTTATTTTGCTGTTTGGGTGGCCAGGATCCCTACCCCACTGCGTACCCCACTGCGTGCCCTGCTGCAGCTTGGTTCAGCACTGAAATTCCCGCGGTGGCTGTTGTGACAGCAGACATGGGAGCCCCCTGTGCATTTTGCTGCTAAAAAAGTTTGTCGTGCCCCGTGGAATTTTGGGTTGCATGCTGCGTTGGAAACCAGGTTCGCTCAGCAAAGCTGTTCCGGGCCTGTTCCCCAAACCGCACAGCGGGAGGATATGGCCCTCTCTCCCTTTCTGATAAATTCCACAGGCCCTCAGTGCGCCGGGTAGACCTGAGGTCAGATGTCTAAAGCACACCCTGAGAGCTTCCCTCCTTGTCCCCAGGAGCTCAAGGGACCCCAGGACCCAGCCCCAAGATCACCCTTCCTCACACACCACCTGAGACCACTGCCAAGGGCTTCCCAGCAGGGAGGAAACGCTCTCACACCTGATACAGCTCCAAAATCATTAAGGACGATAGTGTCGGTAAGCACATGGGACACTGTGGGCCAGCAGTAGGTAATGGCTTGGGTTTGAAAAGCTCTGTCGTGGTCTGGAGATGACCATGAAGAAAGCAACAAGATCAGCCACGCTGACCTTCTCAACTGCAAAGCATTTGGGCGGTGGAGGGGTGATGGGTTTTTTTGCCTTTTCCTCTTCATTAAGGAGATGAGTTTCACAGAACATTTGCAACAAAACCCACACTGATCCAAATGTTCCTAACTGCCATTCAAGGGCTACACCTGCACCGCCAGCGGGACCAGCAGAGGCTCAACAGGAGGACCTCTCCCTGCCTCTGCTATGTCTGACTCAGGGACAAAGGGCACCAGGGTACCCATGAAATACAAAAGACTTGATCTTGCTCATTGTCACACTGTCCCACATCCACCAACTGCAGAGGAATCCTTCCTTATTCATCCCTGTGCAAATAAAAGCAAATTCAGTCTCCAAATACTCCTTCCAGATTTTCAGTTGCAAACACTTGTGGGGTAAATAACGGATTATAATTAAAGCTGTATACCAAAGGGAGCAAGTTTCACCTTCCTTCTTTCTTCCCAGGCACTCAGCGTCCACAGCAGAATACCAGCTGGAGTAAAGGCTCTGGAAGTTTGACATAGTTGGCCTTATCTTTGCTGTGCAGAACTAGATAACTTCATGTTTGTAAGCTAACACCCAGATCTTATTCTTCCTTGAGAATATATGACCATACATTCTGCCAGATAAGCTACTGCATTTGCAGGTGATAATTTGTGCACAAAGTGTGACAATGCACATTCATGTCTTAAGTTCCTCTCAGAGATTATCAAAATATTGTTTATGAAGTGTAGGAATGGCTGTGCTGAATCAAACCAAAAGTCTAGCATCCCAGTTTGCCGTTCTGAACCTTAGCCCCTGCCAGATCAAAGAGTGGACTGAAAAGGTACATTAAGATTTAAGGAACAGAGTAGAGCAGGTTATGTACAGAATAATCCTTTTCACGTCAATTAGCTAGTAACAGCATTCCTGAGATCATTGTATATAAATAGTCATCACTAAAGCCCTCCTCTGTGAGTTATCTAAATTTAAAAAAAAAAATAAAAAATCATCTCCGTTATGCTTTTGGCACCTACAGCATCCCATGGCAGTGAGTTCCATTGCTCAGTTCTGCACCCTGTAAAAATAATGCTTTCTTTTCTTTGCTTGAAATGTTAAGGCCATGACTTGACAGCCCTAGGAAGCAAAATGAAAAAGAGCAAAAGGAACTCACTAGAGGAGATACTGGCACTGATTGAACCAAACTGCCCAAGGAAGTGTGGAGATACGAGGCTGGGCAGGGGTTGTAGTCAGGGGGGCTGACAGAGCAGACCTCCATTTGCAGCCTTTACCTTAGGGAGCTGATGGCCCAGCACCGCAGAGCTGAGGCAGGCAGGAGCTTTTGGCTGCGTAAGTAGCTTAACCTGGAGCTTCATGCTCACTTTAAGCTACCATAAAGCAGCACTGACACCAGAAGTGGTAGTCCTGGTCTTCCTCGCTGCTTCCCTCAACATATTTCTGCTCCAGTGCCACCATGCCTTGAGGCCAGTATCTGTAGCTGTACAATAAATCAGATCAGTTAAAATAATAAAACAACTTTTTGTTGCTGCTTCCTGGATAGTCATAAACCAGGTCACTTCCAAGACCCAGTTGCCTGCAGAACCAAGAAGCGTCTACTCTTAGTGATGGCTACAGAGAGGGCAGGAAAAGACAGAGCTGCTTCTTTTAGTGACAACCGTGGCTGCTGCCAGCTTACAGCAAGCCTGGAACGACAGTGCTTGGCTCCTGGGCACTGCCTGCTTGGTGGTGTGCCCTTTGACCACCGACCAGCGTAACTCACAGCACTTGGATCACCCCACTGAGGCAAATACACCAGATCTGTCGGGAGCATGCTGGACACTGTCCTGATGGACACACCCTCCGAGCAGGGGCACTCAGTGCTTCGCTCCCGCTTGCTTTCTCTCTGACAGAGCTTTTTCTCAGATCGTCACAACCGCATTTTGAACAGTTAATATACTTATTAGGAAATAACTGCTCTTTATTGGCACTGAATGAACCTCTTTGCCTGGCTGAGACTTGGGAATGTAACATGTCATTTACAAAGCTGTCCCAAGAGAGCACAGACAGATTACAAAAATATGCCTTGTATTCAGTCCATTTAAATGAATAAGATGACAGCAGGAGGATTATGAGTTGTATTTGCATGCCGAATGGTCACACTTACAATCCTGACAAATTGCTTTGGAAAACGGAATAGTATTACCTTAGAGCAGGGACAGTGCCGAGTGTTCTCCGTAGGAAAAACAGAAGAGTAGAAGGAAAACTGCAAACACTGAGATAACCTTATCAGCTTCAAATGAGTTGCACAGTTTTAAGAACGGTGGTTTACAGGTCTACGGGGCACAGTCCCTCTGCTGCAAGTGAGCCCACTCCCAGCTTTGAGATACTAAAAGTAAACAGGCAAATTCATTCCTATTTAAATTTTATCCACCGATATGAATTTGGTTTAATAAGCCTGAGGATATGGTTAAACAATTGATCCTGTTCATTAAAAAACCAACATGTGATAGCTGACATTTTTAATTCAGCCCATGCACATCTAAAACAATACCCCGCATATTGCTTCACGCAGCTGAAATACGCTCTTACACACGCCGTGCACAACCCATGCTGGGCCTGCAGTAATTCAACCTACACCCTCTTTTAGAATGAAACACGCCATGTGATGTTATCAGCCTGGAATAACACCAGTGACACCGTGTATCTAATCTCCACACATTTCTCCTCAGAAAACAAACCCTAACAGCATGCCCATCCCCAATTAGGAAAACAAGCACAGAATGCATGGAGGCAGGGTACCCTGAGCCACCATCCTGACATTTGTTTCCAAGAAAAATGGTTACAAGTTAAAAGCAAAGGTTAACTACTGAGTCAGATGCTCGACTTTGCGAAGATTTTGGTCCCAGGCCTTTGTCCTTTGTCACAAAAGGTCCAACTCTGATCTCATTCAGAGGAGTTTGCACCCATGTAACTTTCCCGGCTTGGTTTAAATTACTCCAGTTGTGATGGAAATGAGAACAGGGTCAGGATGAGGGAAAAGACTGATGGTTCAGACAAAGGGCTGGTGAAATGACAGAAGAAAATTATGTAAAGCTCTCCCCTGCTTTTTTAATGTATGTTAACAGAAGGGCTAAAAGGCTTCCCTGGCTCCCCCAGCCATCCGTGGAAGATCACAGTGCCGCCACAGTTTAGCTCAGTCATCTTTCTTCTGTTGTGTACAGAAAGCCAAACAAATGAAAATGAAGATATTTATTTACAAAGCACCCTCAAGAGCTGGCGTGATTGACAGTGCCGTACAGAAAGGTGCCAACTCATGAATCAACTGAATTTCCTTGCTGCGCAGCAGTTCAGAGCAGGTCTGGAGAAGAGCTGGAAGGGAGGCTGGGGCTGGCTGGGGCAACAGCTCCCTCTAAGGATGGCTGGAGGTCAGCCCTGAGGAGGGAGAGGTCCTTGCTTCACTTGAGGAAACGTGTCAGGAAGAGTCAAAGGAAGCAGCTCTCCTCCCCATAATCTGGCGCCCAGATGGAGATGGCATCTCCATTTACTGGTCACTCCTTACCGACAAGCAGCAATAAACAGTATTTTAACAGGAGGAACTGATTAGGGGTTGAACTGCTGTAGTCACACACGTGCATGCACTTTTTTTACCGTGGCCTTAGCAGCTCAGGCTGACTTTCTTTCAGTTGTTGATGGAAGCAATCCCTTCACCTAGACAGCGAAAACTAACCATGTCTAGGTACCAGCAGCAAGGCTGCCTGTGCACTGAAAGAGAAGCCAAGCGCTACTGTGGTTGCATTGAGTGGACAGTCACTACCTAGGTTGGAGAGGGCATTTCTGACCAGGCTGTGCCATTTTTTGACCCAGCTGCTGCCTAACATTATTCCAGGTTTTTCCCTCCCATTGAGCACTGCCTGTTTGGGGCAACACTTTAAGGTCTGTTCTCGCATCTACAGAAATCGGCAAGAATTTTTCTCGTGGTATCAGGGAGTGTAGGGCTGACGATCGTTCTTGATTCATATAGCCAGGGTGAAAGCCCCTGTAACTTACCACATGCACAAAAAGTTCATTGGTTTCTGGTCTTTGCTTCACTAATGCCTTCGGGTAGGTTACATGGCTCCTTTTCTAGAAGACTTTTGAACTCCTACCCTCTGGAGCTATCAAGGTTCCCAACCACACAGCACTAGTTACTGTTATCTATACTAGTAAGTGCTGCGTGGTGACCAGCAATCACTTAGATGGTCTAGGAACAGCTGCACACCTGTAGGAGCTCAGTGAAAATGACTAAGTCAAAAAGCTTTTCTCCCTAAGTCTTGTCCTCAGCCAGCCAGGAACGTTAGTCGCTTAAGAGCAGACCACAGCAACCGCACTCCTTAGTCTGACGCTGGAAGTAACCTGAGCTTCATAGTCTAAGGAAGACCCTCATGGCCTTTTCCTTGGACCAAATTTAACTAGTAAGTTTTGATCGTATAGAAACTGGGAGAGTGAGCATTTAATTAGAATTAGTAAATTTCCTAGAGGGAAGTTAATGGCGGTAGGGGGAGAGGAATGCTTGTGTCTAAGAGGTGTAGAAACTTCTGATTGCTATTTAAGTGTCACTTTTTAGTTGTTATGCTGTGTGTGAAAGAATTTTGGTTTTCATTTTTGCAAAATATGCTTGATAAAATGAGCAGATAATATTTCTAAAATGCATGTAGAAAACTGGGGATCTGTAGGAAGCCATTGGGCTGGTTTGCTAAAGGGTTTAGTGCCAGGAAACTGCTGCGCAATATGTCCAGGTTTTAAGGTGTCTAAACAGGATGTCCAAATATTCCAGCTAGTTACAGAAATCAGCATTTAAGCGCTTTAGCAGCTAAACACAAGCTTGATTCACCTGGTTTCCAGCTTCATGTCTCCTCCTGAGGCTTGCCTATGGAAACTGGGATGCGGGCATCAGCCTTATATATAGTAGTGCCTAGTCCTACAGACCACAAAGGAGGGAAAGGCTTTTTAATAAATTGTGCAACAAAAACTTGAAAATGCAAGATCAGGCTACATGACAACAGTCCTTTCTGCTTTTAAAATCACTGGATCCTAGCAAATGTGATCACTCGTTCAGTGCAACTAATTGATTGCATGTTTACCTTGCACACCATTCAGGAAATTGGACACAGCTGCGGTGAGCATCACTGCACAGAAGACTCCTGCGGGAAAGGAGAGTCAACATCTTCTGGCTGTCCCTAACAAATGGCACAACTCTCAGCAGGCACTTCTACGGAGGCAAGAAGCAAGTAAGCACAAACAATGAGCAAAGAATGTAAATACCTGGCAGTCAAAGTGTAAAAGGGAACTGGTTTCCACAAGCCAAGTTTTGACTGGAGTCCTGGGAGGGAAGGCAGCATGTACCTGGAAGTGATCACATTGTCACAAAGTGCAACCAAAAAAACCAACCCACAACTATTGCAGTTATTTTGAACCATTCGCCTCAGCAATTCAGCTCCCCTCTTTACAGGAGAAGGTTTGTGTGGAGATGACAGCCCTGCAAGGCTTACATTTACAACTACTCCTAACATTTGCTGCACCCCATCATACATACTTAGTATTGAGCAGTTTTACCATCCTAAAAAAGACATGTGGATCTTCAGCGCACACTGCATTTGTCAGTTGGAATAGCTGAGAGCACTGAGCTCTGTACAGTGTGAAAAAGCCTCCCTCCTGCCCTCTGAACTGGAGGGAACACCAAGTGAGTCTCATAATGCAGTTCCTTGACCACTGACCCAAAATAGCAAGGCCCTGAACGCTGCCTAGCACCAATACTCACTTCTCAGTGCAGAAGCAGGAGAAAATATGTCATCATCTGCATATTTTTGAAAGAACAGTTTGGGTTTTCTACCTTGTGTTGGGTCTCTGCCTGTGGGAACACCATCTTCCCAAACTGTCCTGTGGACCAGCTCTGAGTTTAGTCCACCCACGAGACAGCCTGGGTCCCAGCCAGAAACAGTTCATGCACATCAGCAGCTTCAGAGGGGTTTTGCCTACATGCAGGCCCATGCACTGTGGCACCAGTAGCGTAATCAGAGCAATGAGCCACCACCTAGAAGGAGAAACCACATCACCAGGGCCACAGCATCAGAGCATCCCAGCCAAGGGGAGGAAAGCTGGTCAACGCAGCACAGGGGATGGCAGATACTCCCAAATGGGTGATCCATGGGGTATGGAAATGCAATGTGTCAGGTTAGACATGTCCAAAATAAAGGATATTAGGGCAAGGGCCAGGGCAGACGGGCCTCTTTCTGGTGTGCAAACCAGAGAGGTCAGCACTGTTGACTGCTTGCCTTCACTGAAGAGAGTGCTGTCCTTGGCAGGCTGTGGTGCCGGGTCCTCTGCAGTAACAAAATGGCTCACGTTTATGAATGCTTTTAACAGTCCAGCCCAGCAATGCCAAATCACTTGTCCAGCTTTACTGCAGACAAAATAAAGCAGTTCTAGCAAGAGAAGTGTATCCTGGAAGGGTGGGATTTTCCAGCAGAGAGGGCCAAGTCTCTGTTGGTGGCAATTGGCACTGTTGCTCTCAACTCCATGGACAGGTGCCAAATGACCATAGCAGAGATTTTGGCAGTGGAACAGCAGTCATAATAAATGGCTCTGAAGCCTTGTGTGCACCTCACCTAAAGTATTACAGCCTGCCCTGCCCCTTCAAAGCACTCCAGAAGTGTGGGATTCTGCTTATCAGCACAGTAAGCCAGCAAAACCCCATCAGGAAAGTTCACTGCCACCCTCAGTGGTGTGAAAGCAGCAGCCACCTTGCCCGCAGTGTGGAGAAACCCCAGCTAGCTTTCCAGAAGGCTCCCATTGCTCCAGCTCCTGAGCCACCAGCCCCAGGGGAAGGAACCACAGCGTCTGGACCAGGCTCTGCGGGGGGAGGAGGGGGGAAGGCTGGCACAATAACTGCAGCCACAACTGAGCACAATAAAATTATGAGTGGCTTTTGTTATGGTTGGAATCTTGCAAGAGCTCCCTCATCCTCTTCTATCCACCTGGGAAGTCGGTATTTGCAGAGAGACAATGATCATGGTGATTCACCGCCAAGCCCAAGCTTACTGAGGGACCTTGGAGAAGCTGCAGCACTTACGGCACTACATGGCATGTGCTTGGGCTGACGTGTTGAAGGAATAGTCACGCTGCTTTGCCCACTCATTGCTAGGGTGGCCTCCTTCTGATCTGGCATCGTTCAGATATGTCCCATGCCCACATGTTGACTAAGCCAAATTGCTTCTTACATCAAAATTCTTTGGAATTGGTCTTTATAAGTCTTCAAATTTGCACAGATGTTTTGCTTGGGAGTCCTGCACTGGCCTGTCCCAAAGCTAAAAAAAGATGTGCAGGTCCAAACTGGATTTTGCCCCGGCCTGGCTGAAGTGGTCAGCTGCTGCTAAACTTGCCCAGCAGATCGAGAAGTGGGGAAGGGAGCAGGAATCAGGCTTCTCAGTGCTTGATCGTTTGTTGCTCACCCTGCCAGGTCAAACCTAAACCGGACCATGCTGAAGAATACAAAAATAACATGGAGGTGTGCACTTGTTTGGGTGAAGCTTGGTGGCCCTTCCCCAGTTTGTCCTTAACGCTTTACATCTAAAAACCTCATATTCAACATCCCAAGTACACTCATAGTTGAGTATTTCTGAGAACCTTGGGGTGCCTGGTGATGTCTTCAGCTGCCTACCTGCTCCCAGCCAGCACCCAGTGGAGGCTGAGTTTCCACACAATAACTCCCTGAGTGATTTTATTGTATTTTTTTAAATTAATTTCTGCAGGAAGCCAAAGGCCATTCCTGCCCCTGGAACCAGATCATTAGCTGGCAACCTAAACTTCACAGAAAGAAGCAACATGACAGTGGTAATGAAAACAAGACAAAACCAAAAAACTGTGAACAATTTTATTGCCACTGGAGCCACCAGCATCCACAGAGTATATGCAGAACTGTCAGCAACGCCTCTCCTCATTTGGGACCTAGTCAAAACAAAGCTCCAAGTCAAAGTTCCTTGCCTGACCATTGCATCAAGTTTTAGTTTCATTCTCAGTCACAGCCTGCCACTGATTACATTAATTCATTAGGGAAGAGAAAATTGCAGTTCTTTCATTGATGGAGCTGAGTGGTGCTATTGCAGAATAGCTAGGAGCAACCAGGGAAAACATGCCCATTAGAGGCTGGTGTAATCCCACCAGGATCACAGCCAAGCAATCACAGGACAAAGCAGCAATGTGAGACATGCACTGACAGATCACAGGGTAACTTTTTAAAAAGAAGGCTGTTTTGCAAGGCCTGAGATTTTGGGTCATATTGAGAAACAAATGGACCAAAGCCTCAAGGAAATGGAACGAGTGAGAGGCTAACTCTGTTGCAAAGGTTTTCCTGCTGTAGCTATATGTTATAATAGAAGAACCCAGTGGCACCTTTTATTGTCAGAAGTGGTTTAATTGGGAAACACGTAATCTCACATCGCCCAGTTCCTACCTCACTGCCCTTAAATGGTTCATTTCTTATCATTCTCACAGCAAAAGTATATGTCGGAGGAATAATATAAATGAACAGAAGCTGCTCAGTCCTATTCAGAAAGAGACAGAAGGCACTGGGATCTTCACCACAGTCATCTCACGTGTTAGCAGAGACATAAATAAAAAATAACTAACATACTGTCAAGGGAAGCCTGGTTTCATTCCCACAGAGTGGTTGTGATTGAGCGCAGGTAGTTTTCACAAAGGCAATGGTTTTCTTTCTGGGGCTAATTTGAACAATTTCCCACAGAACGGAGCCACCGTGCCGGAAAGCTCGAAGCCGTAAGTCTGAGGACCCCAAACTGACGGCACGAAGGGGCACAAAGCCTGCACTGGTGCTGACTGCCTTGGATAAGAGCACAGTGCAATTCTCACAAACCACAACTGACAAGGTGCACTGGGAGATTGTAGGGAACTTGTTTCTTCTGTTAGTAACCACAGGAGTTTCTTGTGGTCGGTAGTTCTGAGAACGGGAAGCTGGACAAGCCGTAGGTGCGGGAGATTCTCGCCGCCTCCAGGGCTACCCACCCAGCCAGAGCTCAACTGATTAGGGGGGTATCGGAGTTACATAATGACATTTCTGGGCTGTTTTACTGTAAAGATGTGGGAGGCCTCTTCGAAGCGAGGGGTGGGGGTTGCGGATAGCAAAACCACAAGAAATTGAATTTAAGTGGGAGAACAATTTAACAAATTCATGTCATACATAGCGTACAGCAAACATAAATTTGTATAAGTAAAATATAGCAAGTAAGTATTTAAAACCTGTTGAATCTATTAGTGTATTTAGACTGGGAGTTCTGCTTTTAAAGTGTCTATAAAATTGCTGGGGATCATCTGAAATATCAACATCTATCTTTGAGCTAATCTCTGAGAGCTCCAGAAAAAAGGAATTGAATAGACACTAAGAATGATAGTTTTAGATGTTTTCTTTAGGATGCATCAAACTGTTCTCTGGTCTCCAATGGCTACTGAGAGCGTGGGGTTACTAGCCCAGATGCAGATATCTGTGCTCTAGATGCCTGTATTTACTCACAGGAATCCCATCCCAAATGTCTTCACATACATTTAATAGCACAACATAATAATGATAACTTTCAACAATATTCTAATGGGAACTAATTCAGCTTCCTATAGGAAGTAATTTCCAGGTTTTTGTCGTTACAGAAGGCATCAGCCACCTTCAAGCTGCTTGTCAAATGGATGCCTTGTGCGGGATGCATCCATGAAAGGACCCCAAATTCAGGTTTTATGAGACCAATACCTGTCAGAAGGCATTGCCACCCCTCACAGCGAAGTTACAGTGCATAGTTTGCACAGCAAGGCTGTGATGTGGTTTTGTAGCTCAGGTGGTTTTGCAGGCACAGTGGGTTTCTGTGTGGAAGAGATACAAGCAACTTACCACAGCAGTGACCATGAGAGATCAGACTGCCTGAAAACAAGTCAGAGGTGAGTCAGCCTTCATACCCATTCCTGCCTCCTGAGACCAAGCGTGGCAATGGTTTCAGCAATATACTTTGTTTTTTTAAACAAGGAATTATTTTGAAAAGACCCTTATTTTCAAATGAGCACAAGCTTCATAAAGCAGGGTATAATTTCTCCATTGTGTTTCTTTCCTGTTAGGTTCTTCATCCATAAGGAAATTCAAGTTTTCTTGTATATACCTGCTACAGCATAAAAATTCTATATGGATTTAAGATGGCAATATTTATTAGACACTATCAACTCACATCAACATGGGTAAAACCTTCCTCCATCACATTATAGGATGTGGGGAAAAATAACAGAAAAGCTGCAGTTGTTTGGATGTTTTGTGTGATAATACTTTGAGAAACAAAGCATTTCTCCTTCCAGCTCTAAAGCTATAGAAAAGATTTTCCTGACACACTCTAAAATGACTTACTGTAGGTCAGAGGGCAATCACAAGAGAAAAAGATCAATCACAAAGGAAGAGATAAGTTTTTCCCTTGATCTTTCTTCTTTTTTTCTTTTTTTTTTTTAAGTGAACAGCTTTACTTGTAGAATTTTAACAATTATTTCAGGACTCTAATTTCTTCAGAGATCGTATTGTTTGGCATTTGCTTATAGTTAAGTCATTTTATATCAGAGAAGGTAAGTTCATGGTTTTGACCTTACAAAAGCAAAAATCCAACCATTGCACTGTAGCAAACAGTCAGCTGAGATGTTGCTGTGAATAAGATATTTTTAGTGAGTGGAAAAAGTTCTTTGTGAGTAAAGAGAAAAATACAAACTAGTCCACAGTACTCTGAAACACAACTCAGTGGTATTCTCAGAGAGCTGCATGTTATGGTCCCATAGATGTCACACTGATTCATCATGATTAATGTTATCACAGCCAGTCCCAAGGGTTGCAGTAATGATTGGCCACTTTTCATGAAAAGCTGTGAAACATTTCTTTTGCTCTGCATGCTAGACATAGAAATCGTTTAAGTGCAATAGACTGAGCAAAGCCAATTACATTCACGTACAAATTCACTGCATTCACCATGCAAATGTTTTCTTTCTCTCTGCTATTAACGAAGAACATTTTCCTTTCATTTCTCAGGGAATTAGTCGTGCAGATCCTATTGCCTGTCCGGAGAACAGCATGGCCGATTCCTCAGTAACCATACTTAAAACATATCCTTACCTGGTAACCCATATTTATCATACTAGCACACTGCAAGCCTGAAGAAATAGGGGATACAGTGGTTTTGCCTTCATTGCAATAACCTCAACATTTGGGATTGCTTTTATTAGCCAGATATCTGCTTAGCTGTAGTGTCAACGTGTCCCAGCATAACCAGAACTGTAGATGAACTCTGCAAGGGTCAAAAACTCCTCCAAACTGTTTTGAAGTCGAGTCCACAGAAGATCTGTGGCACGAGAGATGTTACAGGAGCCAGGACAGGGGAAATCATTTAGTTACAGCAGTTGAGCTAGCCAGCCAGTGACAAACAGAAGCAGCCACGTCAGGTTATGTGGCTGGCTTTAGCAATCAGCCAGGTCTGACCTGGTAGTGTTGCTTCTGGCTGTGCTTCTGATTCCCACTCTCTCATCCCATGTTAGACAGCTGGTGCTACACTCTTCCTGGCAAAGCCTAGGTCTCAGGAAACAAAGTTGAGGGTGTGCAAAGCAAGGTCTGGATACCCCGAAGTGGAGGCATTTATTTAGAAATAGGTGGACAGTGAGCTTGATCACACATCCAGATCAAGAGGAATGAACTTCAGCACGAGCCTGGAGCAAATCTCAAACCCAGACCCACAGAGAAGCCTCTGCACTTTTGACCCGTACAACACCCAGGTTAAGCAAGCCAGAAATAAATTCATCACTTTCATTCTGACAAGCTGATAGCAGATGCATAAGCCTGAGTTGCTAAGGGTATTATATGCACCAAAATTCCATTTTCAGGTACAGTGCCATGACAGTCTCCACTATTTTTGCCTAGATAATGTCTGGCACAATTAGTTGTCAGCTTGAGCAACATATGACATGGAATGAAATCACACCTTCACCAAAAGTAAGAGCAAATCATAGAGAATTGTCATGCAATACAGAATTCTATCCAAAGGTTTCACTGACATCATCCAGGCGTGGTATCCAAGTCTACTCTGGCAGATTGGGCAGCCTCCAAAGAGCCCAGGGACTCAAAGTGGCACTTGGAATGCAAGTGCTAGGAATTGTGGTGTCAAATGTAGTTGCGTATAAGGTAGTTATACGCACCTGAGCATGTGTCTACAAAGTCGATGGAGAGCTAATCAATAGCATGTCTGCTCTTCAGAGTGCACTACGTCTCAGCCTAGCTAGACCCCTGAGCCTGGTGAGTCAAATCTCACCCTGAACTGCATTTGCGGGATTGACACTTCTTTACAGACTGTCACATCAATGCCAGCCATCTCAGATCCAGACACCTACACTGTGAACAGCTATAGTTAGAACACATGAAACCCGCCCTAAAAAACTTCTCTCATTTGATCCTTGGTGATCAATGAGAATATGGAGAATGGCAGAGTAAGCAAGTAAGACCACATGAATGCTGGTCTCCAAAAATTCTCTTCCCTTCTCTCCCTCCACAAAAAAAAAAAATCAAGAATTTTATATTACCAAAGGCCAGTAAAGATTGAGCTAGCAATCATTACTGCTCTTCATATTTCTGCAACAAGATGGAAAAGGCGTATCATTAACTTCCATTGTATAGCATATCCACAACTCAGTTTATAGACACCACTCTCAATGTCTTATTTTCCTCATGATAAATCATAATAGCCTTCCAGGAATGTTTCTTATTACTAGATTTGGTTTTTATCTGCTGGAAAATAGCTAAGTAAATAATTTATCCTCTCAGATTTTTAGTAATGAAATAAATTATTCAACTAGTAAAAGATTGCCCTTTTCCATCTTCAGTTCTCCTCTGAAAGCTGGCTCGCTCCTAAACCCCCGAGTTAACTACATGATTTACCAGCTGTCCGGGTTCATTGGCATTGGTTTTGCACTTGTACCTTTGCACTGTATTTTCCCCAGCTATCTACATACCAGTAACATAGGTTTGTGACCAATTAGTCAATCTTCTTGGTGGAACGGAGCTATTTCTGTTCGTCTTTTTTGCAGTATGTGAAGGAAAGCACCTGAGTCATTTGGTTACCCTGGGTGTGTGGGTCACCTTATCACGAGCCACCACAGCCAGCTACATCCACCTCATCATCCGGATCAAACTCCTTGGCTCCCAGTGGAGCATGAAGCCTGAGCACTGAGGCCAAATATCCTTGAAGTCAGTGGAAGTTAGGCTGAACATATTGCAGACAAACAAGAGCATCAGATACAAGATATGCTTAAATTCAGCCCCATGTTTGTGAAGATGTGATACTTCATCAGCGGAGGTATCTGTGTAGAGGGTTTTTTTCCTGTTATCCAGGTATGAAATTCATCATGCATTAATGTCGGGTGTAGCAAAATTATCTCAAAGTCTGTCCATATCCATCACTGATTATAATTTCCTGAACGTGGAAATTCATTGCCTGGCTTTCGGAATATAGAACGTGTCCTTCGACAACACATCTATGGTGATTCACCCATTTCCCTTTTTGGATTATGTGTGAGGCAAAAAACTAGCGAGAATTTGTGAACACAAAATTGCATTAATGTGGTTCCCCACTGTTATAGGACCCACACCAGGTAGCCAGTGTGGAAACACCACGGACTGGTCAATGGCAAGGGAGAAGAGCAGAAAGCCAAGTTAGTCACAGTCCAAGAGGAGCCCCTGCTGATCACTGGGCGGGATTGCAGCCTGTACTGAGGCAAAATTCGGGTTTTTTTCACCCAGTCAGGCAAAGAAACTGCGTTAATGTGAATTGAAAAGAAACAGAAAGAAGAAGACTCAAAAGCAACTGGAGAAAGAAAACCTAAAATCGATTCAGTCAAATATGCTTTCAATTTCAGTTGGGTTTGCAACGGGTGTTTTTACAGTTGCAAATATCTGAAAATTGCTTTGTCCAAGTGCATTCTTTTATAAGATGTAATCAAGAAAATACACGTGTTCTCAGGGTTTATATTTATTCATTAATCACCAAAAATAAATATCACTCATCAGACAGACAATAGCTTGAAAGATTGGCATGAACTTCTGATGACTTCATAGTGAATTGGTAAAACTAAAGAAAACACCCCTTGTATATCATGATTTTGTTTCCTTAGTTTTTTTATATCTTGGTGGTTGAATATTCTATATTTGCTTTTCCCCCTTCCCCCTCCGAAAGGAGGTACAACTGTGTTTGCATTTCTAGTACCTAAGATCAAAAACGGCCCACGATCAAAACCAAAATCTGTGTCATTTTATTTAGGAGAAACTAAAGCATGGTTTCCATATCCCCAGAGCCATATCAGCTCCCCATAGGGCCAAAGACATGTGTGACTCTTGTACCTGAGGAATATACGTGTTCTGTCCACAGGTCCTGCAGTGCCTGAATGGTCTTCAAAGTAGATGGATGGACTGGAACCAACAGTGGTCTTCAGTCTCCTGCAATTCTCACATGGGCTTCACCTACATATAGGTTTACAATACAGATGCAAAGGACCTCACCTTCTTGCACATGTACTTGCCTACTTCTAACCAGTTCAATCTAAACTTGATTGTTTGAACAAATCACATATATGTAATGATGTAAATCATACTACTATCTGCTCGTTAAAAGGCTACATGATGCCTTCAAAAAGTGCAGTGTAGAGTTTCAGAAAAGACAGCAGGAGACTGTACAGTCAGTGAACACGGGGATTGTACCCACATACATCTCACACACATGCAATATTAGCATCTCTTCCATTCAATGCCATTCATCTTAACTTAGAAAAGAAGGAAGATGGACAGCAAAAGTTATCAAAACCCATACACAGTATATAACAGGTTGAAATTCAATCAGACGTTTGATTTGGGGCCCCAGAAGTGTTGAGACTTACTAATAATATGGTCAGGACAACGACTAGCATCTACAATGCATTATACATCCTGCCTAGAGCCTGGATACCAAAAGCAGAGAAGATAATCTGACCTCTTTAGCACTTTTGCTAATGTAAATCTATAGCATTCAGCTTCCACTGCCACACGCAGCCCTGGTACCTACGTTCTAGAACCATCATCAAAATGGAGCATCTTTGCAACTCATGCTGCTCTTGCTCTGCATGGTCCTACTGAGATAAAGTAAAAGATGAAGTTGCAGATGAGAAGCAGAGCATCCTTCTCCTCTTGAGAGAAGAAGGGTATCTATGGGAGGAGAATACAAGTTGCAACTTACCCAGGATGCAGAGATTGGAAGTGTCAGGGTTTTTTGCAAAATACCAGGAGATCTTCTATAAACACAAATGGTCAGGGCTCTTTTTTATCTCTGGTATGTTAGCTGGGAACTCCACCAGCTTTATACTTTCAGTGCCAGCCTGTGCAGAAAGAATGCCTCTGTTAAATCACGCACCACCTTCCAGAAGCTCCTACACTATTCCCTAGAGACCAGAGTCTTACCTCACTTGACTTAACCTTGATTTATATCTCCTATTGGTAGTGTGAGCACAAACATATAAAGCTAGTAGGATTTACTAGCACACAACATTTTTTGTCCAAAATCTGTATGGTTAAAGACCTGTCATCTCATTGACTGCACGCTACTCCAAAGAACAGCATTGAAAAATTTATTCTGGCTGTGTGAGAACTGGGGCACTCTGTTTCAGTAGTGGTTTTGTCTGCAGCAAATCTTCTCAAAATTTTGCAGATGTCACTGTGTCATTTTTCTAAGGTTGGAATATACTGGAAAAAATTTATTAAAACTGGGTTTGGTAGCTTTAGTTCAGGGAAGAAGAAATATCAAATTCAAACAAATTTCCTTGTAAAAGTATGTAAAATTGAATTCACTTTCCCTAAGGAAAATTAAAAAGTTTATTAAAAGTAAAACTTAAAAGGTTTCATTGTGGAAAAACCTTGAAATTTCACTAGAGAATTTTCTGGAATCATATACTACACTACCACTGCTCACATATCACAACACAACAAAAAAGCTGAACGCTGTTGTCACTTTTTGCTCTGACTTTTTAAGCCGTTAAGAGTAGTCAGCTTATCTTCTCTAGCTCAATATCACATATGTATATAGCAACTATTTTTCTACTTTGTCATCACATTTGAAATCACAACAAATTTCAACCATTCCTGCAGAATAGAAGTTCCAGTTTTCACCCCACAGAAGTGTCAGCCAAGTGTATCTGCCCAAAATTGTATCTTCCAGGCTCCTGGACCACCACTAGAGAGGAAAAGCAGCCTGGTTCACACCCAAAACCATGTCCCTAAGTGCCACATATACACATGCTTTAAACACTTCCAGGGATGGTGACCCAGCCACTTCCCTGGGCACCCTCTTCCAGTGCTCGACAACCCTTTTGTTGAAGAAATTTTTCCTAATATCCAATGTAAACCTTCCCTGGTGCAACTTGAGGCCATTTCCTCTTGTCCTATCGCTTGTTATGTGGGAGAAGAGGCCAACACCCACCTCACTAAAACCTCCTGTCAGGGTGTTGCAGAAAGCAATAAGGTCTCCCCTCAGCCTCCTTTTCTCTGGACTAAACAGCTTCAGTTCCCTCAGCTGCTCCTCATCAGACTTGTGCTCCAGATCCTTCCTCAGCCCCGTTGCCCGTCTCTGGACACGCTCTAGGACCTCAATGTCCCTCTTGTAGTGGGGGGTCCAACACTGAACACAGCATTTGAGGTGTGGCCTCACCAGTGCCGAGCACAGGGGGATCATCACTGCCCTGGTCCTCCTGGCCACTCTGTTCCTGGTACAAGCCAGGATGCTACTGGCCTCCTTGGCCATTTGGGCACACTGCTGGCTCATGTTCAGCCAGCTGTTGACCAACATCCCAGGTCCTTTTCCCCAGGCAGCTTTCCAGCCGCTCTGCCCCAAGCCTGTAGCGCTGTGTGGGGTTGGTGTGACCCGACCCAAGTGCAGGACCTGGCACTTCGCCCTGTTGAACCTCATTCAGATTCCCTCATCCCATCAGTCCTGCCTGTCCAGATCCCTCTGCAGACTCTTCCTACCCTCAAGCAGATCAACACTCCCCCCCAAAACTTGGTGTCATCTGCAAACTTACTGAAGGTGCACTCAGTCCCCCCATCCATTTGGGAGTTACTACCTAGGGTAATAAATCCCAAAATTGTGTTCTCTGTCCTGCTGGTCCATCACTGGAGAGGAAGAGCAACCTGGTTCCCACTCACCACCAGCCAGCCGTGACCTCCTCTGTGACAACTAAGGTAGTAACTCCCTTATGTTAAAGTTACAGTTACAAACAGACATCTGCTAGAGAGGTCAGCCATGGCAAGCAGAGCTTAAGGTTAGGACCAGCAGGTAAAAGGTAAGAAAGAGAGGACAGCAATAAATTTAATTTAAGATAAATTTCAGAGGGCATCCACCCAAGACAAGAGCATGCTTCACTGAGCTCCTGTCACAGCACAGAGCAAGTGCTTGAGGACAAGGGGATTACTTGCACAACCTCAGGGCTCCTTGCATGAGTCTAGTGGGAAGTTAAAGTGCCATTTTCATCTAGAAACTACTTTTCTTCACACTGCCACACTGCCCCTTGAAGATACTGAATTACAAATCCTCAACACTGACCGGAGCAGGAACGGTCTGGCCACTCAGCAGTGTCAGGAAAGTCCTATGCTGCCACTTGTCCTGTAAAGATAGATAGATATAGATTGATTATATAGATTACATAGATATAGATATAGATGATATAGACATAGATGTAGATGATATAGGCGTAGATGTAGATGTAGATGTAGATGTAGATGTAGATGTAGATGTAGATGTAGATGTAGATGTAGATGTAGATGTAGATGTAGATGTAGATGTAAAGCAAATCAGAGAAGTCTGGACATGAAAAACACAGCAAACTGTCTCAGAAAGTCAGATCTGTGATGAGCACATAGGCCTAGGAGAGGATAATCTCTGGACATGTGTGCATACTCACATTACAACCACAGCAGTACAGCTGTTCTTTGTTCTTATCGAAGGATGAAGAAAGTATGTTTATGGATATATGTAATTGATGTAGAACTCCAGCTGTTTAAAAGGAAACTTGGAGCTACCCCTGCATCCTCAACATGTTATTCCTTATGAAACAGACGAACCTGGACGTTCTTACCCACAGGAGAGTCAGTGGTTAGTGCACTCAGAGTTAGCCAAACAAATGTGAATTAAGGTCACCTTAACTCTGAACGGGAGCTTCTGTCCTGGCTTTTAGTTACACTTGATGAATTCATTTCCATTTCACACCTTTCTTAGGCTTAGATTCATCTCCTGATATCCTGATATCCTGTGGTCAGTGTGGGGATAGGAAGAGCTCATTAGCTTCAGTGAGTGTAATGCCCTTGAATCACAGCCTTCTTCATCCTATTAGTACAAATTTAGAAACACCAGTGATCCACATTGAACCAGCTCTGGACTTATCCTAATTCATGCTAATGGTGACCTTTGCTCACTTTACTTGTATATGATCAACAGCTTTGGTTTCCAGCCAGCTCTGGACATGTGAGTTTTTCTCATGACCTGTTACCTATTTATGGTGTTAGAAATGCATTATGTATTCATTAGATCACAAAATGAGTCTGAACTCTCACAGCCTTTCACACTGAAGATGTATCCTCCCTTAACCCTGCTGCACAGCTATTTGCTTGAGAGCCTTTCCTTCTCTCCTCCTTCTCCCTGCCCAGAGTAAAAGAAAGAAGCAAAACAGCTCTATGAACACCAAAATGCTCTAAGTGAACAATACGTTTATAACAGCCTTCAGACAATTTTCCCCTAACAGAGCTACCTGGTCCCTCAGTATCCAGGGGCTGCAGCCAGACCAGCCAGTGGGTGGGATTAGCTCAGCAGCCCCTTGGTCCCCCAGTTCCGCTCAGCAGAAGGTAGGGGAATAAACTCAGGTCCAAAGGGATGCCAAGGCAAGGGTATAACACCAAGCATGCCAATATACTCCTACACTCAACAACTAAGCACATAAAACCCAGCACAGCTTTGATTACAGACTTGCGGTACAGATATTGTGATACAGACAATCACAGTGTGTAACAGTCAAAGGCAGGGATGTAGGATCAGGAGTCCACACGTAAAAAGCTGGGAAGGTGATGAAGTATCGCAGGTCAATATGCTCATTACTGACACTTCAACAAGCACAGCACACCTTGTCCCAAGGTCTTCTTTCTGTGGGAGAGGTGCACTTTACGGTGGGCTGGAAGCACGTCTTAGTTGCTTTACATTGCCCACTCTAAAAACTATTTGAAATGCTCATAACCGTTGCAAAACTTACACTATTTAGGCTCATTTTTCTATATGCAGAGACAAACCAGTGAAAATCTGGGAAAGCTGACCAAGACCTTGCAAATACTGCATAAAAACCCCCACACAAACAAACAAACAAACAAACAAACAAACACACACACACACACACCACACACACACACGCACACACGCACACACGCACGCACGCACACACACACAAGAAAACTCTTCTTTTAGTAGATTTTTTTTATTTTATTTAGAAGATTCTGGGACCAAACTGGCAGCATGCTGAATCTGTAATGCTATGTGGCACAAGAGGTGGAGGTAATTACAAATTAGTGTACCTAGAAACAGAAAGGTAATAAAAAGAGCAAAGAACATGGAACTGAGAAGGCCAAACTAAGCTCTGACTCCATCATTCCACAGCAAGCAATCAGATCAAGCTAAAAGATTGTTCCTTCATGAAGGCAAGCAAAGATATTGAAAAAGGTGACTAAAATCATCCTTTTCATCAGAGAATCACAAACCTTGTTTGATAGCATGCATGGAAGTCAAGATCAAAATAGTGATGAGATTGTGATCAAGACATTGAAAAAAACCCTTTGTTCTAGATAGAATGAAACTTTTGAGAGAGATCTTGTGACATCTGGCAAGATATCATATGAGAACTCAAAAAGATGGTAAGGAGGCTTTTAAGGCTTTGAGAACAGAGTGGTGACTGTTGAACGAACTATTCCTTGGAGGGTTTCTAGAATCCTTAATTGGAGGCAAAAGTTGGAATGAAGAGCCAAAACCAAGAACAAGATTGCAGAAAATATTCTGACTTCAGTTTGGAAAAGGCAATTAGACCATAAGTGGAGAACATCATTTGCAGATTGAAGGCTTTGAAGGAAATCATGTCTCATTCAGAGGATTGGGTTAGTTAAAGGAGAAGTTGGAAGAAAATTGAAAGCTCAAAAAGGAATGGGAAAACCACGCACAGAAATTGAAAGAAGGAGCATGAAGGACTGCACAAAAAGTGGAAAAAAACCACAAACCAAATTTACATTTAGCCTTTGTAAGAAGCTGCTATATTTTGTAACAAGCAAAATAATTTTGCAAAACCCTGCTGGAAAGACAGAATTTACTGAAGTAGGTGTAAAGTACATTATTTCTACACAAGCAAGCATAATTTGTTACTGGGAAGATTTGTGATACCTAAATGGAGTAGATTTTTACCTTGTACACTAGCAGAACCCTTATTAATTTTGGATTGGGTACACATATCAGAGTGATACCTGATTTACAATACCAAGTGTGAAGACAGAACCAACACCACCAATGATCAGCTTGTACAGGGGACAAATCACTCCTGAAGAAGTGGCGTTAAATATAATGGGACAGTCACCTGGCTGGAGATGTGCAACTGCCCATACCTTTCCTCGGAAGTGTCTGCCCAAAAAGATATCTTTACTTTGAGGGAAAACTTCACTTTTTGAATTAAGAAGACCCGGCCTGGTAAGCCAGGATGGAAGGGACAATGTTCTGTGAAACTAAATATCTGTGAAAACTAAAAGAAAACAAACACTGCTGTCATGAGGGCATTTAAGCTGAGATAAAACAACATTTTTACAGGCAAATTTTACAATTACTTTGGGAGAAGGTGCACTTGAAATATAGCAGACTGCTACTGGGAGAGTGCAGATCAGAAGATGACTGCAGGGAAACAGGAAAAGAGAAAGCCAAAAATAGATAAGGAGAAGGGAGAAGCAGAATAAAATATGGAAATTACAAATGAATACTCAAAATATCCAAGATTTAGAGAAAAACCATAAATAAAACAATACAGACTAATATGCTCTGAGTAATGCTGTAAAGAAAAGATCATTTTAAAAGACCAAAATAGTCAAACAGAAGCAGCACAGAATGATAACTCTAAAAACTTACAATTTATGATCCAAGACTGATATAAATTCATTTGTATGTGCTGGGGAAAGAACTACCTAGATTATTATCCTTTTTATCTATAAACAGTGTTATTAGAGAATATAACCACTAAACATGTAATCTCACACGTAAAGTCTTTCTTTGTGAGCCACAGCCTACCATCTGCAGTAATAATGGGTCACAGACCACAATTGCCATGACTCTGTTTCGCAAAAAAAGTTTGATTTAAAAATAACATTATTTCAGCTCTAGCGTAGCAACATTTTATTGCTGCTGTAAAAAAAAATACTACTCAAAGGGTGTTTAAAAAAAGATGAAGAGTCAAATCTGGAACTTTATTTGATGCTGCCAAATTTCAGAGCAATACCCTCAGAACAGGGCTGCCACCTGCAGAGAACATTTCAGCCCAGACTGGCAGGACATTTTAAGTCCTGATGCTAAACGCTGGGGCATTTTCACAAAAAAAAAGTGAACCAGAAAATTTACTGTGATCATGGATAACATGAACTTAATGGGGCTGCAGGACACCAGACTAGTATATTATCAGAGGACAATAGTCTCTTATGAAGTAGCCTCCCTCCCACGAGGTGATTACTAATGGAAGACAGACCTACAGCTTCCGTAACAAAAGGAACAGGGGAAAAAGAGAATGAGTCTGAACCCTTGACATCAAAACCAGAATCAACAGAAGCAAGGGATAAAGTAAGGGAAGGCACAAGGCTGAACAAAGCAGAGCTAAAACTCATGAGATGCTTCAGAAATGCTCAGGACAGAGGTGGTCAGCTTGGAGATGGGCTGAGACCTGGTGATGCCTCATTAGAAGTCTCTATTTTGCCTCTGAGTGGGGATGAGTCATTAGAGTAATTGGCTCTTTAGGAAGCTTGAGATAAAATATGACATACTCCCTCCCAGCACGTTTGAGTTGAAAGCAGCTGTTGAGGGAGTCAGCACTGATGTCAGTGGCTTGAACAGCACACAAAGATCCCCCGTCCTTCCTTCCAAGCACTTTCCTAAAATGCCTTTTTGCTGATCTCTTGTTGCATTAAAGAATCATCATAGTTCTACAGTCCGGCCCCAAATTCTCCTTAGTTCTGTCCTGAAACCCCTTCCCCTCCATGCCTCAAGCCTTTCCTTTTCCAAATCTCCTCATTCCTCTGCTTTCCATAAACATCTGGGACACTTACAGGCCACATGTTCCATTTCCTTCAAGGCAGCAGGGAAGATGGGGACCCGCCACTGCTGTGGATTATTACCCTGTTAACACACTTGGCAGGGCTTTACACAGTGAATTTAAAGCGTTTAGTCCAGCTGATACCAAGTTCATATTCCCATGCAATGTTACATGTCTTGTTTCGGAATTTTTGAACGTATTGGAAATATAACCTAAAAATGCACTGTGTACCCACTTAAAGATAGGAAGGGATATTTAGATTACAATATAATAAATGTTATGATGAAATAAAAGCCACGTACCCGGCCTCTCTTTGCACATTTTTCAGATCCTTTTTTAAATACCTAGTGCCATACCCAGCCTGCTTTTCCCATGTTCATTCAGTGCACAGGACAAAACTGGTTTGCAGCTGCTGCTGCCTCAGTTGTAACTGGCGGTGCAAGGAGCCATACCCTGAGCACACACAATACACCAAGGGCTCTGAAAAAAACACGGCATGTAATTAGTTGCTATTGAATCTCTCTCTGCCACCAAAAACGAAAATAATAGCTTAACTTCATCTTTTGGCATTAGTGAGAAAATGTTTTCATTAGAGTTGGCATAGCATTTGACTGCTACCATGATAGGAAAGCTCTTGGAAAATGAGTGATGATGCACTCAGAGGATGGTTTGTGTGGGTCTGACGAGTAAGATAAGCCTCACCCTGACCATCCTGAGCTGCCCAGTGTTAACCAACCACCACCCATGGAAGCCCCAGGAGGTGCAGGGATCTGCAATCACATGTTTAAAGATGACTTGTTCATATGGAGAGATCAAGCTGGGGCTGCCTAGACAACTTTATCTTCTTCACCTCCTAGTTTGGGAGTACTTGAATTTGTCACTACGGTAGGCTTCTTTCAATACTCGCCAACGGGACTGTTTCAAAGGTTTTAACAAATACTGCCAGGAACATTTCTGTACTACCATGCCTGAGGTCACAGGTATCGTTTGTCAGAGCTGATGGCCAGTAACTCCTACTTTGTCCTAGGGGTGTCCCAGGAGCTGAGGTATGGCTAGTAGCAAAGGAGCAGGCAAAAAGACTTCTGTGCTGTGCTAAGAAACTGCTCCTACACGGTAACTGCTGCAGGGGGGCTGTGTGGGGGACATTGGGTTTGTTGAAAGGAAGGTTATTTCCTCTGCAAATGGAAGGGGAAAGAGAGGAATAGATATAATGCGCTCAGCCTCTCCAGCGCCTGCCAGGAAGGAAAATAAAGGGTTAAGTCTAACTTGCATTTCAGCATTCACAGAAGGAAAAAACTGGCCATTTTAAGTGGTGATCTAGGGTTATAATAAAGTGACTTCAAGGGATATTTTAAAATCACTTCTGCATGATTGAAACCAGATTAAGAAACTTCATTTACCTGTGACATTGACTGTACTCCACTTGACCACATCAGGTAAGTGATTTTAGCTTTGGCCAGGCTTTGGATTGCCTAAATCCCAAAAGCACCCCAGACACGCCACGCAGTCACAAGGGATCGCTAGAGAAACTCCATTTTAGTCTGAATGATGATTAATCTGAGCCAGAAAGCTTTACGGACACACAAGAAGGGAGAAACAAAGCTCTGATACATAGGATCAAGTACCGGCTTAGAGAGGGTTAAGAGTACTCAACACGAGGTTATGATGGAGTGAAGATAAATAAAGTTATCCGATAAGCTAAAGCAGCAGCCTTTCTGTGCACGTAGGTACCACAGATCTGAATCTTCATTGCTTTGCCATTTATTTTCACCTGTGATAAGGTGGGTGTAACATACTGAGTTGGCAGTAATTTACAGCCCCTTTGAAAGGGCGTAAGAAAAAGATGAGTGTAAATGATTGCCAGGAACCAGGGTGTGGTGAGAGATGCATTGACCAGCTTCCAACACTAGAAATAGCTCTTTTTTTCTTTGTATTTAATAACTTCCCAGAGCGACACACCACACTCATTTCTGGTCCTGGGAAAACACATTTTAAAGTTATGAGATTATTATGTATCAAAAAGCTATTTTGCATCATTTATTATTTATTCACTGAGGCCTTGAGAGTGCTTGAGTTTCATCCATGCATGCAGAAAAGATATAACCCAATCCCATGAAGTTTATTAGCTAAGACATTTGCAATAACTAAACTTGCGTCAGATTTACTTAACAGATTCTTAAATTGATTTAAGTGGTGCAAACCTTTCTGCAGACAATGTAAATTTAGCTTAGCTGTTACAGAAATTTAGTATCCATAATTACTGACTGGAAGCAGGTAAACTGAAGCGAGACTCTCAACTTTAAGATGTTTATTATGTGGGTTGTGTATCTGGGATGTATAAGTGAATTCCAAATAAAACTTTTCATAGGCATCTTTTCTCTAAAAAATCAGCTTTGAAAGAAGTGATCTTTTATGTCTAGAAAACTCCTTGTAAAACATTAACCAGCTTTTACCCTACGGTTTTGCTGCCTGACTTTATACTTAGCTGCAGCTGCCTACATTTTTACAAGGTGTTAATAAATCTACCCATACTATTTTTAAATAATTTGTCACAGAAATGCTTTCTCATTCATGCCATGAAGACCAAATCTGTCTGGGAAGTACTTGGCTTCTATACCAATAGGCACTGTAGAAACCCCCTTGATAAAGATAGCTGATTGTGTTGTAACTAAAAATAGTTTCTGCCTGTATTAAGGACACACACTGAACGGAAAATCTGACAGTGAAGAGGTGCTTAGCACCTGTGCTCGGTGCTAATCAGAGCCAGGCCAAAAGTAGCTTGCAGCCTGACAGCCTCGCTGCCCCTTCCTCCTCTTCCCTGCATACAAATTTAGGTATAGCTGAATTTCTGTGGGCAAGGGGGATGGGCTTGATAGCTTCCACAAAATCCCTTCAGGGCCTGATGCCTATTGCTTTACATCGAGAAGCTGGACTTTCTTAAGAGAAAAGAAACAGGGGAAGAGAGGCGGGGAGAAAGAGGATGGGGAAGTAGCCAAAACAGCAGAGCACCAAGGAGGGCTGACGGCACAAGCAGGATGGGGGTATAACTTAGTAAGGTGACAGCCTCTGCTGCAGTGGGGACCAACTCTGGCCAAGGTGGCTGGAAATTACGTCTGTCTCCTGGAAAAGGGGAAATGAGATCTACAGACCTTTCTCAAGATCCACCGCTGCTCGCCACGGTGGCCCAGAGAAGCCCGTCATGGGTAGCTGAGCTTTCCCTTGCGGTCTGAGTGTCTTAGTAGGTCTTCTTCTGTATGCATTAGAGTCAAAGGCCTTTACACCACGTCAGGTTCAAAGGGGCAGGATCTGACAGTGAGTGGGTGAGAAATACATTAGTACACAGACCTGGGAACCGGCATACCTGCATTTAGCCTAACTTCAGCCTGCCTCTTGAGGTGTAGCTTTGTAGTCCTAGGTCAGAGGGCATAAGAACAGCTTAATACACTTCTCTTCCCTTACACACCTGCCTAAGCACTTAGGTGAAAATTCTACCATTAGAAGACCACCATTATCCAATGGAGTATTTGCAAGTTAGAATTTAAAGTGCAAAAAAGGCACAAAAAATGTAAACTTTGAAGATGCCGGGTTCAGAAGGTCCTTAGAGAGATGTGTTCTTGGCCTGATTTCTTTCAGTGTCTCTGTCAGTGCTCCCTTCCCTCTGTGACACCAGGCAGCCACTGCATGAAGCCCAGACCCTGCTGATGGAGCAGGGCTCCCCCCAGCCAGCCCTGGGCTCCCTGCTCAGAGCCATGGCCGCTGGGCTGCAGTCTCACTCACGCCGCCTGCTTTTCTCAGGGACCTGGGATCCTTCCATTCCTAGTGATGGACTCAAAAGGGGACTTCTGCCCCATCTTGCTGCAGACGCCCTCCAGGCACGTTTGGCAGGACGGTCTCCTGAGATGTGAGGACAGCAGGTTCACATACCCCAGGGTGCACGACTGGCTGTGAGCCGCTTTGATCTCATGTGAGTTTACGTGGGAGAAAGGCACTGACTGATGAAACAGCTCAAGAGCCAGCCACAGTCAGGACTGTGCGAACCATGAAGTGGCACAATCCTGCCTGTGTTCGTAGCATATTTTATCTGCTTATCTCAAAAAGCGTTCTACATCCTGCTTACGGCAATGGAAATGGACACGAGTCTTGCTCCCAGGTTTACCAAGGGACCACTGAAGGTTTCAGTGCATTTATGGATTGAACTCCAGTCTACACGGGTGTAAGAAATTACACCCCTGGCATCAATGGCATCCTGTTGGACAAGGAAAATTGCCACTAAAGTGAGAATCCAATAGGCATGCAGCAATGGCCAAACAAATGAGCAACTCCCTTGGGCTCACACTATCTGCCTCTTTGCATTTCCATACTCAGAGCCTGATCTTGCTTCCATTAAGAAAGATGGAAACACTCCAAGTGCTTTTGGTGGGAGCAGACTCCTGCTTCTATATACTCCAGCCTCCTGGGGTGTATATATTGTAGACTGTATTCAAGCTACGTGCCTGTATGTATTTCCTATGCAGTTTCAGTTTTTATAAACCTCTGGAGTTTGCAGCTTTGTCAGAAATGACAATGACGAGTTTCGTTCCAACTGATGTGTTCCCAGGGAAAGTTTTTATTTTAAAGAAATGCCACTTCCCAATGAAAAAACTGTTCTGCTGAAAAATTCTTCACTGGTTTTGTCTTTTGAGATAATTTAAAAGCTCATCTTGCCTTCAGGTGCCTTGCACACTCAGGAAATACTGAATCAAAACAGCTGATACTATGGTGATTATATTCTTCTTCAGTCCATCCTCTGCAAGCATCAAAATGCACCGTTGTGGGATCTCATTCCAGCTGCAAAGGGACAGCAAACTGTCCCTGGTTATTTGCTCTTGCTCATCCTGCACATAAAGGAGTGGTAAAGGCTTCCAGTTCCTTTTCGGGCTGCTTTTTGGAACAGAAGTTAGCAACCTTCGGAAGGTCTTTTACACATAGCACTTCAGTTCTGTCAATGTCCTCAGTGTAAAAAAACCACATCTATAAGTAGCCTTTGAAGTTTAATGGGAAATTCAAACGACTTCTAGATTTGCATATAGTCTTGATTTTGGCTTCTTCTACTCATGCTATGTATTCCTCCATGTATTTCCTGGTCTTTGGATACTAATATAGCATGTATTCCCCATTTAGTTCCTTAATTATTGTTGGCATCATGTCAGTGGCAAAGAAGAAGCAAAACAGTTGCTTTGAGAGAAAACATTTGTTTGCAAAACAAACTTTTCTTTATATTTGTATGTGATAACAGTCAATACCTTTATATTCTTTTTTGAGACAGATATGTCTGCAGGAAGAATATCTTTCACGACCATTTAAGCTATCAAGCAACGGTCATATTTTAATAGACCTTATCTAATAAACATCAAGTAGAAAAGCATGTTTTAAGTAATTTTTATAGTCTTAAACTACTTGTGTTTCATGTATATAGAACTAATAGACTTCTGCAATGATGCTGCAATCTTAAAAATGCAAGAAAAACATTCTTCAAATAAATTGCCTTGCCTATAACTGAAAAGTTCTTGAAAAATCTTATTTAACTAACATTTAAATTTCTGTCACCAGTTTGCAAAATACTAGTCTGCATCTGTAAGTCCCACAGTCAATAGGCCTGCCTAGACACCTTCAGAGAGGGAGGACCAGGAATGTAGGGAGGGAGCAATGTGTACTAAGTAAGCAATTGTAAATCTCACCCAAGACATTTTGAAGACACATGTATGCAAAGACTAAGTAAAGCAGATGTTAGAAGACCACAAATCTGGGAACAAAACAAAAAACAAAGACCAACCACCACCATCCGCAAGTATAAAATCAGACGTGAAGAGTTCAGAGTAGCTTTGCAGTTCTTTTTGTCAATGGCTACAAGCATATACCACTGAAGTCAATACGGATGATTGCAAGGTTTTGCCATATCCTATACTGGAACATGAAACAGACCAGATCTGGGATATTTTTATGTCCCAGGAGTTGCAGATGCTCTATTACTTGCCAGAATTTGGCTAAAAATTACAACATCTTTTTGCATCAGTTTCAGTGGAGGGACGTGCAAAGGTACTACAAAGGAAGTATCAAATGCACAGTCGTATGAGGTGCCTTCTTTCCCAGGACTGGAAAACACTCTGGAAACATCGTGACTTTAGCTCCTGCAGAAACCCAATGGAACTGGTATCAGAGCCCTTTGTAGAAGCCACAGACAGGGAGGAGGCATGTGCACTGGTATCACTTCAACCCTCCATGCCCTCTTGTCTTTACCAATATTTCTTGATGCCAAGCCAAGAGGGGGTGGCGGTGGTGACAGGGTGGGAGGCGGGGGGGTGTCTTTTCAGGGGAATGAAGGAGACAGCAAGCTCTTAATTCAGTTAACGATTGCAGGAAGTGGTTTGTCAGTTTAGAGGTAGTCCCTGCTCAAAGCCAGTGCCCTTCTCAGAAATTTAACTTGCAGTTCTCTAAAGATAGATTGCGCAAAACACCAGGGGGCCCTCGGGAACCTGCAGCCACAATTCCCCAGGCCAGGAGCTCCAGAAAAGCAGTGAAATGCCCCCCTTTGTGCAGCTGCTCTGTGGACTAAACCAACGCTCAGTGGAGCGGGTCTCTTATGCAAGTTCTCAGGTTTCATATCCGCAGTGACCAAATTTTGTTAAAAATATGACAGCTGCTCCTGTCATTTTTTTTTTTCTCTCCATGTAATTTTAACCGTAACTTCAAACTGCACATACACTGTCTGCCTTTCAGCAATGGTAAGGGAAGGTTTGCATAAAGTGAAGGAGTTACCAGAAGTTGCCAGCTTTGGCACTGAAAGATCAGGTCCCCTTGGCACATCTCACAGATTGCCTAAAAGAGTTTGTTAGGCGATATTTCAGAGCGAGGTGATACGCTAGGTGATATTCAGAGCAGTCTATTCAAGCAACGTGGCAAGGTAGGATTCAGCTGCGTAAAAAATTGCAACAAAACAGGAAATTGTTTGTTGGCTCTTCAAGGAATAACCCTCAGGTTGCCTTGAGAAATAGCAAGGATCTGATCAATGTAACTGTAGAGTATCAGGATGTCTCATCCTTGTTCCCAGGAACCATACAATACATCCTTTCATCACAACCTCTAACATGCCCTGTGAGAGCATTTTATTCACCCTTAAGGAATCGCTTCAGCTAATCCATCTGAATGACATTTCACACTGGTGTAAATCTAGATTATTTGCACTGATGACAACAGATTGACTCAGAGCTCTGCATCCCTGCAACTGGAGAACAGAATCTTTGCGTTATTTTCAACCCAACAGCTCCCCAGCTAATTTATACTCCTTTTGTTAACCAAAACCGCAGCAACTGGCGCAAAGGTGAAATAAGTGCTCCACATAACCCAGCTTCCCGCCCTTGGCAGAAGTAGCTACTTAATAAGGAGACATCTTAGAGTAGGTCAGTCTGGCTCCATAACTGCAGGCCAGACATGACCACCCATCATGAAACGCAACAGTTGTATTGGCAGCGTTATGATCTTGTTTCCATCCGTCCTTCCACCTCAGCAAGTCTATATCTGTCCTAAGGCCCAAAAGCAAGAAGCTGGCTGTCCCTTCTTCAATGGTGGTGGTTGTACCTCAAGAGAGGAACGTGTCAGTCCATCACAACCCTGTCACTGTGTCCAAGAGACCATCAGAGTCACTCCAGAGTGACTTCAGCAGTTTGTTATTCTCTCCCACAGAGTTTTTACCCTGTTGCAGGCCAAAGACTTCAGGCAAAAACAAAAACAGCTTTGTGCTTTTTTTCGCTTTTGGAATCCTGTTGTTGTTTGGTTTTTAGGTCTTTGGGGTTTTTTTACCAATAAGGCATTAATGGCAGAGAGAGGCGGGCTTATTTTAAGGTGGTTTAGACAGAAGGGTCACGAAGAGTGGCACTAGCCCTTCCTGACACAGCTCAAGCCAAAACTTGTTCATGACAGCAGCTTGGTCTAATCTCCCATGCCAGCAGCTCCATGAGCTCTCCCCTTCTCCGCACAACAGCTAAGGCTGGTAGAGCCACAGGGACAGGAACCTACCTGGTCCATTATGTGAAGAAATGGAGACTGCCAAAAAAAAAGGTGTCAAAAAGTATAAAACAGAAATCAGTTCATTTTGAAGCGGATATTCCAGAGCGAATGATAATCATTAGGTCAGGATTTATCTAGTTCATTAAGATGGCTTCTCTCCAGGAGACATGGATATCACCGTGCCTTTTTCTGGCCTGTGGCACCACTGCAGCTCATCTGCGAACCTTTCTCATCTCATGTCTCTTCCTGAAGCATTACCCTTAGCTAAGTGTCCTCCTCATTTGAAGGTACTTTCCTCTGCCTCTTTGCTTGTTTCCTTGTGCACCAGTTCCACAGACAAAGAAACCTGTAAGGGATCTACAGAAGACACCTGCTCTAGTGAAAAATCTCGAAGAGATAGTGTAACATCTCAGTAGCTTCCCAGCACCTGGTGCCTCCCATGTCATGACTGGTCTCCCCAGGAAGAAGCACAGGAGCTTCTTCCATCCCCGGGAAAGAAAGTGGTTTGAAATGGTGCTGGCAAACACAGGACCGCAAGCACCCAGGTAGTTTGTTTGTGGCAGCAGCACATCACCCTGTCACCATGATCACTTCCCTGAATGTTGCTCAAACACTCTACACATGTGAGTAAGTGCTCCACAGACTCATCCGTCACAGTGCACAATGCAGCTGGCAGATGTGGCTTTGAATCACTGGCCTGTCTGCTACCGAACCCTCCCCATGTACCTCCTGCATCCTTTTAATGGAAAACATTAGCTTTCAGGAGAACTCATAAGATGGTCATGTATCGACCCACAGGGGACAGGAGTCTGCTCTGCTCCCCGGTGAATGAATCAGACCCACGAATGAGTGGGCTTTGTCTTTCCAACTTCCACTTTCCCAGTCATGGCCTGTTCTTGTGTTCCTCGCTGATGTTAAATTCCCACACTGGGCACTTCTTGTGTAATTTAGACTGAGATTTTCTCCCCTTTCTTTTCCCTCCCTCCCCTCCGCCCCCCGCATCCTCTGTACAACAGAGCTGGCCACACAGCAACAGAGGAAATGAACAACATCTGGTGAGATTGATTCCTCGTTCTTGTAAGCAGTGTAAGCTAACAGCTGTGTCAGGCATTTCATCCAGCTCTGGAATAGAAAAGAAATCAATCATGCATTCCCCTTTACCACACCTCCTCATTCTGGCATCTGTGCCGGTCCTGCAAGATAATTGCCTGGTTCACTTTCCTGAAAATATACTGGAATCCCACCCTTTGTACAGAGGACACTCCTTGATGCAAATATAATGGTTCTTTTAAAACACAGGAGAGTTAAAAAGAAAAAAACCCACCAAACTGCACAACAACAACAAAAAAAAAAAAACACAAAAAGAGCAGAGCACTCCAGTGCACATCCACCTTGAAGAAAAGGAGCTCACTGGATTTAATAAAACTACACATGAGCTTATGTGTAGGTTGAAAAAATAGGTTTAGGGTTTTTTCTATGCATTTATATATGTGTTATTTCTCTGGTATGCTATGGCTTTGGGTAGTATCTAGGCACTTAGAAAAGCCACTTTTAGGCACAGATATCAGTTGTACCGTTATACCCGATGATGCCATAATGGTGGCAACATGTCCTGTTGGATTGAAAACTTACTGCTGACCACTCTGGAAATGAAAGCATGGGGACAGATGAGATCCAAGGCAGTAGCAGCCACAGGATGAGCAATAGACATAGCAAGAGAAGGGCAATTTTCTTATAACTTATGGGTCCCTGAGCCAGCTTTAGAGTTAAGGATTAATCTTTTCTTTTGAGTGTTTCTGCTGACACTGCCAAGGAGCTGCCAACTAGCTTCAATCGCCTGGGCAATTTCTGTGATGCAGACGTCTGACCACTAAGAACTCAGCAAAGATCCACCAACAAGTCTTCAGTAGCAATTATTGTCCCACAGCCTTAGCCGTGACCACAGAAAACACAGCACAGCTCAGGAAGGAGGCTTCAAAGGTAGTTTTTAAGAGTCTGGGACAGCCAAGCATTAGGCAACTTGCCCTGTCTGTCTCACAGCTGCTCATGCAAATCATCTCACAGATAAACCAGCTGCAAAGAGCTACAAGCAAAGAGCATCTTCATCTATCCCTTGGGGCTCCCTTCACAGTCATGCTGGTTTTGACTCAGTTTCACTAGGATTCTGACAAAAAGTAAGGCCACAGCAGTTTAGGGGAAAAAAAGCTTATTTATCATCAATCTGGACAGGTCAATAATCATGACCAAAACTTGGATACCTCTGCTGACTGACTGTGCAGGCTGCATGCTGGACTTTTCTGCAGAGGTTTAAGCAACCTGTGTTGTTGCTGTCCAACTGCTTTCCTAGGAGCACTTCAGAGCAGTGATACCCACCAGCAGGTCTCCAGAGATGTTTCCTGAGGGCTCTGTAGGGTTAGTCATGATGCTGAGCAACTGAAAAGCAAAGCATAATGCTGAGAAGCACAGCAGTGTATGATATTGCATGTGGCACACCATCCTGCACAGTTTTGCTAACACTGGAAATGGCTAAATTAAGAAAATGAGGAAGTAAAAAGAAGACTTTCTTAACCTCAGGTACTGTCACAGGTGTTTCATGCCCACAGTGACTTTTCCAGGGCCTCTGCACTGACCTTCATCCTGAAAACCTGAGCAGTACTGAGCACAAAAGCCCAATGAAGTAAAGTGCAGGACATCATATTGTACTTTCCTTTTTGCCAGCTATATGCACACGAAAACAAGTCCTCTTCTGAAACCAGTGAGATTCACTGCCGAGAAGTGGAATGCAGAATTTGGAAGCAGAGGAAGAAAGCAACCAGAGAGAAAGTGGGAAGCAGCCAATAAAAGACATATGTAATCAAGGGAAGCAAGCTATAGCGCTAGGGGTTTGCTTGGGGTTGAAGATTTTCCAATAAGCAGTGTAACAGAACAGATTTATGATTTCACCATAAAGTTGCATGACACCATTTAATGAATTAAACATTCGCATACAGGTTCAGAGAAAATATTACTGACTGGGAGAGCATAAAAGCGTTAGGACATTCTTCATGTTTATTACTCATGAAAAGCTAAAGAAAGAAAGCAATCACAATAGCAATGAAACATACTTTTCCACCCACATACCATCTGATCAAATATTCACAATTGGAATTTATATGGGGGTTTATGGTAGTTTTTTTAAGCTGAAGTTGTAAGTTAGGTTCTGCTAAAATCCAAATATACCCATATATCTTAGGTATTTATGGGAGTCCTATTACCATAATAATTGAGCACTTCAGCTCTTTTAATGTATTTATCCTCACACCATCCTTGGAAAGGAGGATGGGCTACCATTCCCAATGCTGAGATGACACAAGAGAGGCTATGGACAATAGAGTGCCTTAGCTGCCTTCGGTTTGGATATTGTGATGCCTAGAAATCAGGCACTTGGGCACATCAGAGCGCTCAAAAGGGCCAGACCTAGACAGCTTCCTAACCAGTCAGCAAGAAAACCTGTGTGCCCCCTTGGACAGAGCAAGGGGAACTATCTAAAATAGAATTAAACTCCCTAAGACATTCACTTTTTTGAACATTCTTCCAAAATGGGACAGTTCTGCCATAGAGCAGAATTCAAGCAAAACAATCTTGATGAATATACAGATCTAGAAACCAGCATTTTTTTTTTTTTATTGACTGCTTGAGTGGTCTTTGCAAATTATAAGGATCCTTCAGGTCCTAAATTCTGTCTAAGTAGCCCCTTTGAATTCTGCCTTAAGACACTCACTGCAGATGAGTGGGGAAGGTTGTAATAAACTCCCTGTCTCCCAGGAGCAGCAACAGCCCATCAAACAGAAGAGAAAAAGCTCTGAGATTACGATTACGTCCCGTTGCCCTCAGTCCCACACCATCACACCAGTGCCTTTATCACACCAGCACTCAGCTGGGCAGGGAACGGCTCACCTGAGTGACCAAACTCAGCCACATACCCAAGTGTTCCCCACTCTGACGCACAACCTGAACGGGTCCCTGATGCAATACATTCTTAGAAGTTGCAAGACTGATTTTTCTGAGGTTACCGAGCAGGAGCAAATAACTCTCCTTATGCAGCTTCCAAACTCTTGCTCTTTGTTTAGACTCATGCCACTGACAAGAAAGCATCTCATTTAAGCACGTGTGATATGACACTAAGGGAGGGAAGACTCGCATAATGTGGGCTGTTTTTTAGAAGTATAATTCACCAAAGAAATGACGTTAAGTATATGTCTGAGACCCAGGAAGGGTCATACAGCTGAGTTCACACAAGGATGGGTTTCAATTCGGATTCAATGTGCTGGCACATTGCTGAAGGCCTTGTGCCTATGAATTTTGCTCAGAAGAGCAGAAACTCATAATCTCACAGGGAAGTACAGCCCAAAGCATCCAAAAGCAGTAACTGGCTCATAGCAACATGGAAATACATGTAGCTAGAACTACATTTGCTTCAGACATGGTGGGAAATCATTTAAACTTCAGCATCATTGGGGATGCTAAATCGGTTTGGATCCAATCAGTCTGGAAATTGGGGTAAATCTGACACCACTACTGTGGTGAAAACATTCAAAAGGGTTTTCCCACTCTTCTCCCATCCCACTTCTGAAGATGAGCTCAGAACTGCTCAGCCTCCATCATTTATGAATGATATATACATGTTACTGAATCCACTTTGACAGCCAAGGATTAAAGTTATCTCTATAAACAAGTAAGTTCCATCTAGTTCCCAGTTACCAAACAGAAATGAAATTATATAGCAAAATCCTCAAAACACTCAGGCATCTGGCTTGGGTACTGCATTCATTCCTCCCAAAACACACAACGGCATCTTGCTTGATCACTGATGGGAACGTGTTACAGAGGGATACACACTCGCACACCCAGAGGAAGCACATCACCAGTACCATAAGGTGCTATGTGCCCAGAGCTGTCACTGAAGTCAGAAGTAGGTGACACTGGCCATCTGATACTCATCCCTGCAGACTGTGGCTTCTGCAGGACACTGCTCCAGAGACTGCCTGGCCTTTCCCAGCATCATCAGCCCAGCAAAAGCCTGGACCTAGGGTTGTTCTTTCATGGCAACTAGCAGGTTGAACATGGGCAGTTAGAGAAGGCACCTCCTTCGACTGCCCCTTCTGCCCATTTTCTAGAGAATGCTGCACTGCAGTAGTTACAGTCAAACTGTATGTGATGCAGTTCCCAAACCATCATCTACAACCTGGGTGATGCAAGTAGTTGCAGTCCAAAAATTATTTCACATGTAGTTCAGCTTCTCTGCAAAGGAAAGGAGCAACCTCTGGGAGGGGGAAGGAAGGAGATGTTGGGGAAGGCAATTTTCTCTGCCATCCAGGTTTTATCTTCCCATCCTTGTGAATCAACATCCTTAAGAAAAAAATCCATGTGGAGCTTTGAACCATCCTGCTAAAAACATCCCATGTGTTATTTTTTCACCAGCATGTCTCAGTGCGTTATTGGTGTCATCTTATTTGTTATTGTAATTTTTAAAAATATTTCATTTGAAATGAGTAAAGAAGAAAAACCTCAGGCTCTTTTTTGTTTTGTTCATTGTTTCTAGACTGAAGTTGCAATATATAAAAATCACTTCAGCTGGTTTTTGTCATTACTAGAAATAAAATAATGACTTAATGACTTACTATCACATGGCATTCAGATTACAAAAGCAGCACTACATAAAAACCAGTGCAGCACATATTAAATGGATTAAAATTGAACTAGATTTCTAATAGTGACTGTATGATGTGGTCACTTGAAATAGCTAGGGATTAGACACAATGACCCAGGAGGTCTCTTCCAGAGTTATACTCCTAAAAAGCAATTGTTAATGGGGAATCATCATCAAAGGGTGGGTATTTTCTGTGGGTCCTACAGAGATCTCCTTTTGTCCAATGTTTTTCAACATATTTAGCCAGGATGGCGAAATTTTCAGAGGACACAAACATTTGGAGAACAGTAAACAATAATGGGAACGGGTCAATTGTGCTCACAGCTTGGTAAACTGCGCTATTTTGAACGTCATCCTGCAGTGAAACGCATTATTCCTACATCAAAGACAAAGTCACTTAGAGCATATTCAGAAGTAGGGACTCCCAAAAATCCTGTACACTGTCCTGTAAAACAGGATATACAATGCTTAGTTATACAAAGAGCATGCTGTGCCAAAGTGAAATGTTATTATTACCTCTGCATACAGTGCTGCTGAGTCCATTACTCAAATAACATGTACAGTCCAATGAGGTAGCTAAAACACTGGAAAGGAATCAGGAAAAGGCTACAGCCATGATGATATGTCTGGAAAATCTGCTTTAAAACAAAAGACTTAAGAAGCTCAGCCTCTTTAACTTCTCTAAGAAAAATTGAGAGGCAATGAAATCACAGTCTGTATTTGGGGAATGGAAAACATTTCTGACAATAAAAAGTTGCTCAGTTTAGCAGACAAAAGGCATGCTATGTCTGACCAGCTAGAACTTGAAATTAGATTCAGGTGAGATAAAATACACATTTTTAATAATGAGTTCAGATAATCATTGCAACAACTTACCGAGGAAAGTGTTCGATTTTTAAATCTCATTACATCTGAAAGGCCAGGTATCTTCCATAATGACACAACCTGGCTGAAGGAAGTATTCATCCTGGTATGGGGATGACCAGGGTCCTTGCTGAGAAGAAAGCAGTACGGGAGATCAAAGCTTCTTTACCGATTTCAAAACCTGTGAAAAAAGCTAATCTGCCCACTTTTACAGACTATCACATTCAGTCTCTTGGTCACAATGTAGAGTCTCTCA
This sequence comes from Falco rusticolus, assembly GCF_015220075.1. Lineage (NCBI taxonomy): Eukaryota > Metazoa > Chordata > Aves > Falconiformes > Falconidae > Falco > Falco rusticolus. Next base: position 15,141,362 of record NC_051189.1, on the reverse strand, counting down.
GGAATCTCTCCATCCAAAAAGCATATTAATTTTTACTTCAGTGAGCCACCTATTAGGCCTTAATTCTTTCAAAACCTTTCCATTCTTTGAGTTCTGTTTTCGTATCTTCTTCTAATCCAATGATTCCTTCTCGCCTTCCTATAAAGTTGTCATTTCCTTCAGATGCTCAGACTGATGAAAGAGCCATACTGAAATAAAAACTAAATGAGGTGAAAATATATCCCATAAAAACCTCCATTAAGGATTTTACGGAGAGATTTCCTACTTCTCTGGCTCAGATAGCCATATTTTATTCCTTCTAGGAAACAGAAAACCCTTAATCCCAGAAGAATGCAGCCAGAATCAAAGAGCAAGAGGAGGCATTAGGTTGCAAGAAGAGGAGGGGGAAAAGAGGAATTTTATAGTCAGCCCTTCAACACAATGTGAATGAATGAGCTATCACCACAGCTACTGTGTGGAGCACAGGCACTGAGCAGAGTGGGTACGGGAGAAAAATATCATAAACTGGAAATCTACACAAAGTCCACGGTCAGGTAGCACTGGGTTACCATGGTGTAATAAGCTGTTGAGTGCTTAATGAGCCAGATGCTGTTAGGAAAAATGTCTATTAGAGGAAAAGAACGGAGAGAGAAGAAGGCATGAAATGCTTGTGTTTGGACACGATTAATTAAGAAAGTGAGAGAAATGGTAGATTTGATAGTTTCCCATCTCTTAACAAGAAACTGATTCTTCTTTAGAGCAAAATATATTCTGTCCCTAACCAGCTCTCATGTTATTGCTTCCCCTGCCCTGTCTGTTTGTTTGTCTGTTCTCTGTGTGTGAGTGAGTGTTTATCCTTTAGTATTACAAACTGGTCAGTCATAAAAGGTGATCAGCAGCAACTTGATACAAGAGCCCAGGTTATGGAAAACCAGTATTTTGTGAAAGATGCCTGCTATAAACATCACATCCTTTTCCCAGTCTGCTCAAGCAGTTACATGGTTTTGTGAGCTATTTAATTTCCATTTTTTATCAGAGTACCTTATGTGGTTTGGTTTTTTATTGTTATATGTTAACTCACGTGAGGCGAGTAAAATTCTTTCACTTACATCTTTCTGGTCTTCTCAAGTTAGTAAGAGACAGAGAGGTAAAACCGATATCTCTGCTTTAGTGAATCAACACTGCACTAGATGGTAGATGAAGTTTTCCTGGATGTTTTCATGTTTCTGGAACAAACCCTGCCCGAACCTCTAGCACCTTCTGTTCAAGCCAAGTCAGGCACCACACCACTCAACATCACTCAGGATTTGGGCTTGTATCATTTCAATTAATTTTCCCTAAAAAGGAGTCCTCATTATTTTTGCAATATTTCTTGTCTTCATTGTTGTCAAATTGCTTCTAAGAGATGAACACATGGAATTCATTGAGCATACAACAAAACCCACATTCAATGAGATATTGACTGTCTTGAGGGATAACAGCAATAAAATGTGGCCAAGGGGAAAAATAGTTCACGGGTTATGGTACAGTGACCCAAGCGTTGTGGGCAGAGGGGAATGTTGCATAATGAAAACAACGAGGCGAGCGTGGGGGATGGCATTGTCTTCTCCACACCCTGCCATCACAGCACTGTTCCTGGAACCAGCCCCGCCGCTTGTAAGAAAACCTCTTTGAAAATCAACGCCCTAAATTTTCAAATTGCCTCCAGCCATGTAGACCGTAGATTCACCTGAACAGAGCCTGGATAGTTCTCTGCCATGAGTATGACATGGTTTTTCACTCCATCAGTCAGAGACCACCAAAGTGAACTGTCATCTGTTAAGCAGTTCTTTAAGAAACCATGCATTTGCCCATGATATGGACTAACCCTGAGCAGATCACCATAGTGTAACTAACTTCTAGTACAGCCTTTATGTCATCTGTCTTTGGCTGTTTGTCTAGTCTAAGTTAGTTGTCTGGCCTCTATCTAGTCAAAGGAGAAGGATTCATCTTACAATAACTCATCTGACCCAACAGAGGTGTCTCGGGGAGATGCCTGTTTTGCTCCTTTGATGATGTATGGTGACTGAATGTGCAGATGGCCACGTTAGGTGGGCTGAATTACATCCTTACTTTCTGACTTCAGATGACAGTGTTCAATGGATGTGACAGTAAGCCTACTGAAATCCACTTTACTGACTTAACTTGGCTTTGAACCAGAGCAAAAATGAGCTAAGAACATAAAGAAAAATGCTTATCCTCTGTGAGACCACCAATATCTGTACCCTTCCCTGTCTTCATGGATTATTGAAGGGGTCTAAAGTTACTAGGCTCCTAAATGAGACACTTCACTTGAATGACTGAAGTGAAGTGGGCTAAATCTCTGCTTTTCTGGGGTTCTCTGCAGTTATTTCTTTGCAGCACCTGGATCTGTCAGCTGTACAAATTCTACAGAACAAATCCTGATCAAAATCCCAGCCCTTTGCCTGCTTTTGCAGAGATACATTCTCCCAGAAGAAGCTGAAATAGCACAGGTGACCATCAGGAGTATCACTAAAACTCGCACACGTCAAAGTTCCAAGTGTATTTTCTTCTTTATTCTCTTCCCCCAACTCACATTTAATCCTTTCCCCTCCTCTGACAGTTTCTAAGTCTATGCATCGTGAAATTTCTGTGCCACAGTCCTTCCCACTGCCTCCTTTACCATGCCTATAGGAGTTTATATTAAAGACTGCAGTCCTGCTGGACTGTGGCCTGAGCCACAAGACAGTCTTAAGTCATGTTCTTCATATTCTGTATAAAATACTCCCATTTCCTAGAATTCACTCCCACTTTCAGTATTTCTTTGCAGGGAATCTTCTTTGGGAAGATATAAATAATTTTGCTTTTCTCCTGCCTGGCTTAATATCATGGTTGAAAAAAACTAGCTGTTTCCTTTCTTCCCTTTCATAATATTCCACATCTGGACCAAAGCAAGCAGCACCAAGAAGAAAGCTCTCTTCTGAAAACAGCTGAGAATAGCCCATACAGTGTATCTGCCATCATTCATGGCTTGTTTGAGCAACTCAGGAGCAGGACTACTTCATCCCAAGGATGCTTTGGGGAACTGTTTTTGCCTAGTTTTGGGGTGAGAGCGTGGTCTAATTACAAGTAATGATAAGGTCCACCAAAAAATGTCTCTGTCCAGAAGTTTGTGTGACCAGACCTGGTCTTTGGGGTTTTTGTCTACCAGTAGAATGTCTACCAGTGCTCCAGCATTCATCTCCAAAACAAAGGACTTAGCTGAAACTGTCATCCACTGGACAATAATTCTGCTTTTACATATACTTTAAAACAGTTATTTTACAGGATGGGGATATACTTTTCACCAACATTCTGATTTCACCCACCTCTCTCCTGTGCAGCTTCCATCGATCCAAGTCATAAGACTGAAACACTGTGAGGATACTACCCTGAATGAGGCATGTGAAATCCCTTTCCCTGCTGCAGATTCACCACTGGAGTCAGCAATGCCTTCCCATGCTGTTTCCCAAAGGCAAGCTATGGCTTCTCCATCATTCCATTCCACAAACCTGGGACATTGCCAAGGATATCTGCAGCCAAAGGAGAACACAGTTTCTTACCACAAGAAACAGAGCTGCCAGTGCAGATGTTTAATGTGTACTCTTCTCCACAGATCTGTGCTAACTAGGGATGCACAACCCAGTTTACATCAAAGAACCGATATGAACTTTCATCCACAAGTTAAACTACATACTAGGCCAAAAAGCATGGGGGAAGGAAATACCTTGGGATTGGACACAGCTTTGTGCTACTCCAGTGCTAACATTACTTGCTACTTACATCATACCGTACAAGCCATTTCAAGGAGTGCCTTAAAACTAATGCTGAAACATTACAGAACAAGAGTGACTTGGAGGATATAATTCAACCATGTACTAGAACAGCTTCGTTCTGCAGCCAGAGATACAAGACAACACCAGTGGTCTGCTCATACATGCAAGTTACCAGCAACACCTTCCTCAGCCAGGCTAAGGCACAAATTCCTGTGCTGTGCTCCCCAATTCAGCCTCTTGTTTAAAAACAATCATAGAATTAAGCATTGCTCACACCAGTTGCAGCACAAATTCCTGTATTTCAATTTAAATTCACTTACCAAGATGCACAACTGCTTCTTTTGGGCGTACGCTCTGTCTATGAGTTCACGTGATACCTGTAGCTTACAAAGCAACACTTTCTAAGCCGCTGTGACATTCATCTGTTTGACGAGTTCAAACAACCTCTTTCATTTATTCATAAAAATCTCATTCGGGGGCTTCAAGCATCTGGTCACAGAAATTCAATTACTCACAAAAAGCACATCAAGAAGCCAGGAAGAGCCCAGACTTATTTCTAGTTTAGAAAATCAGTTGGCAACAGAATGTTTTTCTTTTCAGCTGTCCAAATGAGGGGCTCTCACATTTTCTACATATCCAGAATCATATGCCATAAGACAAATCAGCCTTCCTGGGAATATTAGCTAACACATTAGATTTTATGGATAGGTATAGCTGAGATCAACACTTACTGCCTTCTGCTCAGTTTGGACTTTGAGAATAAAGAACAGATATCCTAAAACTTCCCGGTTAGATCCACTGAATGCTCATTTATTACAGCCTTTATGCCCTTTGACGTGAATTTTCTGAAGCATATGAAAATCTACATATTACGGTCTGTTGTCTCCAAGCAAGTTTTTTTTAGAAATCCTTGCATTTTTGGCTTGTGTAATCACTCCTTCTTGCAAAGCACTAAGGATACTTAATTCAAATTCCAGTGTCTGCTGGTGCTGGGGAACCAGCACTTCTTCAGGTATCTTTTCATCCTTTTGTTGATTTTGCATCCTGCATCAAGTGTTAGAGGCTGATCCTTCACCATCACACTCTGCTCACTGCCACCTATACACATGGAGAGTAGATGTAAAATTGTTCTGAAGCACAGAAAATCTCCTTCTTCCATCAAGCCCCATCCTCTTCACACCAGCACTGGATGCAAACCACCATGCAAATAATTAACACGCTTGCCTCCCTTTGGGTTGACTGATAAAATGGAATCAGACAAATGAATTTTTGGTGCCCACTGATCTTTGAGTGCACTGTGTTATGACAGGGTGTGAGGTGACATGTCAGATAATGTATCGTGTCACACTCCCCAACTATTTGATGCCATTTAATGTAATGCATCCTGGCATGCCGTGATAGGATGACACAAAATGAGAAAGAAGCCAAACTGGAAATACCAATTACCCACTCTTAACCCTGAGGCAGTAAGGGGAAAATATGCCTGCGTCTGGGTGACCCTTGCTCTGCTTATTGCCTAAGCTTCCTAAATCAGGGAGTTTGTTTCGGGTACTCTTCAGTCCAAGGTCATTACTAATCATTCAGATGGCCAAAATGTCCGTAACTCTCCACTTCATCAGAAATCCAGGAGAAGCAGCAGAGAAATCAACTGAAAAAAAATGTAAATTGCTGTTCCCAGAGTGTCAAGTTGAGCTGATGTTTTGTGTCTAATGAGCTGCAAAGCCACATGGTGTCAGGAATGAAGAAAAGTCAGGAGAGCAGGGAGAACGGAGACCGTCCTAGCAGCGAGGCTGAGCTGAAGATCAGGCTTGCATCCAGAAGCTGTACACACAGACAGGGCTGAGGCGTGTGAGCTCTCTAGCAGAGTGGAAACAAGCAGGACATAGGACTAACATACCCTGTTCTACTGCAGGTCAGCCCTGGGAGAAGGTTATTCTCCCAGCTTACCCCGAGAAGCTTACTGTCACCTTTCTCTCCATCCAAAGTCACTACTCCTCTGATCTACCAACCAACCTGCTTGGCAGTTGCTGCCTAAACCAGTCCACTCAAGTGATCCAAGTCAAAGCACAGCCTCCTGTTTAATCCCTCAAGCACTGAATGAGGGTTCAGTTTCACGTGTGGGTATGTTGGCAGACTGGAGGGAAAGCTAACCACCTGGCAGAGAGGCAGGGAGGATCCCACAGGATCCCATGTCTCTCAGCTGCACCAGAACAACACATGTGGCCAAGCATGGACAAAAGTGCCCAAAATACTCCTGGGTAGTGGTACAAATAGGGTGATGCAGAGTGATGGTTTCATGAAAGCTGAGCTTAATACCACAGACAAGGCAGAAGTCAGCAAGGTTTCAGCAGTTTTCCTTCTCAAAATCACCTTCCAACTTCGTATCTTCTTGCATCCCCACCACATATTTCTAAAAGCAATAATTTCCACCCACATGTCCAGGTCCCAGATTCCAAATGCATCATACCAGGAATAAGTTCAGATAAAGGCTACTGCTCCTGCTCGATCCAAATCTAACTTTACCCTGTTTCCTGTCTTAACTCTGTACGAGGCTGTGCTCTTCAAATACTCCTCTGACAATCTCAAAGGCCAGTCCCTTCTCCTCACAGCATTCTTTTTCCCCCATAACTAGTTCCTGGGAAACAATATCTGTGCAGTCTCATGGTCTGTGTCTTCGAGCATGTGTCAGTGCGAATATCTATGTACAGTTGCATATGCCTTGCCGTTACTGGCTCATCACTTTCCTAAAACCCATTATGATGGGTTGGCTGAAGACACTTGATTCTTCAGATTTTTTTAAAGGGAATAAAGGAGGTCAAACATTTTGGTGCCATGCAAAACACTCATCATACAAATCCTGCCCACAACATGTACTTTGTTGATACCTCTAAAGGAAAATTTGTAAGGTTATTCATAATACTCTTTTTAAAAAACAACAACAAAAAACCCAACGTGCCATGATTCAACAAAAAATTATACCTCCACAAATAATGTCATAAAGATATGAGGCATGCATTCAGAATATCTGTCAGAGGCTGCCTTGGTTTGTTCCCACGCAGCCTTGCAGCACTCTGGAAACAAGATGTTTAATGGTATATTTTCATTAATTACTTCCATGGTTGAAGAAACATTATCCTAGCTATAGAAAAATGTTTTAGTGATATTGTGAGAAAGATGGAGAAATACTCCAGAGTGCTTTCTGTTAGAAGTGATAGAAGTGGCAATGAGTACATCTTGTTATATCAGTCAACATCTGGCAACTATGAATACAATACGGTGGACCACAACTGCACTGGACTTACATATGGACTAAAAAATTCCTCGGTATTCACAGCCAAGCAAAACTGGGAGATTCCTTATGGCAAAGCTGAAGGAAACACAGATTTACAAAAAGATGAATTTATTTTGTTGGGCTGTATGCTGTAGTTACTATCTACTTTTTTTGAACTTCTTTTTTAAACATGTTAGCCGTTTGTAAAAGAGAAAAAGCCTAGCCAGTCTCCAACAGAGTAGCAAAACTGAACAAATTGCAAAATCATACCATGTAATTGCCAGAAGAAAAGTGCTAAAACGATGCAATCAAATTCCAACTGGATGGAACACTGAAAAAAAAAATTAAAAAAATATCAGACATCTGAAACTGTTGCACCAAAACAATGTGGCAACTGCAGGATTTACAATAAAATCTCTGTGTCAAGTCCTGCACAAATGACCGTGAGCAGGAGTCTGGACATGAAACACTCCCAGTTCAGACAGAGACACAGACTAAGCCCCATGATTGACACAGCTCAAAGCTGCAGGATTCTTCAGACCTAGTGATGACAGGGGTGTTTTGGAAACACAGCATATTCAACACTTGTTTGATCCTTGAGACAGTCCTACACAAAAGGAAAGTACATTTAGGACTGCAAAGGAGGCTAATAGAGAAATGAGTTTCCCAGAGGCAAGGGATCAGGCAGCCTTGGGGTAATCGGCAAGATCCACCTTCATATATATATATATATATATATAAAACAAATATAGAATTGTTCCAGTAAGCCACATCTGCACTGAGTAATAAATAACCTTATTCAACACTGTCCCATTTTACTCCTCATCTCTTGAAAAATGCCAGCACAGCCCTAGTAATCATCAGTGCAGCATGCTTTTCTGTTAAAGCATATAGGTATATGTTGGAAATGTACATATATTGACATATACGCGCACAAACAGTTGTCTATAAATAGATGAAACAAGTCTCATCTACTTCCTAATCTATGTTTAATGTACTTATGGTTATTTGTGGTTCATTTTTCCTTTTGATTCCAGACTTGCCTGTGTTGTGATTCTCCTATAGTTTAAGTAGAACATCCTTGTATTCAATACTTAAATTTCACATTTTATAGGCTATACAAAATACCATTAAGCCTTTAAGGACAGCCACTATAAGAACAAGAAGAGTCATAAAGATTCCACATGAGCTTTTCAATTGCCATAATTTCTTATTTTATTGCAGTAAAACTTTGCGTGTTTGAGTCATTCCATTGTCAACAGTTTGGTAACTGCAGGTAAACAAAATGCTTAAACAGTTTGGATAGTGATCAGAATCTCAGTCCTGCCAATGACTAGACTATTTCTGTTGTTAGAGAAGTGTTGGTGCATTGTGATACTAAAATTCTGTCACTCAAAGGCCAAGCGTAACAACAAAGAAAAGGCTTTTGTTAGTTTGTTAAGGAACCTGTGAGCATTATAATAACCTGACAATTAATACTTATGAGGATGTTTTCCCTTGAAAACTCTTTCCTCCATCGTTCAGCACTTGATCAGTTGACACAGAAAAGACTCATCAACATCCAGGTCGAAAAACTACACTCAACTCCGTAGTAACATGGCCCACATAAGTCAGACTGAAGTTTACTCACAGGGTAATCATGTGCATTTAGTGGGAAGGAGATGCCAAACATGGTTTCAATGTCTGGCCAGAATGGCTCTTACCAGAGCACGATGCCTGCATTCATGCTAGCACTGCTGCTGGGGCTCCAGCAGAAGGGAATATACAAGTTAGAGCAGACGAGCTATAGCCTTATCAAGGGCCTTTTCCAGCCTGTAGTTCAGTATCACTAATCCAAAAGCTCCTTCCAAGTTTTCTGTTGCTAGAGCATTCTAGAAAGGCTTGGATTTCTTTTACACCAATTACTATTCCTCTGGGTTTCTAGCAGGAGCACCATGTAGAAAATGTCACCCATACACCCGACACTATAGCTGAAAGGGTCTCAGATACTTGGTTTGAAAAACCTAAACCCAAAGTTTAGATTTCTTTCTAACTTGGCTCTTTAAATAAATAAGGTTTAGGATAACTATTTTCTGTCAGACAGTCCTTCACCTATAGCTTGAAAATGTCAATCTGCAGCAATTGAATGTGGCAAAGGAATAGCAACCTCAGAGATGCTGCATTCCTACAGTTTTTCTGGATATAGGTAGGTGAGCAACACTTAATGACTGCAAGGTCAATGTGCAGTAATTTATTTCAGATACCAAGAATCGACAGAAATAGTGCCTCTCATGCCCTCCAATAGACAAACACATAAGAAAATAGATTTCTGAAGTTCTGCTTCTCATAATGCTTCCTCCCCTCCATCAGGCAATAGGTAATACTGAGAAAGATCAAGAGGCAAACTCTCTTTTATGTTAACCCAAAGCAGACCATCTCTCTTTTATACTGAATTTTAGAAACAGAGGAAAAAACAAGATCGAGATTGTAAGGACTTCACTCACAATGGCAACCAGCTGTTAAGACATGACTTTACATGACATTGCAATTATCATTCACGCCTGACTGAAGGAAATAGTGCATCCCCTGCAATAAGGTATTACTCAATATTCAGTCAAGTATCAGGTGCTGACCCATAAGCTACCCCATCACCATCACGAGGCTTATATGAGCATAAATTTAAAGTAGTTTTAAACAAAGTCTTGAGCACTGTAGCCGTCAGACTTGATAATTCCTATACGGAATCCTATCACTTTAAAAATGAAGCACAGCCTATGATTGGAAGTATTTTTATTTCAGAACTGTAAGTAACCAGTCTTTATCTAAGTAATTATCACTGCAAGAACAAATAATACAATCTAACTTAAGACAGATTAGACACAAAATATTATCATTCATGGCAAGATTTCTATAGGTAACTCCACCTGAATAATTAGCAGCACCATCTCTGGCCCTCAAGGTTTCAAGAAACGGGTATATACAGGGAAACATACATCACCCTCTGACCCTGTTTCACACAACTAATGACTTGGTCAAGAAACACACTGGTGGAAATTGAGGGGCTCTGGGAAAAATGATGAAACACCAAGTCAAGAAGAACCTTCAGTACTTTGATAAGATTCCCTAATTATAGTCCTCTAAGAGGATGATCTCCCTTACACTCGCAAGGGTTTTGAGGAAACTAGCTTACTTCAGCCCTCATTATGCAGACTTATTTGATGACAGGTTTTGTTGTTGGATAGTTGTTTTTACTTTCATGGCAACGTTAGGAGCCAGTCTGGAAAACGAGGCTGTAATATTCCAGGAAGTAACACAAAAAGTAAGGAGTCTTCCTCCTTTCATCCCCTGCAAAGCAGCTCACAAATTATATCACAGAGGATTAAACCCTGGAGTCCTGGGGACCTGTGATCAGCCTTGGCAGGCACTTTCCCAGCTGAGAAGTGCCATCCCTTTCAGCTCACCTGTGACCTTCTGTATACAGAGATTTTTGGCAGCATTCTGGGAAGTCAGCAGAAGTATTCTGCTTCTCAGCTCTGACATAAAATTCAATCAGAGTATGCCAGGAGAAGCCCAGAAAAAATAGCTGAGAGGAACCATGACCCAGAAAAGCATAAATCTGAAGGATCAGCCATGCAGTTTCCCTCACTTTCACCAAAGCACCTGCAGAGGAAAGATCTGTGAGAGAGAAAGTGACTGGAAGTCTTCCTATACAATAGGAATATTGTGTAGGAATACTCTTCGATACACTAAGGGGGGAAAAAAAAGGTAGTAGTAGAGCCTGCCTCTGGAGCAGACAGAGTTCAGGTATTAACAGAAGAAAAAATCCAACATAAAAAAACACTTTGTTTTAAAACAATCCTTTTAGCATAAGCTAAACACTAGCGTGGCACTTTGTTTTATTTATTATTTGTACAATGGTATGACACATATGACACAGAGGTCTCCAAGAACAAGGTCCTTTGTGTTAAGTTCCTCACACAAGCATTGGAAGAGATACTATCTATTGAAAAATCTTTCTAAATAGACATGACAAATATGGGCAGAAAGCAAACAGCATAATTTTCCTCATGAGGAACTGAAGAGAAATTAAAGCACATGCCCAAAGACACTGCAGAAATCACTAGCAAGGCACTGATGTGACCCCAGCTCCTTGGTCACAGTCACTAGTAGATAACTATTGATACAGTAATCGCGTGTTAACCCTTCCTGACTACAACTCACTCTCTTACTCAGCCCCCTAATGCCTGTAAAAATGGAAGATAAACAAACTAAAGTTAATTCCAGAGCACTTAAAAAAATCTGACTTTTTTTTATATAATTATGAACACTGTAAAAAAATATTAAGAGAAGCTGCCACATAGTTCTAACAAAACCCACTTAAGACTGTTCCCAGACACCTTCTTAATTCCTGCTCCTAATCCTTGATTTCCTTTGACTATGGACCTTCTAAGTGCTTACCAAATATTTCTGCTTACTCCAAACACTTCTGCCCCTTACCAGAAAACTGAGGGTTCTGTCTACCTTTTCCAGATGACTGGTACCAGTACAGTGACTGGACTGGCTGGTCTGAGCAAAAGCAAGCAGAACTACGCCCTTGAAATACACTTTTCAAAAGGCACTAAGAGATCATGATGAGGACAGCCAAGCATTGGAACAGGCTACTCAGAGAGGTTGTGCTCTCTTCATCCTTGAAAGTTTTGAAAACCCAGTGGGATAAAGCTCTGAACAACCTGCTCCAATCTTAGAACTGACCCTTCTTTGAGTAGAAGGTTGGGCAAGAAATTCCATGAGGTTCTTTCCAACTTGGATTTATCCCATGATCTCATGGTCTTACTGCATGAGACAGAATCTCAGCTCTATGGAAAGTGGATTCTCATCAGCTCTATGGAAAGTGGATTCTTATTTTAAAGCTACACCAAATTCTGCTATATGATTCAGTTTAAACTATGTCTTACTAGAAGAAACAGAAATAAAGATAACCCTTCTGTCTACATGAATTTAATATTAAACACAAAAAAAATTCATTTGTGTTATTGATGCCAGCAGTGATGATTCCAACAGTAGTCAGATAGGCTGACCACTTTCTGACATTGACCTCAGGTGTATAATTCTCCATAGGAATTTTGATAGCACTGTGATGAATGAGCTGTTGAAACCTGATCTCCTGGTCCACCCTGGATCTTGTGCTCCCCTTTCTGTGTGCCTGCTGCACCAACTCACAACATCCAGCAGAGCCACCTGAAGCATCACAAAGTTCTAAGCATGCAGGCGTACGTGGAAGTCTCAGATGAAATACGTTGGATTTGCTGCACAAACTTGGAAAAACTACATAACACATGGGCAGTAGAGGCCCAGCTGAACCTTTTCAGGTAGCAGTCGGGGCTAGGCAAGGCAATAGGCTACAAACCCATAGCAGAAGATAACACTTGTGTCCTGCCTTACAGATACTGTTTAAGTCGTTTAGGGCAGATGATTTGTTCTCTCTATATGGTTTATAAAACACTTATTATAAAGGGTCTTGAATTCTGACTAGGTTCATTCATTAAAATTCAACATGTCCCGAAGAGCACTTAACTGTTCCTAATCAGTAAGATTATTTTTCTTGCTTGTTACTGGAAAGGTACATGTTATATTTGTTCAGATGCAGCATATTATTTGCCTCTGAAAACTTTAAACCAGCTGTGACCATCTTCCCAAAATGATGTGCACCAGTTGTACGGCATGTTTGATTGATGGAATGTTTGCTAGATGATGAGCTTTGCGCTGTGCCACAAGACTTTATTGTGTAGAGTCTGCTTGGTTTCATTACTCACACCGTAGGCTGACAACTTCAAAGTTGACTCAAATCTATCCACACGACCCTGATTTCAGTTTGCTGAAATGTGAAACTATCATACTTTCCACTAGCACAGCTTAGCCTGATGCTGCTGTATAATTGTTCTGCAGCACATGAAAAGAGAGAACATGGACTACCACTGTGATAACTTGACGTTATACCACTTCACAGAGGCCAGTAGCCCTATCAGGTACTGATATCACCCAGGGCTTGGTGCACACAGCTGAGAAACAATGGTTTCATTAGTTATCAGTGATCAGCTGAATTGTGAAGACTCCATATGATTGCTTATCTCCAGATATGTGGAAATAAAGTGCAACTTTAACGTTCTTTATCAAATTTTAAAATAAGAGACTTGACCTCATCATCGGGTCAAGAGCATGTGCTCAACGGGTTACGAACAGCTACAGCAGCCCAGCTTCTACTCTTCAGTGGGTTCAGTTGTTATGTTTCTATCACATGTTTGAGCCCTACGTACGCTTGATTTAAGCTGCTTGATCCCACTGCCTGAGATCCCTGTGCAACACAGGGGTCTAGCTCTCCAGTGTACCTATGCAAAAATACAAACACCAGCTTTGTTTTTATAGGGACAACAAAGGAACCTGTAAACATATTTTCAGAAAAAACTGGGACATCCAAGGCAAATCATGTTGTGCAACTGCTAAAAGCTAATGACGATTTACAGTCAAGGGTCTGCAAAAAGTGTAACAGCAATTAAAGCCGCCGCTCTTTCTGTTCCCCTCAGCATCAGAAAACACATCAGATATGCAGCAACAGTTATGTAATAGGAAGCAATAATTTCCGGCAATTTCCACATCAGCATATTATATAATGAACACATTGATGTGGAACTGACCAACGACCAAGCCGCAGAAGGATGTAACATTGGCAAGTAGATTTATAACTCTTAAAAAAAAAAAAAAAGAAAGCAGAAGAAAGAAAAAACATGTTAGTTCCAATACCATGGTTCTTCAACTAGAAATCTTCCAGGCACTCTGCAAACATTGTGCAACATAGTTCTACAAAGCTCCAAGAAGGACACTGAATGGGTACAAGTGTCCCTAGTCCATATCTGTATAAAACATGGGGAGGATGAGTAGCTGCAAGGTACTGGAATGAGACTGCAGAAATTTGGATTCCTGTGCCACTCCAACCAGGAATACACAACAGGACATTAGGAAAGCTACTTTAGGCCAAAATTCAAAGGTATTCTAAAAATTTGGTTACCCAGCTGGATCTTAAAATGCTCCATAGCTGGAGCTTATTGATTTTATGGGAATTTAGTGTAAAATCTTTTCAGGAATCTTTGGAGAAAAAAAAATTTCTGGCATCTCCTGAATCTGGCACTGGGAATTAGCCACAGAGACTATACGCATGCTTTGTGTTATACATATACCAATCTCACGCCTTGATAAGCTTATGCTTAGATGTCCCTTTGTAAACTGGAGTTGCTAATATTGTCTTCTCATTAACTTCTCTGTTTAGGAGCTAAGGATTTTGGAGCAAGCACAGTCAATAACCTACATGTTTATTCCATGCCTAAAACAAACTCACAGAAGAGTTACAATGCTATAAATAATTATTAATAATGTAACAACAAGAGGCAATATTAAAAAAGCAAGTCCTTTCTAATTTTTAAAGGAGCAAACTCAACTTAACCATGCTTATTCTCCAGCTCAGGTCATCACAACTTTGCCAAGGTGATAGAAGGCCTGATTGCTTAGGCCTTCTAACTTAAACCTTCTAAACCTTAGAAGGGTTGACATTCATGTATATCCCCTTACCTCTCTGGGACAGTAACACATCCCAGGATAGACCATAGGAAGCCACAATCTTTGTAACCTCAATCTTGCATAAAGTACAGTTTAGTTGATAAACACATCCAAGAGTCCTGGTCCTTCTAGGAAAATCGATGGAAGCTTTGCGGTAATGCCATCAAGAAACTATCTGTGGCCAATGTAAAATACCATTAGCTCTGGGTTTTTTTCACCAGCAATGCTGTCTACAGCCAGGACCTGATGAACAGAAATATCAGCATATTAGTATTTATTCTGAAATGACAGCATTGGGTTTGACAAGTGACAGACTGGACGCAACAAGTCTTTGATTCTGGCAGGCACTTTCTTTCCAGAATCCCGAAGGTTATGCAGACTAGGCGACAACTATTTTTATATTCAGTCTGCAAAGTCAGGACTCCAGGGAAATTGTTTTGTTTTACCTTAAAGTCTTTGGAACATTAAATTTTACAGACATAGATTCACATCTGCTTCCACACTTCTAAGACATTTACAGGTGATCTGACCTCTTTTCAGCCTCATTAGACTTACCAAATAATTGCAAGCAAACAATCAGACCCCTCTGAAGGAGAAAAGTGTCCAGACTGTGCAAGTAGGATGCATTCTTAATTGGCATATCCATGCTCCACTGAGTATTGCTTGGCTCATTGCCGCTACGTGATTTAAAGCAGCAGTCTGCACTTCCCCCTGTGTCTGATAGTAACGTGACAAGGGATTTTAAAGTGTATGCGTCTGGGAAACATAATAAAGTAAAAATACTAGGGAGAAAGCAAGGGAGTGGCTGTATATAGTAGGTTCCATATAAGCTGTGCAAAATCACAGTCCTACCAAAGACTGAAATTGGGGAGAATGCATTGCAAAGGGGGATTTGGATAAAAGTCCGTGGGTAAGCAGTAACAGAGCCTGTGGATGCTTAGACCCACTGAAAATCATAGAATTATTTGGGTTAGAAGGGACCCTTAAAGGTCATTTAGTCCTACCCTCCTGCCATGGACATCTTCACTAGATTAGGTTGTTCAGAGCCCTTTTCAACCTGACCTTGAACACTTCCAGGGAAATCAACCCTAAGAGTCTCAAATAGGGAACTTAAAATGGAGGAGTACAAAAACTGTACAAAAGCACAGGTAGTTTTTTTGCTTGAGACTTGATATAGGCACAAGGATTTGCACAAAGAGGTGAAATCCAGGGCTCTGTAAATGTTCCCAATTTCAACCAGTAACTTTCTACACTCACATTTCACTCCCATGCCATGCACAGGTCAGGAGGCGATAGAAAAGGCAACACTGTGCCAGTTCTTGATTTCTTCTGTTTTCCAAAGCATCCATCACATCCTTGGAAGGAACAAGAAGAAACCTGAAGTAAGGGAGACACCTGAGCAGTCAGAAGCACTGGGTGAAAGGCAGTGCCTTCTCCTTTACCTTTAACTCATGGCCCTATTGACCAAGGGAAGACTCTGCTGAAGTTACGTTGATTCTCCAAACCTTTTCCTTCTCCTGGGGAGCATTTTCCATCAGCTCATTAAGCAGGCTCTGGTGGCAGTGCCTAAACAAAGTGGGTGTAGGGATTGATTTATAAAGGGTCTTTACAGTGGGTTCACACTTTAGAAGCAGTTTAAATGGAAAAGACCAGATTGTGCTATGTGGAAACGGAAGGTACAGGGAATATCCTGCAAAAGTCTTGTTACATTCATGTGCTATGTTAATCCTAAGTGTTTCTAGATCTCTAGAAAATGAAGAAAGCTCAGCTATTTGAGGATCAAATGCATCTTTAACTTGTCCACCATGTAGCTTATGGAGAGTGTTGATTACCCACAAAACTGTTGCAACAAAACCGCATCAGTGGTCATATAATTCCTGCCCCCAGACACACCGTAGTGGTTGAAGGAGAAGTTCAGTTTCACAGTCAAGTCACGTCAAGGTCTCTTTGCTGAAAACATGAACAATGCTCCTAATGTAGCTCCACAGGACTGGTGTACCCTAGGATGAAAATATGTGTGATCACTGAAAAGTGAGAAAATGTTATCATCTCATTCTGCTTTCCATTTCTACTTTCCAGGGGAAAATTTGACCACTGCCTGGAAGGGGTTGGTGCAGGCTGGAAATGAGAGATACCTATCCACATCCATGCAGTTCTAACCCCTTGTGTCAGCTTGCTTAGGAGTTATGATCAGTGAGATCACAGGATCATCTGTGCACTTACAGACACCAGCATCAACCAGGAGCAGTGCTCCAGGAGGACCAACAATCCTGTGTTGCAAGAGCAAACAGAAACCGGAACAATTTGGGATTGTTTTAACAAAGTTCTGGGTTGCTCTGGAGTGTACTTCCCCACATTTCTTAAAATTTCCTTCAACTCTCATCAGCACAAAGAAGGGTAACAGTAAAACTCTGGCCAGCTCACGCCCAGCACTTTGTTTCAACAACCTCTAGCCTGGAGCAGTAAGAGGGGAAAAAATGGGCTATCTCTGTTCCACATGGAGTGGAACATTTAATGTGGTACAAGATCTTGTGTCCCACCTTGGACAGCAGTCAGAAGCTGGAATCTAAGAAGGTAGGATAACCAAGCTGGTCCATGGAGGGGGACTAACACACCACCTGCAGACCACACGGTCCTCTGCTTTCTAATGGCAACTGCGTTGCAAATCCAAACCTGTCCTGTGTGCCTACAGCACTGTGAGTTGTTCTTGACTCAACTCCACCTTTTTTACTGATATTATTCGTAAATCTTCAGGGGACTTGGAGCAGAATTAATCATGTCTTTTATTTTCTCTTTTTCGAAGAGAAAGATCCAAGTATCACTGAAGTAAAAAAGAGTTTTCAGCCCTTGATAGGATCTGGACAGCAAGAAAGAGAAAAAGGCTTTATTTCAGAGGAGACCCAGCAGACACTCAGTGACAGTGATCAATGTGTCCCGAAGCAGAGAAAAGGGAAGATCAAGAACACTGATCTCATTTGGCATGCAGACAGCATCTCCAGTTCGCTGCATGTCCAGCTCAGTGGCAGAGCGATGAGTAAAGGTCGCCCTGGTGACCCCAGTCTGGGTAACGTCCCCATATGGTGCACTGACACATAGATCTGTACAATGAGCTGTCAGAGGAGAAAAGACTGGACACTTCTTCACATTCAAATTGCACTGTCAAAAACTTCAGACAGAAACATGTATTTTCAGTCTTAAATCACACTGCTCAACACAGACTGAAAAAAAAGTTAGCGCTTGGAAGTGCTTTTGGGGGTCTTCTTTTAGTAAACAAACAAGGAACTCTGCACTGACTCCCTCATTAAAAAAAAATGTAATCATAGCTGATACAGTAAGATTAATTGGATGAGATTATACAGAAGCATAGCATCATTTATAAAGATTACTCTTAATAACTACAAAGTTACTGCAGGAATAAGATCCTTAATAGGGGTTGCTGAAATCATCCTGGAGAAGTCAATAACAATACAAATATCAATTTTTCAGTCATGTAGCATAGTCAACAAAATGCAGCAGACACTAAAAGCTCTCTCTCTGGCTGCTGGAGAAGGCTCCAATGATTCCCTCAGCGGAAGCCATTCATGACCTTTCAATGTGGTAGGCCAGGCTTAAGAGAGAACCCAAAGACTTTGCAGGCTGTGTGCAGCCAGTTTGAGTACCAGAGTGCGAGGCTTTCTGCACCAGACTTTGCATTCCTCATCCAGCCCTTCACACCACAGACAGGACAAATCCCACAGAGCTCAGCCCTGGCAAACTAGACCCGCTCTTGGCCCCACCACCATGCTCTTACTCCAGTCCTTGTGTCATTTCTACCACCCTATTACCTGAATATCTTTGATACCTGTGAAACACTTCTGCAAAAGGGGAGTCGGACACATGCATAGTGCACTCTGTCCTGGCTCCTTTCAAAATGTTTTTACCCTTAGTAGTCATTGACAATAAAAGCAGCAGCTGAGCTCAGGTGCTGGGGGAAGAATTGCACTGAAAGCCAAGCAGATGCTCGACACAGACCTTCTGTACATCTCCTTGGCTAGATGTGGGGAGGAGAACGTCTCCCTCGCATGACATTGTCCCTTTTTTTGGTGCTCCAGTCATGAGGACAGTCCTTGCTGCCTCACCTCACAACATGCTCTGTGGTAGGTCACAGTACTGTTCATGGGATCGCCTGTCCCAGAAGGTACATGCATGGTGGATGGGGGCTTTGGGATTTCACAGTGAGATAGTGCTGGCAGGAAGAGGATCAATGGGGGATACAGGGCACTTGGAAAAAACCAGAATCCTCCTTCTGGATGTACCAAAAGGATCATGAAAAACCCTCTGGGTGAGCAGGATCTGAAGATATACCTAGTGCTGGGGAACCTAGACCTGTCTGGAAGCCCTGCCTGGCAGACATGGCACGGCAGAAGCAGTGTCTCCACCTCCCACAGGCTGAGGCAGAGCTGAGCTACTGGTGGCACCAGCCAGGACATTTCTGCTGAGGGAGAGGAACTCATAGAACATTGCACCCAGGAAGGGCTGAGGTTGAGCAGCAACTACCAGCCTCCCATACACAGGTACTTAAAATATGACCAACCTGTGTCAAATCCAACTGCTGGCACACAAGGAAGAACAGGGTCCCTTCTGTGCCTTTCTAAACCACTGGCAAAGGCTCTCTGTGAATCAGCCCGCAGCAACCCCCTTGGAAGAGCAGGCTGGAGCCACTTGCCCTACGTGTTCACTCTTCATTATGATTAACTCCTCCATCACAGAGAAGGACACAAGCATCCATCTCTGCTCGGCCAACTGGAATCACTGGCCAGCACACCCCGTGCCATTCATCACTGGCACTTACGTGGGAGAGGATGACAGCAGGTGCCATTTGTGTCGGTGTCACTGCGTGAGCCGACTGATTAATTAAAGCCACGTGGCCCCCAGGCTGCTGGGAGGGCAAGGAGGAGCAGGAGGGATCGTTTGTTAGATCTCCCTTAGTGCTCGCTCTCTCCTTCAAAGGCCCTTTGAGTAGCAACACACAAATCCCACAGCCCCTTTGGGCCATGGAGATGGGAAGGGTGATGTCCCCAGGAAATGGCCCTTGGGGTTCACTGCTGGTGGAGGTCCATACCCAAGAAGGGGGCATGAAGGCTCCACAGACTCACCCCATCTCCTGCAACCTTGTTTCTAAATTTGCTTTTTTAAAAACAGTGACAAAAAGAAAAAATAATCCCAGCAGACACTGAGATAATTAAACAATTGCCCCACAGCCTGCAAACCAGGAATCTCTATTATTCACGGAACAGAGCTGATGGGTGCAATACCATTTCTTTTTGTTCTCACATTACAATTGCATCCATCCAGTTTCACCAACCCTCATATGACCCTCAGTTCAACCAGTTCCAGTAAGTTTGGACAGATACTGATGTAAATGAGACCAACACCAGACCCTGCCATGCAAGTCCCCAAGCTGTTACAGAAGAGCTGTAATGACAGATCCCAAAGTGTTTCTTGCCCATTTGCAGCTAGGCTGGGTTTTGTAACTGCATGAACCTCAGTGACATGATATGCCACATCAGGGCTGCCCAAGGGAAATTTGGGTATGAGGCAGGTCTGACTCACAGGGGACGAGGCGACACATTGCACTGGAGCACCCATTTGGGATTGCCATCCATCCCTGGCACAGAGACACCAACCTACTTCCCACAGCTTTGCTGCTGCACCTTCACCCACAGCCAGGCAGTTTTCCTCACTACTCTGGGATGAAAAACTTCCTGATCCTGATCACTGGCCAAAACCCTTTCCCATACTTTGAGACTGGGAAGTAAAAGATGCATTTCACTGTGGAGAGACATCAGCCAGGACTCTGCTGCTTTTCAATACTTGCTTACGTCTTGCTGGAGCAAAGGGCGCTGCTTTCTCTATTATGTATGTGCAATCAAAATAAAGAGAATTCCTGAACTTTTAGCACCCTAGAGGTATTGCCTATTTCCCAGACTCGAAATAGCCAGTTGGCACAGTTTAGAGGCAGCTTGCACTCAGACTTTTAGCCTGCCAAGTAACGTTATTTCAGTGAACAGTGCTGCAGCCCTCACTCCTTAGCAGCTGTGCACACCCCCTGCCCTAGTCCTACATCACACAAAGCTAGAAGGAGCCTCAAGGTTTGAGGTGAAGTTGCTGGAAGACCGAACTTTCAGTGGGTTGTCTGAGAGGAAAATACAGCTTTTCATGTTATCAAATACACTTGCTGGCCTCTGATCAGTTTTCTAGGCCATTGCAACTGAGAGCTCAGGGAAGTTAGGAAAGAAGCAGCCAAGTGGGTAAATTCCCTCTGTTCTCCAGCAGCAATGCCAGGGACACTACGGTCAGGGTCAGGATGAAAGGCCAGCATCTGAGCACACCGAAGAGCATTTATGTGGGTGTGTTCCCCTATACCTGCATCTCTCAGCCCTGTGAGTGTAAAGGATAAGGTGGCTCCCAGCCTGGTTACCCTGCAGGGAAAAGGATAGTAAGGGGTTAATGCACCAAAGCTGCCCCATCAGCCAGGAGGGTGGGCAGAGCTCCCCCCTAAACCAGCATGGCCATTAGCCATGCTCCCTGAAGTCTTGTGCAGCCTCATGTGCCAGATGTGACACACTGATCATCAGCCCCAGCTCAGTTAGGACCCCCATCATTGCTAGGGGTGAATACCAGGGAGTTCACCCCAGAGCACCATGTCCCACCCCGTTGACTCCTTGTCCGACTGAGGAGACAAGAGTCAAACAGCCACAGAGGCTGAGGCGCTGCAGGTGCAGATCAGGGGATACCCCATAACTTGCATCTAAGCCCCAAAGCTTAACATCTGCATATTCTGCAAGGCACTATAATCGAAGCTGGGGGAAAAAAAATGTTTAGCAACCATCAAAACAGAGCAGCAGGAAAGATGATTTGCTGCACCTTTTTCATTGTCCCCTCTGTCCCTGTGCAGTGGGCAGGTCCCTGGGCACCTGGGGAGGAGGCAAAGACCCCCGGACTGCTCCATGCAGCACCAGCCTTGTACATGGGCTGACAGAGGGGCTGACAGCAGCAAAAGCACAGTTGGGATTTGGATAATCCGGACAGGGCAGTGGGCTTTCCAGTCAAACACAGGGTTAAAATCACGAACAAATGCGGAGTGCTGTCCTCTCCCTTCCTGCCACCTTCCTCCTGTCTAGAGGACAGATCCTCTCCAATGTCTTCTTGGCCCCAACAGTGGGACGAACACCCTTCTCTTCCACTGCCTTGCAAAGCTCAGGCCATCCTCCACGCACCTGCTGCCTCCTTGGGAGCTGAGGAAGACGAAGCCCCGCTGTGCCTCCCCATCCTGCAGCCTTTGCTGCCATCTACAGCCCCACGACTCCCCGGGGGGACGGGATGGGGATGGAGACCGGCATGGGGGGCACACCCCACAGGAACCCACACTAGGGCCATGGCCATGGCTGCCCTTCGCTTGTCGTCCCCCCCCCACCCCCCCGCCCCCGCAGAGCTTCCCACAGCTGGCTGAATAATGTATGGGCAGTAATTTAGTTCAGGCAATTCGCCCTTTTTTGTCTGCACGTTTAATCATTGGGAGATAAATCGCCCGCATCCCTAGCTTCCCGGACGAGGAATCGTTAGGGGCCAGACCTGCCATTTATTATATTTTGGCAGAGAGAAGGTTTAACCACTCTGGGGTGGGGTGAAAAAGGAAGGAGCTCTCACAAAGACTATGAATTAATGCTGTTAAATACTCACCTCTAATCCCATGCATTCGTAGGCGGAATGTTTGTTGTTAGTTAAGGAACAAGGAGAAACGGAGGCAGTGGGAAGTTGCATGAGACCCTGCATGGTCAAGACCAGGCAGCTCCTGTAATAATCCAAAGTACTTAATGTTGCAAACAAGTGCATTCCCACATTGCCCTCCCTTCCCTCAGTACCCAGCAGCATCTTGTCACACCACCACCCAAATATAAAAATAACAACAAACGTTAACTCCTACAGAAAGGACTTTCTCAGAAGGTTTCCATGGCACAGTGGCAGCAAATATTGCCCTACCTGGGTACAAAAGGGCAGAAGTCTCTTTAGATAACTCCTCAGAATTAAACTGGAGGCTAGGCTTCAGCTCTGCAGCAACAGCACCCATGCAGAGATGAGCCTGGTGCCAGTGAGCTGGGAGAAAGCTTCTCCCATCTCTTGATATGCACAGGCATAAATCGTAAACCTAGAAAATTAACCTTAATGTAAGATTATTTTTTACATAATAAATGATAATCCTTTTAAAATCAAATGCATGCACAATAATAGTACATGCTGTAAAAGTATCAGGATGAGATCAGGAAAGCTATGGTATGTTCAGACAGTAAAGTCATCAGGCAAACTTCTGTCTTCAGTGAAAACCATCCCATCTTTTTTAAACATTTTTCCTTTCCTCTTTCCTGTCCTCCCCTCCTCTCCTTTCCCCTTTCCTTTCCCCATTTCCCCCCTTTCCTCTTCCATTCCCTTTTTCTGGATGAGCATTGCCTATTTAATGTGGACATAAAGACAAACTGAGGGTGAAAAGAAACTATATCTCTACATCTCTATGCCAAGATTCCCAGCATACCCTTCAGGATTCAAACACAGCTCAAGACTGGCACATCTCACACACCTGATCACTTCATAGGACTGCACAAACCTGGCAATAAAAAGAAACAAAACCCACAGTTAGTCACATAGCCAGGAAATCTCTTCACATGAAGTTCCTTGCCCACTCAAAGGGCCTTTAGATCCCAACTTCATGAACAGTTCTTTCAGTGATTGCACAATGTGAGGATTTTGGAGAACTTGTAGTGAAAGTGTTCCAAAGATGCCAAGGAAATACATTTAGCAAGTAGATTAAACAAAGCAACCAGCTGGGGAAATTATATCTGCCAGGTACATGCCACCATAGCTAACCCAAAGTGATGCTGTAGAAATGTAAAGCCAAACAGGCACAGGTGTGTTAAAGAGGGAGGACTTTCCATGTTACTGATACCTACAGCGCGACGTGAACCCAATATGCTCCAGGCTCATTGTCCTAAACCCCCACGGTCATCAGAGCTTTATCACGTCAACAGCAGTGTCAACAGCTTTTGTTTATTTCTGACCCATTTCTAGAAACAGGCTGAGAGCTGTCTACCGTCCTGCACTACAGAGTTAAGGCAAAGGTAAATAATCCAAAGGAAAATGAAGACAGGATAAGAAAGGAAAAAAAAAAAAAAGTTACCTCTGAGGGACAAAACTCAGCAGTGTGCAAGTCTTGGATTACACAGAAAAGCCAACAAAATTTAGCCCAGCAGTGCACTCGGGGACATCCGACTTTATGTACAGGCTTCTCCCCCAGCACAAAGCAAATGGACCCAGAGAGCAAACACTCTCCCTCCACAAAACACTGCCTCATTTGTCCTGTCACTGCTGGTGACTTGCCGGAGGATACCTAGACTGATTGCCTAGACTTTATCTCAATGTGACTGCATCTCTGCTGGGTCATAGTAAACATCAACTGCTGTCACAGGTGTCCTCACCTTAAAACAATGCTTAAAACAATGCAGAAGTAGTAATAGCGGGGGAGCTGCAGCCTCCCCTGGGGGAATCAGCCCATGAGTTCATTGCATCTCTAAGAGTCTCTTCTAAAGAGCTTTTACTGAGAGAAACAAACATTTTCTCCAGCCTAAGCTTTTTCTTGGACTATTAGCCCCACTTGTTACTACTTTACTACTAGGTTGACTGATTGGCTCAGTTCCAGGTCTTGCACTTGGGTCACACCAACCCACACAGTGCTACAGGCTGGGGCAGAGCGACTGGGAAGCCGCCTGAAGGGAAAGGCCCTGGGGGTGCTGGCTGACAGCTGGCTGGGCATGAGCCAGCTGTGTGCCAGGTGGGCGAGAAGGCCGACAGCATCCTGGCTTGTGTGTGAAACAGAGTGGCCAGCAGAACCAGGGCAGTGATGGTGCCCCTGTGCTCGGCACTGGTGAGGCCACACCTCAAATGCTGTGTTCAGTGTTGGACCCCCCACTACAAGAGGGACATTGAGGTCCTAGAGCGTGTCCAGAGACGGGCAACGGGGCTGAGGAAGGATCTGAAGCACAAGTCTGATGAGGAGCAGCTGAGGGAACTGAAGCTGTTTAGTCCAGAGAAAAGGAGGCTGAGGGGAGACCTTATTGCTTTCTGCAACACCCTGACAGGAGGTTTTAGTGAGGTGGGTGTTGGCCTCTTTTCCCACATAACAAGCGATAGGACGAGAGGAAACAGCCTCAAGTTGCACCAGGGAAGGTTTACATTGGATATTAGGAAAAATTTCTTCAACAAAAGGGTTGTCGAGCACTGGAAGAGGGTGCCCAGGGAAGTGGTTGAGTCACCATCCCTGGAAGTATTTAATAGATGCATAGATGTGGCACTTAGGGACATACTGGTGGACTTGGCAGTGCTAGGTTGATGACTGGATTTCATGATGTTAAAGGTTTTTTCCAACCTAAACAATTCTATTATTCTGTGATTCCAGTCCAGACTGGTCCCTGAATTAAAATATTCTCTTGCCTTATTCCTCCAAACTTGTGTCTACACTTCCAGAAAATGCTTTCCATACACTCCAGATCAGAAAAGGACCTGTTTCATCAGCTTGAAGCTGAACAATCTCCACTAGATCTCCAGCCAAGAATGCAAAAGAATGCAGCCATCAGATCTTGGGAGATATCCACCAGTAGCAGCCAAACCCAAGTGAGAACAATTTGGATCTGAGCTCAAACCTTCTGATTTGGCCCAAGCTGGACTCCTGACCCAGGCGTTTTCTCATGTCTGCCTTTTCTGCACTGAGAAAAAAAAGAGAAGAGGGGAATTTCTTGCCAAGCCCTCCCAGCCTCTCTTTCTGGCAGTCAGGAAGGCATTCATCCCTGTCTGATCCAAGAAACTCCATCTTGTTCATTTTGGTCTCGCAGGTGCCAGCAGGAGTTGCTCACCTTTGCAAAGGAGGAGTTTCTCGTTTCTTAGTAAAAGAAGACTCACCAAGTCTCGCTAAGTTTCTTAGTGGAGAGAGGGCAAGTGGGTAATTTCTGTGAATGCCATTGCAAAGCATGTGTGTTTCAAAGGACACACCGTACTCCCAAGTGCTGGTTGTGTGAAGTAACTCCAGTGTCCTTCCCCATGCCTGCCTCAGAGCCTGACCACCACCAACACAAACTACCGCACCACACCACTGAGACTGCCACCACCAAGGTGAACTGGGGAGACCCACAAGGCTGAGGCACGGCCAAGGAAGCTGGAGAATTCAAAGTAAAGGAAAAAAAAGTAGGAGACTTAGTTCTCAGATATTCTCACCATATTTCATGGTGGCACAGAACTGAAAATAAGGAACACCAGCACTTAGAAAGAACCAGACAGCATTCAAAACAGAGTCCGTGCAACTGTAGCTGCTTCACCCTGGAAGGGACCTGCGACTGGGTTTGGGTCCGTGAATCCCTGAGTCTCTGAAGCCAATGGTCTGAACCTTGAACCTTCTCTGTAGAAAGCCTGGTGATACAACTGCTGTCAAATGACTGGGTTTACTGCCTTACCAGTTAGGTGTCTGCACACCAGTGTTAGGTCCAGAATCGAAAACCTTGTGGATGTCTTCCCTCAAGCTCAGAGAAACAAAACCAACAGCAAAGCACGAACATAGAACTGCAGCTACACCCTAGCACACCACCAATCTCGAGATACAAGCTAGGCTTGCCACAAGACAAAGCAAAAACACTCTAGCCTGCTCCCCCAACAATCCTATTAGCTTCAGAGCACACCAAAGCCTGTTACTCCATACTCATTGCTCTGGTGGCCACAGCCTCTCCTTCCTGGGACACACAGGGACTCCTCTGGAGCACCCAGTCATGCAAGTGTGCAGGTCTCTCTTCACATCTTGCAAAAGACCAAGTCCATGCTGATACCTCTCCCTTGCAAAACTCCAAAGTGGTTTGTCACGAGCTAACCCGTGTTCCTCATGTCCCCATCACAAGAGGTCAACATTCAGTCCTACTGTTTAGTGACAACGCGAGTTCAATAACTCCACTTGCAGGTTTTTCTTGTTTTTAAGGCTGTAACAGTCATTAACAGCACAAGGTGGTGGACCCTGTTGGCTTGCAAGGATTGCACTATTGAGTGTAGCTATCACTGTGCCATGGAAATAGCTTGTGCTGACACTGGGGGCCCAGAAAGGCAATTCCTGGCATGGGCCAGATCAAGGTCAGATCTAAGTGCCAAGAAAACAAAGGAGGACCAACAGGTTGTGGCTTTGGGCTGAAGCTAGCAGTCAACACCCACTTTTACTAGAGATCTAGCTGTTCTTTTCCCAAATCTGTCTTAAAAATGGACAATTTGCTCATGCACATACCAAAAGCCCAGCGTCGGGAGTGCTTCTCCAAGGGAAGTTAACAGCAGCCCTTTTGAATAGATATGTAGGTCTCATTTTGATTGCTCCTAGGTAGCTGGGAAGAGAAAGAACACATGAAAAATCTATCCCATCTCCTGTTTTCCTATCAAATCATGATGAACAGTGACTTGCCAACAAAGAGTGAGCCTACAAATTCAGGAGACAGGATGAGGGTTTGGGAAGGAGGCTGCAATAAGCAGTTTCACCGCCATATCACTTCCAGTTGCCTGTTGAAGTAGAGGCAAGCTTTCATGTCTGTTTCAGAGATGACAAGTCTGATGCAGAGGTTTTACACCAAGACAGAAGCCATCAGTTCTCCGTTCCTCTTTTAAACCATTAACCCAAACCAAGAAGAAACATCTCAAATCCTTCCATTGTTCTGAATACTAAAGACTTGGTCTTTTTCGTTATAGCATGTTTGGACATCATAACAGCATCATTCTGGAACAAAGACATAGTCCCTATCTGGACCTTGAATGAAGACTTCCCAGGGACACAGAAACATCATAAAGACTAAGTATATTCTTAAGCAAGCCCTTGAACATTCAGCCGATTCTGAATGACTGTAATGCCCAACAGTCCTGCCTTCTGCCCCAGATCAGTATTCATGGTTAGAAACCTTACATTCATATGGGCAAACAAACCCTGGTGAGGGAAGAGGTTTGAGCTTTGAACCATGACTGTCCTCACTATGGACATGCTGGTGGGCTGCCTGACACGGTTGGACCTGTGCCAACCACCTTCCTCCCAGGCAACATTTAGGCATGTTTCAGGGAGCAGTATTTTTGCAGAACTCTTTTGGATATGCCTTCTCTGCTTGGCAGAAGGCAAGAAGAGCGAGCTACATCATGACCTTTGGGACTTGTCCTCGCTTATCGGTGCAGAAGCACTCAATGTCTCCTGATCTGGCTTAATTAAAGCCCAGGTAGCACCCAGCCTTTATCTCCCTGCCTACCTGGGCGCTCTCACTCTCTTCCAATGACTACTTCACACAGACACTGCCCACATCCAATGGCAAGAGTACAAACCCGGGTGTGGTTTGTTGGGGGTTTTTTTGGTTTTGTTTTTGTTTTAAACACACTAGAAAGAGTTGAGAATAGTGTGCAATAGCAACACCCCACAGCATCCACCTATCCAACTGAAAAAGTAAATAATTGCTGAGCATACATTTAATGAATGCTGTTTCTGGGACTGTCAGGCTTTCCTGAGTAGGTTCACAATGACTGCACAGGTTCTCTTCTTCTGGATACTCACATCCTTCTAAGTCTCATTTAAGCTATAGATGATCAGCCAGTTGTCAGGCCATATGAATTACCTCTGGCGTCTACTCATAAAAGTGAAATAAAGACTTCAGGGTCAGCAGGAAAGACAAGAGGAGGACTCTTTGGCCCATTTGGCCATATGAGTATTGGCATTTGACACTTGACTACTCTGTATAGCAGATGCAAAGATAAAAGAGGAAAGCTTTAGGGATAGCAGAACATCTTTTTGTTGCATACAGTGAAAGCTTTCTGTCTAAAATCCTCGGTTTCTTAGATCACCAATTAGCATGATCACAATTTTTGCTCAAGTAATCATTGCTCTTTACTGTAGCAACAAAATAAGCATATTTTGAACTAAAGGGGAAAAAAATTCTCTTTCATGCTTATTTTCTACCACCTTAACTATGAAGTGGCAGAATTAAGACTTCAAGCCTTGGATTATCAGCAATGCTTGGTATTTATGGAACCATTCAACATCTTTAATTCAGTAGTAAGGCTGTGGGTAAAATACTGTGATAAATCCTTTGCTGATGTAAATTTTCATCACTTCATTAATTCCATGTTAAAAAAGGATTGGGTGATTTTTGCTAAGAAGAATGACTGGCCATATACTTAGCTGCTGGAAAGCTGGTAGGTCAATTGTAGGAAATTTGTCATGCCAAATAATAAGATTGGAGAAGTTAGGAAGGCAGAGAAAAGCTTTCTGCACCTGTAGTAACACTCCAGTCTGATCTGTAATTTAATTAATTTATAGTAGCAGAGAATCTACTTTTTTATACCCTCTGGGAATCAGGCAAAAAAGAATTAATTAATTTATTTCATCCATCAGATCTGAGACTTAAAGAAATAAAACCCCAATATTTTAAAGCATATGTGGTGGTGGGGAAATCTACCAGTCAGGCAAGAAAAATGTTTACACTAATTCTGCTTGTATTTTCCAACTCACATTAGGGCGAATCAAAGCATGTGGTGCTTTGGCTCTGTAGAAACATTCTTTCCCAAATATAAAGGCAAAGGTTCCTATTGGAAAAGCTATTTGGGACATAGCCACATCCACTTCAGCATCGCAGAGTCATTCCGCACAGGAGCTCCACAGCTGCAGGTGGCAGGGCCAAATACCTCAGCCAAGTATTTTAGCTTAGGTACAGGCTTTTGAAGCTGCCCCACGACTTGCTAAGGATGTCAAGTCAGAGCTCCAGATTGTGTGCACTTGTCTGTATAAAACACAAAAACCCCAAAGAAATCCCATTACTGCTGTAGCACCTAGAAATCTTCATCACAAACCAGAAAAGCATTGGGCAAGCTTCCATTACATAGAAAGACAACATAAAAATAAGAAATGAATGAGCTTCCTTTGGAAGAACTTACACTTACTAAATCGTCAATTTTCACAGAGAAAAAAGACTTTTTCATTCCAAAACAGAAAGATTTTCTGTACAGGTTGTTACTTCTGCACAGTGGGAATTGCTTTTCTTTACAGGAACAGAGTGATGCTTTCAAGGAGCTGTACAATGTCAGGAACAGAAAGAGACAGAGCAGAGTCACCTGGAAAACACTGAGTTCTACAGAATATTCTGGAAATGATAAATCCTTTTGTATGTGCAATGCAGATGCGTTTTAGAGTATTGACATCGAGAAACGTGATGCAAGTCAATGACAATGACCATTTTGCCACTGCTCTCACAGTGCCCTGGTTGCACCCCTAAAAAACATACAACAAACTACAGCAAAACCAGAGAGGAAGAGCCTTGTTACTAAATGGGAAAGAGGCTGCCAAGGTATTGAGGACTAAATAATTGTTCTTAACAAACAAGCAGGTAGCTTACAGGTCCCAAAGCTGTAGGCACCATTCAGTATGAAGAGTGTTCTTGCAGAGCAGGAGGCAAATTCTATGTCATGCAATCATGAAGCCTAATCTCTGCTTTGACCAGATTGTAAATGATTGCATTGGAAACCACTGGCAGGAAGGTGTTTTATCTCCAAGGCCATGACTGTTATCACAGGCTAGTTAAGAGTATGCTATTTCTTTTCCACATCTGTTACAGATGTCTACGACAAATGTTTAGCTCTTGCTGGGAAGTTCTTGCTCACAGCTTGAGAAGTTTAAGCTCCAGCCTCTGCTAGTCTCAGAGACATGAGGTGCTACACACCCCACACTCCTTCCAGACCTTCACCCGGAGATTTCCAGCCCAACAGCTCCTGGTTCAGATCTCTGGCAGCCCACAGACCAAACAACGCCAACCGGCTGCCTTTGAATCAAGCCTGTCGTTTCTGGGTTTGCGCAAACACGTGCGCATGTCCCAGCAGAGAAATGCCGGGGAGGTTAGCAGCTCCCTTCACACACACTCAACCACCAAAAACGACTGACACCAGTTTGCGTCACTGGAGGAAATAAGGAGTGGCTCGGACCACAACAAACGCTTCCAGTCTGGCATCCCGTTGGAGATCTTGTGACTCTCGTCATCTCCACAAGGCAAGAACCCCCTCCTTATATTCGTCTGCCCTGTGCTATAACGGGGGCCTGAGGCCTTCTTCAAAGGCTTGACATCAGCAACACAAGTGCAAAATAAAAGCAAGAGCTGGCTGCACTCCAAGGATTCATCTTGCTGATGTCTCAGCTATGCCAGTTGGAGTTAGTTATGGAGGAAGAGCCACAGAAAATACCACAAGTGATGAAGGGATTGGGAACGTCATGTATGGCGTAAACAGAAACTACAGAGTCTTGGCAAGACCTGCTCGACCTTTACAGCGTGGGAGAAGACATGATGCAGTGTGCTCCAGCATAGTCTTCCTCTCCCTCAGCCCAGAAGGTAACGCTCGGAGACTGCTAACACAGAGAGTGCAAGGGTAAAAAAGAAGGCATTTCTAAAATATCAGATGGAATTCTGACTTCTGGCAAAACAGGCAGGTTTCTTTCCACCTATTTGCTGTCTGACCTAGACCAGCTCTTCCTGCCTTAGCCCAGTTCCACGGGCAAGGCCCGCACCCCAGGCGTGAGGCTGTCCTCAACCTCCACACCTCCTACAGCTGCGATAAGTGATGTGAAATCCTACTAGGGAGGAGGAGATCCTGAGAACTGCAGGTTCAGCTACAAAGCTATTTTTGAATCTCAGATCCCACCTTAAGCCCATCCCCAAGCGCTGCCTGCACCTGGGGTACAAAGTCAGCTTCTTGGTGGGCTGCAGATTTCACTGTGACGGGACAACTCCCCGCCCGATGTCTAGAGCTACTGCCAAGTTCAGTCTGAGTCTTTTTTAAAGGGACAGTTGATGTCAGCAGGACAATATATTCTCTAAGAGACATTTACATGTCTTTGCTGAAAACGTTTCCAGCATAGATAAGAGTTTTTTGAATTTCCTTATGTCCTACTCACTGCAGCGCTAACACACTCCAAGTAAACAACCAGCCCAAAGGGGGAAGCAAGATGCAGCTCTCAGGAAGCTTTTGCAGCCTTCCTTTGCTCCCCCAAACACGTACCCTGCAGATCCTGACAGTGCTTGTGTGCATAGAGTGTCACCAGGAATTACAAGACAACATGAAACAGGAGCACGCTGACCTTCTGGATGCTTTAAACTCTGGTCAGCACCAAAGAGAAAATACATAAGTCAAAAATATGATCTTCTTGGGAGACCTAACATGAAAAAGAGTAAAATGCACCATTTGAGTCCAACAGTTGTTACCAAACCCACACATCTTCCCTTACCTCCCTGCCACTGATTTATGAATCGGGTGCCTCGCCCTCTGGACAGGCGCACACATGTTTCACATTGACACAGGTTTTGTTTCCCACGCATCTCTCCTGTGTAAGGTGACCATTTGAACTCATTAATTCACCATACAAAGTGAGCATGTTCTCTGAGCTGGTGTCCTGCAGAGCTCAAGTCAAGGGCAGGAGATTCAAAAAGACCCCTGGTTTGAAGGAAGGACAGGAGGAGGGAAGAAAGCACGTGAAAAGCCTATACTTTAACCCAGTATGCCTTTGCCTTCTCTTCATCCACAGCATATGGTGTACGCATTATTTGGATGCAGCAAAATCGCTCGTTACTTCATGCAAACCAAGTTGAGCATGTCAGTAACTCTGGTGGGTCCCTAAGTCAACCTGAGCTTGGAGTTATACCCACTGCAGCTTTTCCTTACCAAAGATACCTGAAAGGCTTCTGGCCCTCTGACATTTCACTGTGTCACAAACCCTCCAACAGTTGAAACAGAGGTGGCTCAGATCAACCAGGTGAGAGAGGCTGAAGTCAAGCAGATTTCCCTTGGCCTCACTCTCTACCTGATTCCATCTGAGGGTGTCTCCTGTCCCCAGCATCTGCCCAACTTTGGGAGGTCCCACGTGGGACACTGGCAGCTTGTGAGAAGCTTCGCTCTTCCCTTTCACAACTCACATTTTGGTATGAAAGAGGTGAGAACTTGTCACTGAGGTGAGGTACAGTACAGCCTTGTAGGCGAAGCACAGGGCTCTGGCACATGATCCCCTGTTGCTCACTGCTCCGTACCTACATCTCCAAGCCCCATCTGTGCTCCATCACCACAGTGCCTGGGCCCACGTAAAGCACTTTTACTTATACAAAAGGCTAAAGGACACTCACAGCTCATGCATAATGTTCTCCGTTCCTTCTCCCCAGAGAAATCAGTGAAACTCTGGTAAATTTGCACCAACTTCAGACTTACTCTCGGGTATCACTAATATTAGAGGTTGGGAATGAGTCTGGGTTTGGCAAGCAGAGAAACTGAGGGGAGGAAGCAGCAAAAAATAATTGGTAGGTGGGTGGATATCTTTAAGGAAAGAGACAGAAGTAATTCCATGGTCAAGAAATAAGTTTTTCCAGGAACTTTTGGGGGAGACAATACGTACATGACAAACCAGAGACAGAGGAAAAAATTAAACATGTATATATATACATATACACTTACACTACATATATATATATACACACACACACACACACTTCTTTGTTAAAACTCCAAATCCAAGAGAGGTGCCCGCATCTTCCAGTGAACTTTGGAGTTCTTTATAACATTTCACAAAACAACATCTGTCGCCTCAAATTGTGATGGAGATGAATTAAATTTTTTTAAGACACTCAGTACTCCTGACTCCCTCTGACAGCTCTCTGCAATTGCCTAAAAAGCAGGCCCATAATTCGTAGCCGTACGCCATGGATGGAAAAAATCTGCACCAACTATTACTAGAATGCAGTGACATTATTTCCAAGGGATTTTGAGATGCATCCAGAGCGAGGGAGACCTGACTCATTTCTTGTATTTCATTTTTGGCAGGAAGAAGTGGGGAAAAGGGGTTAGATTGAAGCTGCCAAGTAGCAAAAGAAAATGATAAACCTGCCATGTAGAAGTTGGACACAGCAGGTCACTCACTATGGGGCATGTGGGGAAACCATTTGGGTTCCTTCCCCACCACTTCAAGATGCCAAAAACCTCAGTTGATGCAAATTATCATTCCCCCTTTGACTTCAGTGGCACCGTGTCAGTTTGCAGCAGCTGAGGATGTGACACAACAGTTTTCACCTCCTGTGAATATCGAAAAAGTTATGCAAAAATTCAATAAAATGAATTTGAAAACTGACTGATTTTGAACTATGTCCTATTTGGGGAATTTATTTTAAAACTACATAACAATTTGAGGTCTAACATCCTGCTGGGATAATACCGTTGATGGCACTGGTATTTACATGAGCCTCTAAAATAGGCTTTTTAATCTTTTCTGTCCTGACCTTGCACTTAAGGTATTACAAGAGTGGGTGATAAACAAGCAACTAAATTCTTATGGCCAACAAGCAAGGGATCATCACTGCCACGCTGCTTCTGAGCTTCAGTATTATCTCAAGCAATTAAAACTTTAAAGGGAAAAAAGTCAGCTGCAGCAAAACCACCGACTGTGAAAGCGGCGTGTGTCCTTGCGTCCATATGGCTGCGGCATGCCGAGAGGGGAAATGCCTGTAGCCACTGACACCAGCCCACAAGGGGCCAATTCTCCCAGCACAGCACTGAATGAGCAGGAAAGAAATGTGTCCTGCACAGCTCAGTACTATTACCTTCACCATTACTTACCTGGAGAGATGGGTTAATCCTGTAGGACTCATGTGGGAGACTTCCCTGAGCCCAGCATGGGCTGGAGGAGCTACTGTCCCACGGTTAATTGTTCTTCTCAAGTGGAGATGCTCTTGCTGTGATGCTCCTAGAGAGGTTCTTTCTTCACTGAGGCAGACACCCTTATGAACAAGAAGTTGAACCCAGCAAACCTACCTGAACCTTGCCATTAAATCGCATCCAGGAGCTGAGTGACAATGACTTTATGCCGTTTCTTTAGCTGCCTGCAAGTGAACAGATTCTTCCAAATACCCACAATTTTGAATCCTCCCACTGGAAGCAAAGCTAACGGGGAATATAGCAAACGCCCTGGGACAGTGACAGGCTAGGACACAGGCACTGGCCAAACAACACAAATCATCCTTCTCCTACTGTCCCACCAGCCTGGTCTCGTCCCTGCAGCCTCAAGGCACCAGGGCAATTCCTGTTGTAGCAACAAAGTGAACTGGAGGTCCAGAGAGGTTTAGTGTAATAGGCAAGATAACACTTAAAAGTCCAAGAGAAACAGAACCTGGGAGTCCTGCCTTCCCACTGCCAATGTGAAAGGCATTTCTCTTGTAAAGACTCTTCATTTATACTTCTGCAGCATCCTCAGGTGGCTGCGAAGCAATTGTAAGAAAACAATGAAAACCAATACACAAAATTCATCGTCAGTTGTGTTTTCATATGTTAGGAACATCAGTGGTCTTTCCCTAACCTAGGAAAGGGTGCTAAGCCCTACCTTTCTGACTATGCACTTGAAGCAAACGTGCATACGTGTGTGTATGGATATATATACACACACACACACACACATATACACACTCGTGGAGGCACACACACACAGAGATATATACACAGAGACTACTTATGCAGAAGGAAACCTCTAATACTTTGTCTTACCAAACATCCCCAGTGCCTTTTATTACAACACTGCAAGTTTCCTAATGTTTTATGTCCTCAGATCCTAAAGGGAACTATTAAAGGGCCGACGTGTGAGCCAGCATCCATTTGTGGATGAAGAATGCTAACGGCCAGCACTGCCGCGGTGGGGGGGCGGCAGGTCCTGAACGACCTCCAGACAACCAGGAGGTAGTTCAAAACACTGCTGCAGGGATGTTAATCCCATCTCAGCCTGCAGTAAAAGCTCCTTGTGCCATTTTACAATGCTGCAAACGTTCTCCCTCCTTAGAGCAGCAATTTCTCCTCCTCTCGGCTTTCTTGTGCTGCATTTAAAGTCAGTGCCAAGGCTCCTTCTCCAAAATCTCTCAGACACAGCCACAATACTTGCCAGATGTCTGAGGGAGCCGCTGAATTAATACAGTGAGTACACAGTAAAAGTCCTGTCTTTTTAAAGTAATATTTGATTTCCTCAGAACTTCTTTCCCTGCCCAAGAAACAACTGTCAGCTACACGATATATCAGCTGGACAAAACCCAGAAAGCTGGGACAAAGCTGCTGGGCACGTGAGTTTTCTGTGTGATCCGTAACACTGAGGGGCAGCAAGATGCAGGATCTGGTGACCCACGGGGGCTGTTCGATCCGTGGGTTTCATTTCACCGTTACGTACGATCGCCTCCACTCTGGAGTCTGAATCCTCAGCCAGCAGGTCCTTATTTAACTCATGGCAAGATCTTGGCAGGCAGTCTGACATTTTCAGAAGATAACTGCAGTTAATAGCACAGATCTACTTAATCACTTTAGTCAGGACAGAATGACCCAGCGTCGTCTTCTGATGTGATTTATGAAATGATGGCATCAAATAGGATAAAGTAACTGGTTGCTACAGCATCGATGGTATGATCTTCCTGCCGTGCTCAAACATAAGGTTTTGGGGAGAGGCAAAAGGAGAGTTAACGAAGCTGCAGAGATGGGGTCACATCTTCCTCACGGAGCCTAGCCTGGCACATTAGCATTCCAAGAAACAACACTTGGAACACGTTTTTTTCCCACAGGGTAGAGGCAAAAATAAATACCTAAAAGGGGAGATGCAGTCATTATTTCTACTCCCTTAGCTACTGACCCTTCTTTTCAGAGAGGCCACCACCCCCGCTGGGCTGAGAACATCATCGCCCCATTGACATTTATAAACAGCATTGGCTCCTTACTGCAGCCCCTCCATGGTCGCCTTCAGTCACGCTCCTTCAAATAAGTCACCTTATCAGTTCCTCCATAGATTCTGAGATCCTCCTCCCAAGGGATGCACAGGTTCTATTCCCAAATATCTGCTAAACCCGTGGTTTGCAGCCTGTAAGGTATGGGCCATCCAGTGATGGACTGCAAGGAACTGGAGATGGGTCTGTGAAATGCTTTAAGAAAACCCAAACAAACCAAAAGAGAAATGCTCACTTAGCAAGAAGTCTATGGTAGTGTCTATGGAGAACACTGGTGACTGGTCAATTGTCAGACAAAGCTCATGATTAATTTTTTGTCACTGTTGTTTCTCATTTAAGAAGTTTGTAATTTGTATGAGAGTATAGTTCTGGTGAATTCACTGGTGCAAAAACAAGTTGTTCTGCAGCTTTTTCTCAAAAAACCTCTACAGTCCAACCACCGAGGATCATTGGTATACCGACTTCAGGCTATCTGGTCCCTGCTGCTTCCAAAGCAGAAAAAAAGAAAACACAAGATGTCAGGATATATTTGTGCCAGAGTTCTGTGACCTCCTCGGTCTTGCAGAGAACTTGCAAGGCAAGCGCCCGTGCCATGAGTATATAGTATATACCTGGGCTGATTCCAGTGTGGCCCTTCAGAAAAAGGCAGCAATAAAACCCATGATTGATCTGTTGATCGACTTGACTTATCTAAGAAATAAACGTGGCCACCCAGGTTCTCCCTGTAGTCACAGGGAGAGAGAGATACTTGCAGAAAGATGCTGACCTTGTCTGTCTAACAATCCTTGGACAGGGTGAACAAAGCTGGGCACACACCCGCTTCCTTTCACTGTCTATCAGGATAGCCTAGATGAGACTCCTGCTTTGGCACCATTCAAGGTAGCCCAAGACAAAAAGACTTGCCAGAAATTAAGGTGCTTGGCGGAGCTCCTTGCCCTCTAGATCCTTTTATCTTTACCTTCTTAACAACTAATTCCTTCTAACATATACTGCAGGGTGCCAGCACATGGATCCTTGCCTGTTGAAGAGCATGAGGGGTACAGCGTGTGCTCCTGCCTCAGCCAGGCTGGCTCCTCCTGTCACGCTGCTCCACTGCTCGCCGATGCCAGGGGGAAAAGTCCCATTAATTTCAACAAAAGTTGCATCAGTCCTTTTGTCAGCAACAGCCAAGCAGTGAGACACAAGGACTAGGAATGCATCCCATCCCTCCAGCACATCATTTTGCAGAGTGTTCCCTCACACGTGGCTCTTTTAAAAAAAGCCAAAAAAAAAACCCCCCAAAACTCCAACTTACAATTCTTACTGGATTTTCCAGAAAGAATCAATTTACTATTTCTAAGCAGGCACATGAGTTCAAAAGCCACAATCACCAGGAAATTACCTAAATGAAGTTCTGAATAATGAGGGTCAAGTCAACCACCGACTATTAGTGAAATGGAAGACAGAGGGGGAAAATGGTTTTCATCCCAGTCAAAATAACACCCTAAAACCAGGAATGACCTTTTTGTGTTCTTGTTGCTGAATCTTCAGGTTTTGTATCATAGAAAACCACGTGATAAGGTCCCTGCACAAGACGCCAGGCATTTCCAGGCAAACCGTACAGACCGCAGTATCATTAATTTAATCTTCCACTACTCAACTCTTCTCCTGACTGAAAAATCAATGCTAATAAGGAGCTTTGGGAAAAGACTGTGTTGATGCCTCATCTTGTATGGACTAATTTTAACCTGCTATCAAATGACTAAGTGGCTCTAAAGAACCTATAAACCCAACAAAGAGATTTTTAAATGTCTCTTTCCCAAACGGTGCTCTCTGCTGATGAAGACATCTAAATGCATGAGGACGGGTTTATGTGCTACCTCAGCTTGTCTGTCAGGAACGCTGGGGATGGAGGCCAAAGCCTTGTACTTCAACAGCATCAGCCCCTACGCTTGTGTGCAGGAAAGCACCAGGCAATGAATCCAACAAAGAGCAATTTTAAGTAGTCGGAGACACTAATAGGATCTGAATCAGCTGTAGCTGAAGGAAAAGAGCACGGTGCTATTTGCTCATTCGGATAAATTGCCTGCTAGAGCAATAACCGAAGCCTGAAGAACAAGTGTGATCTTAAGCAATGGTTAAGATGGGATAAAAACAACACCCTGAATAGCCTCAGCTTCACTCTTGAGCATCCCCTTCAGAGCTGACTGGAGGTGTCTGCCCTTACCTTCAGGGTCTTTGAAAAGGCAGCCCAGGAGGTCACAAGGCATCTGGGAAATCATTCCTTACCTCTGGGAGCTGTGGAATTCGACTGTTTCGAGTCACACAGCTTTTTCCGACTTTCTGGCAAACTTCCCATGAAAATTTGCTACACAGCCACATTGCCCTACTTTAAATCATGCCACAATGATATTTCACCTGGGGACCGCTAAGTCATGTCCACTAGACAACAGCTGGGTGAATTAGGATATTGCCTTTTCTGAAAAACTTCATTTTATGACTAGTCAGTTCTTCCAGTTCATTTGTCTCTCCTATTCCATGTCGCATCCCAACATGTAACCACTAATCACTTTGATCTGACCACCAGAGCAGCAATTCTCCTTTTTCTTCTTTCTTGCTACAGCTCCTAGCACTATAAGGGCTCAATCTTTAAATCAAAGATCCTGAGGTACCTTGATTTGTACTTAAATACAAATAAACACACAGATATTGTTACTAGATTTTCAGAAAGATGCTTTGCTTTCTGAAGATCCACTTACCAATATTGGAAAGCGCCTATGAATTTTTCCAGCAAATGCAAGGTCTTCTTCAGAGTGAACAGATTATTTACTGCATATTCACTGAACTTCCAAAGTCAGGTTAAATTTGCTTTCCCTTCTATTCAGCGGCTTTGACCATGGAAGGAGATATGGGAAAGGGTGGATCAAATATTAAGTATTCACTCAGCCTGTGAAGAAGCTGTCTCCCTCTTGCAAGAGAGCCCCTCAGCTGCCAATTTCACAATTCCCTCCTGAACACAATGATACATTTATAACAATGCCTGCTATTAATACAAATGAGGGAAAAGAAAAAAAAAGAAAAAAAAAAGTATCAGGCTGTGGAATACAGCAGAGTATTTATCTCAGCTAAACATCACCGTCTTATCGCTGTGATAGGAGTGAGAAGGAAACTCAACTCCACTACATCAAACCAGCTTTTAACACTGAGATCCATCCTGATAATATCATAGCAGATAGTTTATCAGCAGGATCTCATCCATCACTAACTCGAAACAGGGAGTCTGTGATGAGGTTATCATCCCACCAGAGCCCTATTTCATTTCCCCAGTGCCTTGATTTCATCCAAGTAACAGCATGTCTGGCAAAGAGACCAGCCTGGATCCCACAGGGCTAATCCCAGCGGGACCAAGGTGTCTCAGGAAAGCTCTGTGCTTTAAGGAGTTGCCAGCTGCAGTTTTTCTCCTGCACGTGAGCCACCATCACTTCAGACCTTGACGCTTCAGCAAGGCTGCTCTCAGCTGTTACGTAGTGCCACAGCTGTGGCTCACAGGAAAAACAGACACGGCCGTGGGTTTGCTTGGTACCATGTATTAGCACAAGCATGGCATTTGGCTGTTGAGTTGCCAGGAAAGCAGCTGCTGGATGCAGGCATGCAGATAAATCTCACATCCCCAGGCACATTGGATGTGTCCAGCCCACTGTGCACCTCCATGAAGCTGAACCCCATTCACCTCTACACCAAACGTGGCTAAGTCACCCACCAGGGCCACATCTGTCTCCACACTGGCATGACTTACCTGCCTCAGATGGCACAAGTTCCCCAGCACGCTGTGCTCAGGCTCTCCAAAATCCCACGTCCCCAAATATCTCTGTGCCTGGCTGTCAGTGGTCCTCTTGTCTGCTCCCTGCAGGGGAGCTCTGCCCTCAAGATCTGCTCTTAGTGCATGAAAAGGATGAGCAGGGGGCTGGACCAGCTGAGGTCTTGGATCCCGGCACCTGAGATGGCCCTGAGCCAGCAGCACGTGGCTAGCCCCACTGCCACATCCCCCATCAGGAGGCGTCAGGTCTGTGCATGCACTTCGGGATCGCCATCAACAGAGTTATCAGGGTGGAAAATGATCCCCAAATGTGGTGTCAGAGCCTGCGGCTGTGCTTTTTTGCTCCTGCTACAGTAAGCTACATGAAATGGAAAAACTATATATAGGAAAACTTTGTTGCTTTCCGGTAATTTCCCCAAACTCTTGCCGTTCTTTATTTGGTCATTCTACAGCTCACTGCTTTCACCCATCCTTAGATCATCACACAGCAGGAAAATAGGACAAAGCCGAAAGATAACAAAACCTTGGCAAGACTCCAACCATGATCAGACATTTCGATGAGTAATGAGCATGACCAGAGTTACAGCAGTAAATATTTAAAGTTATTTTTGAAATGAAGTCTCAGGAAAGATGTAAACTCTCATGATTTGAGGCATTAGCTAACCTCTAATTACAGAGGGAAGGGGAGGAATGGAAACTTTTCTGAGATAAGGGATAACCTAACTGCTTGTTGCAGAGTTTCTTGGAACACCCTTGGTCCACCCTGTTCTGGTCATTGTCAAAATCCTGGGCTAGAAGGCTCGCAGGTCTGAGCGAGCTTAACGGCTCCTAAATTCCTAGAAAAGCAACCGTAACTCATACTTTGCTTGCTACAAACATTTGATTTTCTACATAAATTATAGAAATATATTATTATATAAAATCAGATGTTTTGTTACAGGCAAAACATTACCATAGCTACCTTCCCACTTCCCCGTGCCCCCTACCCCCAGGAGCTGCAATTAACAGTTTGTCCGTTACAAACATCTGTTTTTATTTCTATAATATATATGTATATATACACACAAATCAGATGCTGCAAATTATTTGTTAAAGTGCTTTTCTAGTATATGAGAAAACAGCTTCCCACCACAGGAGACCCAAGCTCACTTTCACAGATAAGCTGCATGAAGAAAACAAGACCATAGTACTTTTTGATATACAATATGATCTATTCATATCACTGAAACTTTTAATTATTATGTGCAGTCTGCTTTACTTCTCTTTCCTCCATAAAGTGTTGGATCTATTCCTTGTTTCTTTCTTTTTTAGGAAACTTTTTTCCACCACCCATTTTGAATGGCCAAAGCAGTATCTCTCCAACCTTGACGGGGTCCTTTAACACAAATGTCTTACAACATACATAGCTATATGTACCCAGGTTACTGTCCCTTCTGCTTTCAGTCTGCTGAGGCAGGAATGTGTGGAATGGTTTGTTTTTTGGTTTTTTTTTTGGAAGTGGCTGGGTTTGGGCAAGTCATACAGAAAGGAAGGCCAAAAAATAATTCTTACAGCGGGAAGGTTGATGGTGGTCCTCAGATCCACGACCTCAACACAGTAACATTGCACCTCCTGCCCAAACGTGTTTTGCTGTAGCAGGTCACCAAAGGAATTCAATGGCCAACCCCAAACTTCTGTCCCCAACACCCAGTGATCATTTGGATCGCTGCTGGTAGCAATGGCGTGCCTTCGGTACAGACCATGCAATGCGATCTGCAATCCTCGCAGTGCCTGCACTGCACTAGGACAGCCTGCCTAACAAAATTCTGCTAGTGATGCAGACATCAAATGAAAAGAATAGGAGGAGGTTGATTCCTGCAGAACGTGGCAGGTTTAGCAACACCAATCAGTCTGTTGGGCATTGCTGTTCACTGTGCAAACTCCTCTACGAAAAATTAAAATTATTTTCATGTATTTTCCTGAACGCTCCTCAGCGAGACAGCACGTAATGATCAGCAGAGATGATAGACACTGATGGGATGCGAAGCAGCATTTGCTCTGAGTCCCGATCGGTGATGATCTTCCAGTGATGCTACTAAAGAGTTACTAGCCCTTTCTCCTGGGCTGGGATCCAAAGGCTGTGCTCAAAACCTGAGGTTCAGCAAACGCTGATGCTGTTTGCATGCTGAGGAATGGGCATTTCTGGCAATGGGCTGTTGGTTAGAAGAGGTGACAGGACTGCTGAGTGGCTGAATCACTCCTGAAGAAGAAAAGGAAGATTCTGCCTCCAGATGCAATTTGATTCACATCCCCAGAAACTACAGTGCCTGTTTGTCTGCTTTCCCCCTCTACAGCTCAACTCGTGCTTGTCAGCATACACGTTATCTTTGCACAAAAATCACCTTTAAAAGGGCATCCCAAAACTCATCAGTAGCTCAGTCACACAGAGATCATTTGGGCTCCAGAGCCCCACACCTCAACGCTCACGTGTTGCTTGCTTGATCAAAGCACCAGGCTGCACCTGAAGCAGTGCTCA
Source organism: Falco rusticolus (assembly GCF_015220075.1). NCBI lineage: Eukaryota > Metazoa > Chordata > Aves > Falconiformes > Falconidae > Falco > Falco rusticolus. The sequence goes on along the minus strand of NC_051189.1, from coordinate 15,098,551 downwards.
GTGTGGCCGCTCCTCCAGCATGTCCCCCAAAACCAGCCCAGCACTGGGCTCGGGGCAGCCCTCCTCCACCTCCAGCGCCTTTCTGAGAAGGAAGCGGTGCAGACTGACCAAATTCCGATCCCCTTACACAGCCCCTCGGAGCCGCTCCCCGGGCAGCTCGGTGCAGCCCTTGGCTGCTTGCTCAGAACCAAAAATGTGTTGAAGATGCAGAGCGCCAAACTCTTCCTTTACAAGAAAAATCAAGTGTGGGATATTCCTAGCTTCGGGCTAGTCAGATTCCAGAAATTTCTCTGCTTTGGATGTAGTCTCAAGCTGCGTCTGCTGTTATTGATGTTATTTAAAAAAAAAACAAAACAAAAAAAAAACCCAACAGAAAAAAAACCAACACACACACAAAAAAAGAAATACAAAACATTTTGGGAAAGAACGCAGCCAAAGTCCCAGCCCAGGAGTGGGTGGGTGGGAGATGCAGCAGACGGAAGAAATCATTGCAGTGCACAATATCAGCTCTCAGCTCCTCCCTTACCTGCAACAAAGGTTTTATTGTAAACTTATAGTGTTTACAGTAGTGATATAGTAGGCTATTTAAGAGATACATACATCCGCAGACACACAGAGCACTCTTCATAGCAATAGTTGTAAATGCAGATCTAGGTTCAGACCACAAAAATTTCCCATGGTCTGATCTCTGGCTCCCCCAGACTCCAGAAGAAATCTGTCCCCAGTGCAGAAGGGGTAGGCTTGGTCTCCCTTCGGATCTGTCTTTTAAGGATTTCCAGATCCAAGCCCCAGATGAGCCATTTCTGCACTGGGGGGCTGCTCTGGGATGCAGAGACCAGGGCTCAGACCCGAAGAGTAGATTTTAATCCAAAGCGTGGGAAGGGGCTGGGAGTTTGCAGAGCATGGAGCAGCCATTTGGCTGGATGAAAGCAGCCGATGCTGCCCCTGCAAACAGCATCATCCCCCAAAGCCTCGCTGATGAGAGACAGCTATCTCTGCCAGAGGTGAAGTGGAACAGACGCTGAAGATGATGGTGCCTTTGAGGCTGAAGGTCCTTCAGCAAAGCAACTGACTGAAACCCTACTGCTCTGCTCTACCTGCTCTGCTCCCCACGCAAGAGCTTCCCGTGCCACAAGGACCTAGACAGCGCCTTCCATAACCAAACCCACCCTGTAAAACTAATTAAAACACTTAATTAGCTTTTGATTAACAGCGTATTTCAAAATTCTTCACAGACTTGCAGATCGGCAGAGGCACAACTTTGGGGTCTGGGGCACAACTTTGGGGTCTGGGGCTGTTCGTTTTTTAAACGAGTTCCCTCCTTGAGAGCAGACACGCAATTACACCGCAGTATCAATTGTTCCTCATTTGCAAGGCCAGAGCATGAAGCAAGTTGTGTTAATGTGTCGAAATGAGGGGAGAAATAAAGAGAGCAATGGATCACTGAGTCTTTGAAGGGAAAAGTAATATTGCAGTAATTTATAGAAGGGAGAGTTTGTGGGTGGGACGGTCGCTCTCAAAGAACAGTGGCATTCAGCCAGTAAATAATCCCTCATTTGAGAAGAGCATCACTGCCATCTTCAGGACAGCCACCGGTTTCTCTTCCCTGCCATGCGGCAGCTTTCCCCCGAGCGTTTTTTGGTTTACGCAGTACAAAATAAAGCATTTTCTGCAACTCTGGCCACAGTTATATTTTTAGTTCTTATTGACTCTCTGCCGATGATGGTTTGTCCAACTCCTCCCAGCTTCTGAATTTTGACACCTCAAACTGCCCACGTAGGAGTATTTCATAAGCATTCATTTCCAGTACAAACTTCAGTTGAAGACAGAAAAGACCTGGCAGCCAGTCTGGCCCATTTCAGCACAGCAGCATTTCCTAACAGACACCTCTTGCCCTTTGTTCAGTCTAGTTAGGATGTCTCCACGGAGCCATCCTCTTCCACTTCTCTTGCAAGATGCTTACATTAGCGTAAGAGATGTTAGGAAACTCCTTATGACATCAGCCAACTTTCCTTTCCGCAGCATTAAATCATCCTTCTAGCCAGCACGCAGTCAGTCAACTGGTAAACACAGAACCAACCTCTCGCATGGGTCGCAAAGCGGCATTTCACTCCCAGGCACTACAAGCCATTTCTGAATGTAGAGTGTATCATCTCAAAAACAACAGTAAGGATGCTAAAGGCAGTGGCTTACTGCGAGGAACTAGCACAGTGAAGACTTCCACATTCCTTTAGCTCCAGTCTTTCAAGTAAATGCACTCTCACCGTGCTGTTAATTACACCAGCGCTGATCCGGGGCCACGCAGATGGTTACGGGGCCATCAGTTTTATACCTCAACGTCTCCCTCCACCCTGCAATTGGACACATCTCACGTGTCCCTTCACATGATGGGTCTGTTTCCAGCTGCATGGGACGAGCTGGATGCACACACACACTCCTTTCCCAAGCCTGGACACCGGCCTGTTGTTTGGCCAATGTTTGAGCATCGCTTTGGCACAATAGGCACATGCAAAATCACGCAATGCAGGAAGATGGGGAGCCAGGATAAAAAAAGCAGCTCTGTTTCTTCCTCGCCTGCATCCAAGGAAAAGATGGACCACAGATCAGGCCGGATACATGCTCTTGCCAGGCCAGCTCTGACTTGAGGCTGTCTCAGACTCCCGTGACCACAGAGGCCACCTCTCCTCTGCTTCAGAGTTCGTGGTGTGCATGGTTACTAGCAAGAAGCCATAGAGGACATACAGCTGTCACCTGCAGCAGAAACTCTCCATGCTTCTGCAGACAGGGACATCACTGATACACCCTGAATGGCGAGGAAGGGGAGAATACGCAGAGACTCCTCCAGAGACCTTGGGATCAAAAGCCATTTACCGTCACTGAGGAGAAACCCCACGGTAGGAGCCAGGAGAGGGCACAGCTCTCCAATGTCCCACTTCATCACCATGGTCACCAGGTGCTTGTAACTCCTTGCTTCCTTTATCAGACCCCTCTGCCACCTGCAGCCACATATTGGCTTCTTGATACAGCTCAAGCATGAGCCCAGAACATAGCCCCCCTGGGAAGGAGCCTGCAGGGAGTAGCAAATGGCTGTAGTTGACAGCAAACTGCTATGGTGGAGAAAACAAATAACACCTGAGTTTCTCCAATTCTTTTTGCACAAACTGAGGTCCCAGGAGCCAACCTAGGACCCCTCCTCAATCGTTCCTTATCATAGCAGCACATGGAAGACAACAGACAGCACCAACACATCTCCATATACGTTAGATGAATGCTTTTCGAAAGGAAAATGAAGGGTCTTGCATGAGGCCGTTAACTGTGGAACACGCAGACGTGACTGAGCAGGGCAGCCACGGAAAGGCTGAAAATAAGCGTTGGCCTTGGGAGCTCCAAGGCCATTCGCACACAGGGGCAAGCACATTCGTAACACACCAAGTCTGTGTAACTTACTACCAGCCTAACACGCACTCAGGCATTTACTGGTGAAATAATTACAGTACTTGGAAAGCTTTATTCCTACAGACTTTTTAGTAGGGCCTGTAACGATAGGACAAGGGGGAAAGGTTTTAAACTAAAAGAAGAGAGACACAGATTAGAAGTTCGGAGGAAATTCTTTACTGTGAGGGTGGTGAGGCACAGGACCAGGCTGCCCAGAGCAGCTGTGGATGCCCCATCCCTGGCAGTGTTCAAGGCCAGGCTGGATGGGGCTTTGAGCAACCTGGTCTAGTGGAAGGTGTCCCTGCCCGTGGCAGGCGGGTTGGAACTAGATGATCTTTAAGGTCCCTTCCAACCCAAATCGTTCTCTGATTCTATTCTACCATTTGCCCAAGTCTTGTAACATCCCGACAGCAACCAGGTGAGTTCACCTCTGCCCCACACAACTCCACAAACACCCACTTCACACTACCACAGCTGCAACAAAATGGGACCAGCACATTGCTCAGAATCAAGCGGCAGCCAGATCACACCTGGCTCAATTTGCCCCTCCTGTGTCGTTAACTCCGACAGAAGCAATAAGCCTGTCCAGGCACCCTTGTACCACCACCATAATAAGACCAGCCCCAAAGGATCATTAGCATCAAAGCAGGGAGAAGCAGCAAAGTACTGCCGCAGATCAAGGGCACCGAGTCAGTGCAATCATCCAGTTTTTAAATATCCCATGTGATAGCAATTACAAAATATGCAAATTGATAGCATGAACTTTATACCAGGACTGCTTTAGTCCTTGCTTCACTGTCCCCAGATGAAGAGCTGCCACTATGGATCAGCCAGCAGGCATGATACTGGTCTTGGGAAAAGGAGTGAAAAAACTTCACTTAGGCCAGTAAAAAGACCAAAAGAGAGAGCAAGAGCAAACAGCCTGGTAGTTCAGAGCCAGCTCTCTGTCCTGATAGAAGAAGCTGCTTCACAAAGCAGCGTTTCTCAGAATTCTGAGAAATAAGTAACCCCCCAAGCCAGGAAGGGCATCCCCAAACAGGACTTGTTAGCACAGGTATCTGCAGCACCCAGTAAACATCACAGCGAGTTTCTGCATAGATGCACTTTTGAAATGCCACAACTAACCCTAAGCCCACGACAACTGCATAAACTACTCCTTGTCAATAATTTACATTTATTTCACAGGTCTAAGCCTTTTCAGGGACAGAAAAACAACACTAAGTCTAGAAAACTCAAAGAAAAGGATGAGCAGCATCCTTCTACCAAAGCAACAGCCTGAAGAGTCACCCCATCCCAGGCTGCAGAAGCCACGCTGGCATTGGCTTTGCGAGTCAGGAGAAAGCAGCCAGAGCACAGTGCACCCAGAATGAGATGTTTGCCCAGGAGTGCTCCAAGTCCACCTGCAACAAGCTGTTTCAGGATCTCCCTCTCCAGATCTGCTCCAGCCATAACAGAACTACTGGGAAATAGGCAGCACTCTCGGCAAAGCGAAGTCCTGACGTTATAACCAGAAAATACAGACAGGAAAGGACACTTTTTTAGGAGAAATATTTCCATAGTTTGTGTACTTTTTATGTGACATTTTTAGAACCAAATCAGTATCACATAAGCAAGCTGGTACTAAAGAACTGCAGAAAAAAAATCCAGGGCTTGTGAGCCAGCCCACACTATTTATTAGCTGTGTGATCAGAAGGGAAACTGAAGTCACTTCACTGTCTGTGAATGGTGACAGGCATCACACAAGCCACTGTGGACGCACTTCTCCCAGAGACCCACCTGTGCCCAGGACTTGAGGCCCGTAAGAATGCAGCGATAGCTTTTATACTTCAAGACACAGCAGCACGAGGAGGAGGCCTTCCACCCACAGCAGCCACAGGGTGGTTACACTGGCTCACCAGCAGAGAAGTATGACTAATTTATTTAAACCATCAAGTGCCACCCAGCCCAGCACCCCAAGACTCTAGGGTATTACACAGACCAGAGTGGTGCCACCCAAAGCAAGCAATTTTCCCCCCAAACGTACATAAAAGCTGTTTAGTGGCCAATACTGAGCGCTGAGCCCGCCAGCTACTCTTCTGTCCATGACCACAGATAACAGAAGAATTAAAACAGAGAGAGGGACAAGATTAAAAAGTGGTTTTCCAAGAAACAAGCACCAAAGCTTGAGCAGTGAACACACAGTGGTTCCAGTTCAAAAACGCAAACAGCGGATGCCTGATGCACTGGAAGGCCCGTTTTCTCCTCCTGGAAAGCTCAGGAGTAGGGATGCACGCAGAGCTGTGGGCCAGCCGACTCAAAGGCACGCCAGCTCTAATCTGCTTTCCCAGCTGCGTACACAGAGAAACTGCAGAACACAAATGCTGGAGGAAAAAAAGGAAAGCTCCAATTATTCTCAGACCACAAGAACAACGATGTTTAAAAGCAAAGATATTGGCAAGGCAGTAGAAAGGAAGAGCTGTCCAAAACAGTCGACTGAAGAAATTCTGTGTTGTTTTAGCCAGTAGCCACTGAGGCAAGACAAAGAAGAAATCTGCTCTATAGCTAGTTCTTTCATAATGGCACCCAGGCTGGATTTACTGCTTCAAGTGTTTTCTAACAAGATTGGAAGTAAAAACTGTCAAATACCCAAGCTGTACTTAAAACCTATTCTCTGTAAATTAGGTTTCCTTTAGAAAGCTGTAGTTCCAAAAAATAACACCGGACACGAGTATGATTTGCCCCTCCTGTGATTATTACTTCGTAACTGTATTCACAATAACAAGGCTGAGATGAACTGTTGGTTTTTGGTTGTTTTTTTTTTTTCCTAGAGGTAATGAACTCATGAGGACAGTTACCCTTTCAGATACATGCAGAATGGTTGGTTGTACACAGTTTGTAACATTTACAATTCTGGGAAAGATATTTTTTTAAAAAAAACCCACAAAACAAATCAAGTTTTGTCCTTTCTCAGCTGGATTCAACTGTGATGCTGCCAAAAGAACTAAAGAGCAGTATCATGTCAAAGCAAGAGTATTTTATTAGCCAGCATAGCACATGGTTTGCTTTCTCTGTAGCTGGGACCTCTGCTAATTATCTTTGGCAGGGAGGAAAATGCATTACCCTGCCTAAGATGAGGTACAGGTACCAGTAATACACACTTGTACCTCCTTTGAACTCTTCCTCAAGATTCATGATTTAAAATCTTGCAAATATCTTGTTTTCAAGAAACAAAGAAAAAATAAAAAGGTGCAGAAGGTCCATCCACAAGAAATCCAGCATGGTCACACCGGTACCTTATACTGGGAAGCTAGCATGCCACGTAAAGTTACAAAATATTATTTGTCCAGCAAATCAAGCTGAGGGTGTTCACGCTTGCCTGCAGGTTTCAAATCTCCTTTCCAGAATGCTGACAACTCATTTTAGCCATAATCACAACAGCACCACACACACGAGGTGCACTGTTTGCCCACTGATGCAAAACGTGCCATTTCCCAGAGATGCTCTTTCTAGTAATTCTCAAATCTTGTTTTCTCTTTCAATTCTTCCTCTCCCAATACAGTTTCATTTTCTTCACCAACCTATCAACCTGCATTAAAATGCTAGCTGAACACGAAACATTATTTAGCATGCTAAGATTATTCAGTTTTTCTACACAGTTCAAAATATCTGGATCTACAAGGGTATAAACCAGTACAGAGCGAGGGAAGTTAATCTCTGCACCACTGGTACAGGAAAGGCCAAACCGGTAGCCTGATTTGGAACACCATCTCTGATGTATTGAGACATCAGCACAGGTAGCCAAGATGCAGGTTCTTCAGCAACATCCACTGGGATCTGTATGGATTGCACAAAGTTCTTCCCCCCAAACCCTGTATGAGTAATATTTCTGAGAGTGAAGCAGCAGAGCGCGGAGAGCAAGAACCCTGAAACACGCTAGGCTTAAATCAGTGGATTAGACTACTGGTTACTGGTAATGAAACAGCAGAGTTTTCACTATATAAAATTTATAAATTTATTTTTTTGTAAAAATCCAAAGAACACGAAGACATCTCACTCAAAATACTGGTAAATCAAACCACACTTAGAAAAATGAAAGCCGATTTTATTATCTTATCCACAGCCAATCATTTGACATGAACATGCATACGTAATTTTGCTACGCACACACCACAGTTTAACGTTAGTTATTAAAGGTTAAACATACAACATACATCCTTACAAAAATGAGTCAAAATGCAAACGTAACTTTTAAACAAAACAGTTTTTACTCATTTAAAAAAACCTTTGTGTTGGGTACCATTTTGTACAAACACAGTTAATTTAAACAAATCTGCTTTTAGTTTCCTCATGGTTGCACATGAAAATAAGCTGCAATAGAAAATGAAGTCATCAAGGGATTTTTAAATAGCAGAAGTAGGCAGTCTTGCCATGCAGAAGAAGCAATATTAAATATTAGTTTTTCAAAAAAAGAAAAAACCACAAGTTTAAAAATATTTAGTTCAAGTCACAAATCTTTCCCCAGTACAGAGAAATCCAAATGCAACGCATAATTAGCTGCCACTTAGGATGGCTATTCTGAAAAGTAGAAATACCTTCCAGAACTGGTAATTTTCATTGATTTGGCACAGAAAAGAAGTCTGAGCTTACTTAAGAACAAGAAAGTGATTAAAAAAAAAGGTAAACAGGAAGAGAGAAAATAAAAAGCAAGAATGAACGAGATAGTAGTTGCAATCACTAAAAAAAAAAAATAATCTGTGCATCTCAGTCATTGCAGAATACTGTCTGTCTACAGCAGGTGCGGATTCCAGGTAATTGTTATTGCAACATGGATTTAATTTGCTTGGAGGTAGTCTCATCATTCAAATGCTTTGTTGTGTACCTAAACAGAGAAATAAAAATCAAGTTGAGAAAAGCACGGATGTTACTTTACTTCGGCTTAACAAATACACCATTTCTCTGTTCACGGCTCACTCTCGGCCACTTATCACCCCCAGCTCCACAGTTGTTACCCAATACACAGATCAGACATTCTGATCAGAAAATGCTATCATCAATCAGAACGATAACCCAACAGCCTTGCACCAAGGGGCATTCAAAATAAGCCTCAGCTGGATGACGGCATTTGTGCACTTAGGACATTTCATAGTAAATTTACGTTTCCGTATGTGATAAGTAATTATCAGTAAGACTAACTCAAGGTCTCCGGTCCACAGGAAACATCTTCAAATAACACACAGCCTCAGAAACTTCTCTTCAAAACTTTCAGTGACCAAACTTTTCTAAGATTCCTCAATGGTAATGGGTTTAGAATGGATTTAATCGCTTTTCTGCCTAATTTCCTGCTTGCTTAAGTAACTGTGCTGCTAAAACTAAGTAGTATAGACATTCTAGCAACACATTTTCAAGTCGCTACAAAAAACTTAGTCATTTCTTATTTTAAAAGAAAGTACTGTATATCCTCAGTGCTGGCTTCCCTGATCTTCCTCTTCTAACTGTAATGCAAAAGCAAGTAAAAATTTATTTTGCAATTTAAATTTAATATGTTAAATTAGCATTTTCATTGTTATCCACAACTGCAGTGACATTTTAGTTGTTCACTTCAAGAATATACAATGACTTTTTGATTTGGAAATTACTATCAATATAGATTTCAGCACTTTTTGGCAATTTATACGTTCCACAAACAAAAGGCCTAAGGTTTTCTAAAAGCCTGAAAAGTTACTGCACTTGGTATTCTGCCCATGTGAAAAAGCTGAACACGATTACAATACTTGCATGAATTTCAAATTATAAACAGCTGATCTCTCTCTGAAATCCATACCACCTTCCATTTGTTTTTGAGACACATTATTTATCTCTTGAGAAAACACAAGAACTTCTAACATTCCTCCAGAATCTAAGACTTAGTTTCTCATGACATCATCCTGAATCTGCTTTCATCACACACACAAAGCAGCTCACCTCTGCATCTCTTCCTAACAATTCAAGATGGCATTTAGACAAAAAGATTTAAATATCCCACCCAAACAAGTAATCAAATTTACGAAGCTAGGCCTGTTAAAGTATGCATGCATGAAATGGGTTGGTTGTGCTGGAAGGTCAGCATGAGAGCACAGGGTGAATTTACACTACTTATCATAAAACAACACCGAATGGAGCAAGCACCTGAACTACGCTTCCCAGGTACTTGAATAGTGTCAACCATGATGAGGACAAATGAAGTACCAGTAAAGATCAGTGTTCAGTTGCAGCTGCAATCACAACGAATTAGTCAGAAAACAAATGCTAATTTAGCATCTTCCTTCTGGAAGCTTGTGTTTTTACTGATCACCATCTCAAAGACTGATCACATACAGGAGGTTCAGAGATGAGTAACAGAATGATTCAAGCATGGAAATACTCACATGAAGTCTCAAATTAAGCCCAAATTTACTTTTGTTCTTTAGCTAATAACCTGAAAAAACTTTGCAAGTGAAACCATTTATGATGCCACATTATTTCACTTCTTACCACATCTCAACACAAGAATGAGGGCAAATGAAATTAAAGCAGTTTCAGTGCAGATAAGAAAAACGAAGTACAACTGCACTTTTAGGCAAGACGAATTAAAGCTTCCGCATTTCAAAGCGAGCCCATGAATAACAACGTTCAGTTACAGTTAACTGTTACCAAAACGACACGATACCTTTTCAAGTAGGGACAAGATGAAGTATTTAATTGCCCATCACATTTTGGCACTTTTTGCCACTCCTCTGATGCCGGACACTCACATGAAGAACATGTAACTGACTATAGATGCAGCTTTATGATCGAAAGTAGTGGGTTTTCAGTTTCTATACAGAATCAGTGATTTTTCCTTACCTCTCCAACTAATGTGGCAACTTCTCTCATGTAATCTATGGCAGAAAGATTTAGACTGTTGCCCTAGCACTTTGTGAGAGAAGAACAATTTCTAGTTACATACTAAAAAAACGCAAAACAGAACTACCTGCCCTACATGTTTGAAGCTATCTGTGAAACACAAAAATCACGTAAAACTGTTCTTATATTCTACTAATAATAAACAGAATCATTAAGTCATGGTCAAACCACACACAGCTGAGGATATGGCCAATGCAAACTTCCAGCCATTTCTTTGGTAAGCTGGCACAAGCCACAGTGCGCACACCATGTGGCTTGTTTGGTTGTTCAACCAGTAGATGTGATCACAGTTACTTCTACTTAGCTTTTAGTATGTACTAAATGTTGTCATCAGTTTTAACTTCAGGTACAGCATCTACTCTGGCACGCTTACCTCTACAGACTCATTCTTAACCTGCACGCAGTCCAAGTATGCAAAAAGTTATTTTAGAACAAACAACTGCAAGTTTATGACCTGGCTTTTAAAACACAGTAGCTTCTTCTTGCATCTCTGTCTCCAGACACATGGGGAGAGAAGCCTGCAATAACCACATTCACCTTTTACCTGCGACACAGACTGAATACTTCGCTGCTGAAGGAAATGCCCTGAACAATTCATGAAAATTCACATTAAAATATTTCAAAAGAAAAAGTAAGAGTACCTGAGAGCATTTAGAAGGCCTTCTACACTGTTAGGAGGCTGGTCTTTAAGAACTTTGATGCATCCTTTCATCTAGGAGTTAAAAAAAATAAGGTTTTTTTATGCTAATACCTTCTAAATTTATAGAATGTTTTATATTCCATTTGTCAGAGAGAAAAGTTTAAAAAAGGCAGCAGTGTAAAGACATTTTCTTAATATTAGAAAGGAATTAAGCTTTCCGTATTACATTTTCCTATGACAATGGCTTAGCTACTTAAAAAAAATATCTGTGTATCTTTGGACAATGCCACTTTGATGTCAAGCTCTGCTTTATCAATCTTAGACAAAAAAGGGACCATAAACAAAAATCTTCATCATAAATCCATTAATGATTACATTCAGCCACTGAAATATTGACAAACTGTAGCTAATACAACGGGAACAACTCATTTGAAACAACCACGACGGAACATACAGTAACAGCATGTATTTCCCACGCTTACTATCGAACAACAGCAGAAAGTTAAAGACTTAAGGACGGTGGATGATGAACCTAGCTTTTTACCAGACAGTGAGGAACAAGCCAGATGCCATTGTTCTTTCTAGTCGTTCTGATTTGGATCTTTCAACACCACCACTGTTTACAAGTATTTCAAGACACTACCTGAATTCCAACAGAACAGATTTTCCCATGACCTAACAATGACCATTTACGTGTCCGAAAGCCTAGTTAGTATTTCTCGCTACTTATGTATGTGGTTTGCTAAGAGCTACCACTGTGCATTTAGCATGAATACAAAGTGTACATCTGGTACTAGATCCTGAAGGACAAAAAAGGAGCCCCCACACAATTTAAATACTCCAAAGATTATTTAGTAACAATAAACTTACATCAATTTTTGAAGTTTTGGCAAAAGCGCCCACTGGATGCACGTGGTCATAGAGTATGATGACACCCACCATTACCCTCAGACAGAAGGATACTGTTTCCTCATTTGTAAACCTGCTTCTATATTCACTGTAAGATAAGAATACATACTAGTAACGCTCGAAATAACATCAAACAGAAAAATCCTACTATAAATCCTCAGAGGAAAAAAAACAACACCAAACACCAAAACCCACCAACCCCAGACCTCTGAGTTTTCCTTTTTCCTTTCAATAACCTGCTTACAAGTCAGACTGCTGCTTAGAAAGTCATCTGAAGATTAACAAGGATTCTCAAACCTACCATAATACCCTGCTGCTACGTGCCATTTCACGTTTGGGTTTGTGGGTTTGGGTTTTTTCCTCTCTCAGGGGAAAAAATTAAAACAATACATACTACCTTTGCTTTCAATGCTTCCTACCCTTTTCCCTGCCGCCATCTGACATACAACCCAAATTTCTGACTCAGGGAGAGGTAAAAATAAAAAAAAAAGGCCAAAAAAGGTAAGCTTAAGGAGCAACACTTAACTTTTCTTGTATGGGAGAGACCATTCCTAAGAAGTTTAAGAATATTTGGGGATCCTGTGCTCTAAAACAAGTGTACTGCAGTATTTAGACAAACTTAAGTAAGCCATATCTCATTCCTGAGTAATTTTACCAATGGGAAACTACCTAGGAGCCAGAAGAAACAGATAAACCCCCAAAGTTTAGTTTGACTTTTTGTTCATACTCCCAGTGCCTCTCCAATTTACAGTAGACAAAGGACTGCCTTCATGCCTAAAACTCTCATAATTCCCCAGGCAGAGTGCTGTAGTTTTGTTACAGCCATCAGCCAAACCAACTTGCAAGGAGGTACCACCCAATGCATTGCCCATAACTCCTCTTTCAGGAGGGCCCTAGGCAATCATGCTCAGATAGTGTATTTCCCTGAATTATACATGAGAAAACCATTTATAAAGGGTGCCAAGAGGTCGTCTAGCTTTCATAGCCATTCTATTTTAAAATATTAATACGTTCAGAAAAGTAGACCGCATGATTGCATGGCTAGGAAAATGAGACAAGATAGCTTCATGTCAAGGTAATACAACTAAGCTGGTAAAAAGAAGACAGCATAGTTTCTAATTACCCCAATTATATTTCTTTCACCTTATGCATCACAAGTCATGTCATAAACAGAGACGATTCATACACAATACAAGCACTGTTTATACTCACGGGGTTTCCAGCATGACCCTGCACACACTAGCCATGGTGCTTAAGCAATCTGTAGTATTCTCTATCGGTAAATTTTTATTCTGCAGAAGAAGATAAACAGTTTCCAATTCAATTGTTGTGAAATATTATACCATAAAACCTAAATCAAGCCTTCGTGATCTGCTGGCATGGCAATGTGGAGGAATTGAAAACACCAACACAACTACGGTAAGTCAGGTAGCCTTGCACTGTTTTTTTAAAATGTTACAATACAGACTCATGACTTCCAGAGCAAAGCCTATCACACAGGTTTTGCTTGCTTATTTGTAGTTATAGAAATACACCATTGACACTATTGACTTTAGGGAAGTTTTAAAGGAATCGTCTAAGCTGTTCTTTAAGACAGAAATTTCTATAGCCAAATACATGCATATGCTGCAATAGTAAAACTTTAAATTGTTGCAAGTAATGAAAATAAGAGGTTGTTTTTCTCAAGGCATTTCAAGTGTAAAGCGTAACTCCAGAAAAAATAATAAAAAACTAATGTATCTTTGTATTAAACATGTAATGTATAATTATTAAGAAATAGTGTGCATGTAAGACAAAAATCACCAGTTATCAGAAGACAAGCACAATACTTGTAGTGACTGTATTTTACCACTAATACTTAGTTAAGGATAAATAGGGATGTGTCAAAATGTTGGCATACTGTTCAGGTTTCTCCCCTCTTTAAGTATACTTGACTTCACACAGCAAAATAAGTGTCTTGGTAAGGAAAGAAGGAAGCTATGTTTTAATTCCATTTCCATTTCAACCACAGAAAATCAAGCTGTTTGCCTTCGAAATTTCTGCTCCAAACCACGACCAAAACGCAGGCAACACACTTACCACTTCCCACCTCCCTCCTTGAGGAAAACTATCACTACCAATTTGTAATACTTCAACTTTTGGCAACACATCCACAAGGTGGCTATCTGAACTTATTCTAACCTCTACAGCATCCAAGAAAGATACTGTATGTTCCCTGAGGCTCCAAAACCCAAGTTTGATTTCTAGATGTGAAATTAAGCCTGGTAGAAGAGTTTTGTTTTCCAAAACTATGTCTGGCTCTGCAGTGTTTTGAAGTACACTATCCAAGTCACAAATATACACTCTTACCTCTGACACAAACTTTGTTGTAGCATCACTTAAGGTTTTCAACATTGGCGTTGCTTCAGCATAAAATAAAGACATTCTGTTTGCCAACTCATTATTTACTTCATTTTCTCCCTCTGCCTATAAAACAGAAGGAAAGAAGAACTTAGTTGCTCTGCACATGAAAAAGTTAGGTGGTAGCATAAGCCTGCGTTTCATCTCATCCAAGGGTTACCTACTGGGACATTGTTAATCCTCATACGGCTCAGAGTTCTTCTGTAGTAGCTGAAGTCATTCTGTATAGCAGGATTTGTCATCTATATAGACATGGGAAGCAGAAGAGTTGTAACAAACTATATAAGGACAAGTTTTCATAAAATGTAAGACTGAGAATGAGAAAACATTCAGCCTTCTGAAGTAAAAAGGCCTGTGACATGTTGGGAAGTGATATGTATGGATGTAGAGCAAAGGTTTCTGGTTAAATACTCAGATTTTTCACAAGATCTAACAAAAACAAGAAAAGGAGTAGTCTCCTAAACAGGAGTTTGAAATTAGTAGGTTGAAAAAAATATGGATTTGCTTCTTTGCCTCCAAGGATCAGACCAGCAAATTAACATCATTTCAGTTTAGTTCTTTGCACATTAGCAAGAAAACAGCTGGACTATGGGTGTGCACATACAAAAAGCAGCAGCATTATCCCAAGAGATATGCAAAATTCAGATGAAGAAACACGATTAGTATGAACTGAAATAAAATAAATGCCTAAAGCTAATAAGATATTTCATCAGCCTTCCAGTTAATCTAACTCTAGGTCATGCAAACAAGCCAAGCATAGTAGATACTTGAGGATGTGCGGCATGCTCTATCCTAGAACAGAACACAACTAACATTGCTTCGGTAAATAAGACTTGTTCTCTCTTTGCTAGCTTTTGTGATTACAAAATTACAAGTTCTTACCTTGAGCTCATCAAATCGGAGTGTAAAGTGAAGAATTTCTGCAAACTGCTTAGCAAGAGCCTGCTCTCGCTCCAGGTGTTGCGTTGGTGAATATGGAGTGCTTGTCAGGGCTCCCAACAGACCTCGCAATCCTGCCTCTTAAACGAGAGGAGAGTATTTTGCAATATACAACTGCACCTGCTTCTTGTATCTCTACTGACAGATATTCTGCATGCTAGACTTAAAACACACATCTGCCAAAATAGATGGTAATTAATAATAAAGGGGCTTGATGAATTGCTTCCGTGTGCCAGTGTTACTGTATTTACTTACAAACTGCTGTTAAGACTAGGTCTAATCAGTACTAACAGCCATGAAAACCTTCTTGAAAAGTTTTATTCAAGCTCTGTCTGCAACATTTATGTAGGAAATATTGCAATAACCCATGTTAGCAGACTGCAGCCTTTAAGATAACACAGAATTAGAGGCACACAGCTACCAGTAGAATATATGGGGGTTTGGCGGGTTTTTTTGTTTGTTTTGGGTTCTTTTAAGATAAACCTATAACCCAATTTCCTGCTTAGCTTCTTGAGAAGAACATCTCACATCTTTAACAAAGCAGAATTTACTTGCAAAAAGCTACCAATTTTTGAGCTCATTTTTTCGTGAGCTATGCTAATAACTGTCTAAAAGTGAGGTAACAATGGATGGTTTGTGAAAAAACAAATCAAGTCTAATAGGTTTTATCAGCTTAAGCACATCAGTCAAGCTGGTTTTGTAAAAGGCACGAAGTGCCATCTTAACTATTGCACCTGCTCAGGCATTTCCAAGACCAAAACACTTCTGGTGTTTGGGTGGGAATAACAGTCACTTTTAAGAACTCTTAGTATCAGAAACATTAGCAGAACTCATTGCCAATGAATTAGTTTACTAATTTTCAAAACAATCAGCTAGCTAGTGCTTTCCAGAGTTATTAAAGGGGTAGAGAGAGAGGATAACAAGTACACTCCCATTCTCTCTCTCTCCTCTAAGGTATCCACTGAATTAAGTTTGTTTACATGCAAGAAGGTAGTATGCAGATGTAAGTAAGATCTATTCCAAACTACTGAAGGAATCTATGCAATATGAGCTTTTATCCACTAACAAGGGCCTGACCCAGACGAGATCACATCTGAATATGCCAAACGTACTAACTAATGAAGACAAAACCCCCAAGTTAGTACCATGCCACGTACCTAGTCTTTGAGAAAATTCATAGAATTTCTTTAGTTTGCCTACTAGTGGAACAACTGCACCCCATGCCTTCTCTTGCAGCTTCTCATCATTGGGATGCTGTATTGCCTGAAATTAGACAAGAAAGAGGAAAAAAGTATGCTTAGATTAAGAATAACTGATACAGTACTGGGAAAAAAAATAACCTATGCAGGACAATTGTTTCAAGAGCTAGTAATTAAAAAGCCTACCTACTGAGAAGTTTCCAGTTGAGATACAAGCCTGTACTAACCCATGTCTGTTCCAAAAAGCTCTTAAAAACTTGTGTTGAAAATAAGTATCCTGAATAGGAAAACAACTTGCAGACAGTATAAAGAAACTGCAAAAATAAAACTACTTAAATAAGAAAATTTACATAAATGTACATCAATTAAAATTAACAGCTTTACTGGGGTACCTCCAAGCAAAAAACGTTTAGTGATCAAAGCCCTACTCTAATGTTGGTATCTATTTTGAATTTGCAAAGGGGAAAAAGAAAAATCAAAAATTTGTTGCAAAATTCAGGCTAAATATTAGACTAGGAACATTTAAGCATAATCAACAACATAAAGTGCTACTAAGGCATGGTGTGTAACCAGAGCTTTGAGGTATATATGCATAGAACTTGTCTTTATAGTAAGCCTCCCAAACACATAGAGCCTTAAATTCAATCTCTCCGTGTTTTCCAGATAGAAACTGACTATTTAGAAACTGAAAATTACTAAGAAAACAGAGATAAAAATGCTCATAACTCTCCTGCTGCACCTTCATGGTCAAGTCCTTAATTCCAAAATCTGTTGCAGTCAACCCTGGGCTGTGACTTGCTGCGCACTCCTCTGTGGTCGCTATGAAGTTTCCTTCCTGCAATGTCTACCTCCTCTCAGGAATGCCTCTCTTCTTTCTCCACAGATGCTGCAGGCTTCCTTGCTGAGACACACACATTTCTGCCCAATCCTACAGCCTCTCTCTGAACATCCTCCTTCCTTGAAGAGCAAGTAAGCTTCACCATCACCCCTACTAAGGGTTGTGTGTGACACAGTCACCCTTCTTAAATATACCTTACAAATTCAGAGAAAAAAAAACTCATGGTACTCTAATGAAAGCTGAATAGCTATAAGTACCTCAAATTCATCTGGAGTAAGCAGAAACTCCTCCTATCTAATAGTATTTCTTAAGTGTATGTTAGAGTGAGTAACTCCTCACTTCAGGAACACAGCAGCCCTCACTGCTGCATCTGAGGAAGAAGGAAAGGGGGTTGAGAGAGTATTTATTCCACCCTTTCTTAAATGTAAAGGAAAAATGGAGTGACATGCTGTACAGAAACTTCACTTCTGTTCCAAACATCTACTTTAGTAAATAAAAACCAATTAAAAGGGACTGAAAACAAGATGCCTTTTGTGTTAGGATTACCACACATCAGACTTCTCCAATTAGTGTACAAAAAGATGTCAGCACTACTCAATATTGTCGACACTACTCACTGTTGTCATGCCATGCTCCTTTCCAAATTCACCACTAACTCAAGAAGAGCTTACATGGCAATATAAAGAAAAAGCAATAGCAACAGTTCCATAGAAAGTTTGAGAAGCATCATTTGCTATTACATATGTGCATTAATATTGCTGAAACAAGCAACATCTGTTTCGCTGTTAAAAAGGGACATTCCAAAGCAGAAATTCAAGACAGCAATTTTAATAGACAACATGCTTTGCCAGAACAGCTCCTGCAAGCAAAGTTAAAATCCAGCAGTATTTGGTTAGGATCGGACAATGAACACCCACAGGTTGTGCACAATCGTAACACTCTAGCTCACCTCTCGTATTTCATGGCCAGCTCCTCTATATGACTGCAAGTCTTCCAGTATTCCTTCTGCATCCTTTAACACTACATTCACCTGATTATAAATTTCCTTTTCAGATTCTGTAGGTTGGGCATCTAAACAGTAGAACATATTAAATATATATATATATTTAACAACAATATGGAATTCAATAGGCATATACCATCACCTATGGGACAAATTCTTCATGCAGCAGCTCATCAAGAATTTCCATTCTCTGGGCTACTACAATTTATGAGGAACTCCAAGGGAGTAATTGTATTTTAGTAGTCTTTTAGCTTCATTTAGCACCCCAAAATTCCACCTGGAATCTATCCTTCCTGACTTACTTAAAATTGAGTTAGGAAAAGAAATCCTGACAAGTCATCTTTATGACTATCATATCAATGTCACCTTAGGGTGCAGTACAGGCCTAATGGAAGAGACCTCATGCAAGCGCTCAAAATTTTGACACCCTTCGCTGCAGATATTACAGGAGGTGTTTGTGACTACCATTATCCAGAAACACTGCACCTGATTATTTTCCATCTTCCCTGCCTCTCCTTTTACTGGTTGGGAAAGGAGCCATATCTTTTACTTCTAAATATATTTAATTCTCAAAACATTATTTATTGCACTAATTGCAAAATCAGAGCTGAGAACAAGAACTATTGTAAACTCAGTTTGTTTCTTTCCTTTTTCTCCATCCTCTTGAAGAATATATGCTGTCTCCCAGTTCTTCTGTAACAAGCTGAAGACTTCCCAAAAACATATTTGATCACCACTTCAAAAAGCTACATGTACATGTTCAGAGAAATATAATTCAGTAAGAAGTATGTTTTGAGAAGAAACAACAAAAAGGCTTTAACCTTTAAAGATAATCATCTAGTACAGATATCTCAGACCTGGTTTACCTGATAGGGGATCAATTTTTCTTTTAAAATTCTCATGGAAGCTGTAAGGTTAGTTCCTGTTAGATTGGTTTTTTAAAAAAATTAGTTGGTTAATGAAGGTGTTACAAAAAAATCCACTTCTCTGTTTACCTGGGTAAAATATGTTATGAAATAAATACTGTGATATTTTAATTCAGGAGTTCCAATGCCAAAAGTCAGGGTATTAACAATAGATACTTTTTTATAGGGACAAAAGTTATCTATGGACAATATATCCTCATGATTTTGTACAGTTCAAAGTCTGGAAAATGTTTTTTCAAAAGTGTTTTTTCCATGATGCATATGTATAACTCCCACAAACAGTAACGGAAGTTAGGTACGTACTTACATTAAAAAAGAAAAAAAAAAAATCAAAATCACAGTATCCTAGTGTTGCACACTGGACAAGAGCATTAGAAAACAAAATTTGCATTAGGAGAAAATAAGTTTCATATGCTTTACCTGTCTAGATTTTGCTGTAATTTTAGCATAATACTTTTTATTTTTATGGTTTAATGCATAGAGTGGGCATTATTAGCAAAATATGCCTATATATAGACCTTGCAACAGTTGAACCGTGGTATTTTGAGAACCATCAAGAATTAGCACAGGTAAAAAAAGCTTGTCACTCCTTTAAAAAAAAAAAGTGTTAAGAGCACCACATTGATTAGGCATCGAGTAAAAGTGGCCAGTGTTTTTCAGATCATCACAAAGGTCACATTTGTAATTTTGAAAGCTGCTGAAGACTGCTGTAAGAAATGAAGACAAAAAAAATGAGGGAAAAGAGCAGACAGGTAAGCACCAGGTGACTGGCAGCAGTTCATGCACAAACATGAAATGCTATAGTGAAATACAGACTAAAACATGAAGCTCTGTAGCATTCCAGATTGTGGTGTTAAATAATGCAATCAAGACTTGCCACTTGGATCGTCTCACGCTGAGTACATCTCTTGACTATTTAATTTTTCATGCTGTTTTTTCTTTACCCTCTCTAGTAAGGAGAGTTCGTTTTTCAACACAGGGGGGCACCGCGGAAGGGCTCACCAGAACTCCTCCTCATTTTGAAACCCATCAACAAGCAGAACAGACGTAGTACAATCAGCTTCCAGGTTCAGAAATGAAAATCACCTTTCGGATACAAATTAAGAGGTCTTCACTGAACAGTTGGCTACGCAAGTCAACACCTTCAATACCTCTGTTCGTGTTTCACTTACGATGTAAATCAGCCAGCTACTGTACTTCATTTCCCTAAAATGTTCCAGGAAACCTAAAACAATGGTTTATACTTAATTTTCTGGAGTGGTGGGTTGTGGGGTTTTTTTCTTGATGTTTTGTTTTGATTATACCAAACTTCTACATATAAACATTTTAAAATCCAGTAGGCACTGGATTATTTCTTTTGATAAGTATTTTATTTTGATGCACCTAGTCCTCTCCAGCAGAAGAAATGTGTAAACCTGATTTGTCGCAACTTAAGTTCCTCTCCCGTTTGTAATTCTTCTGCACCTAGAAAAGAGCTCAAATTTAAAAAGTAACCCTCAACTTTTTTATACTTGCTTCACAATACATTTAGGAAGTTAATAGGATAGATTTAAAAGATACAATATAAAAAAATCTTCAAGCCCTAGTACTGGCTGGCTCAGACCAATTGGTTTATTTGTTTCTCAGGTGCTGGTTAAGGCACCGTATTCTGAAAGCCCATCATAGGGGGAGAAAGGGAGAGGTTCCTCTTCCTAAGTGCTGCTGTGATCTTGAACAGATGGGAGGTAGCACTCCCACCTATCAGTAGGTACCTTAGGGCTCAAGCTACAGGACTTTCACTTGAGAATCTCCAATTATGGAACTCATTTTCCTTGGCGTGGAGTGCACACAGTAGGAAAAGGAGTTATACTTCTGGAGTTAGTCTTGACAACTAAGAAAAAGCAACCAGCAATGCCAGGCATCCAAACAGCAGGATGGAGGCATACAATTTCAGGGATTTCTCTTCTCTCCTTCCATAGATGTAAATTCCTGCTACACCTTTATGATGAGGCTTTGCCTTTACCCAGCAAAGTTTTCCAAAGGAAGAACAAATACAGTAAGCACAGCACTGCTCACTGAAATGTTCTGAGGTTTGATACTGTTGCCAAAGGAGCCAACCCTTGTTTATTCAAGGCAACTTTCCCATTTTTAATCCAATAGTATGGAAAGTGAAGACTGAGATCCCTCAAGTAAACGGGGAGTTCATCTTTAAATTAACTTAGAATTTAATCAGAATGTTGCTGCACTAGATGCAATTTACATTTAGAGTTCATAAAGCTCACATGTTAACGTATTAAAGACAAAAGAGTAGACTTGAAACAATATACGAACACTGTTATGTAAACTAAATGCTATGAAAGTATGACAACATTGCATGTGGGGAACACACACATCTAGTGACTATTTAAAAAATATTTGGCTAGCCTACAGAACTAGTAGGGAGAGGAACTTGGGGTTAAAAGTTTATACTGCACAGCAAACACTATTTAAACCGAGATTTTTCCCAGGGAAGAACACATCAAGTCATCTGAAACTGTCTGGGACAAATCTCACAAGCAAGGGAGAGAAAAATCCCAGACTGCTGCAGATTAAATGATTTATTCATCTCTATTATCATTATTACAGAGAATGCAATCTTTGCGGCTCCTCTGAAACCTAGCCAAGTTCTTTGGAGGTAATGCAGAACACTTTCAGCTCTAGCTTGAGATCGCCATCTGCAACCAGAAGTACTCTGTGTATTAGCTGCTATTGGTATATTTGAAAAGGATTTGCACTGTGACAGTAATGACACCAACATATAAGTTGAGCTGTAAGTTTCCCACATTGTAGGTGGTGGTTTATTTTAACAACATAGT
The DNA here is from genome assembly GCF_015220075.1 of Falco rusticolus. NCBI lineage: Eukaryota > Metazoa > Chordata > Aves > Falconiformes > Falconidae > Falco > Falco rusticolus. Next base: position 15,076,528 of record NC_051189.1, on the reverse strand, counting down.
CCTTACCAAGCCGTGCCTTTTCCTCTGCTCATGTTAAAAGTGGCACTGCAGAGACTTCGGTAGAATGCTTAAGACAACTATTTGTTTCAAACAGGTAATGTGAATGACCAAAGGAAACACAAGCATAACCAGCGTTGGCAAGGAAAAGCCAATGGCCCATTACATCATTCATCAGAGGGTTTTTTGCATGTATTCTGATAGTCACACAAATCACTGAAATCTAGCACCAAGGTAAGTATCTGGGAAAAAAGGTATCTTGGAAACCAGTCTAAAACCTTTCTAAATGTGGAGTTTGTATCCCTATAAAGCTTGATGGACATTAGATTTTTAGCTCTTTATGGTATTGTGCAAGAAATGTTTAACTAGTCTGCTCACTCCAAAAATACATATGGATTTAAGAACCAAAACTACTTTGAACTATTTATTATTGGGCCAGGCATAACACTGAACTGGCAAATTTGTTTTTAATACAGAGCTTACTTGCTCTTCCACATAAAAACACAACGTTAAGTATCACAAGATTAAGTGCCAAGTCTTGAAGAAAGATCTTGACTGTGTCAAAGCCAAGATCCTGTCAAGGCAAGCTATCTGAAACAGAGTAGAAAGAAGCATGGATACACAGTATTGCAGCAGAAACAAATGCAGGACAGGGTCCAGAATGAATAAAGAACAGTCTAACAATTCAGCCATAATATAAGTCACTTAATTTGACTGCATATGTAAACATTTCATGTCAGCAACCTGCTTACTCTCATGCCAAATCTTGTTCATGCTCAAAACATGCACTTTAAAACAAAACTGATAACTAAAGAATCAGAATTTTCTTAAAAATAGCAGCAGTTTTTATTGAAATTGATTTCAGAATTATGCCTCTTGTATCCAGCTAACCTGAATTAATTTAGTCCGATGAAATGGTCAGTATTTGCAGATTAAGCTGGAGCTACACAACTCCAGTGTTCTCCCATACCAGTTACTCCCTACTTCACTATGTCGCACCTATTCTGCCATGTGAGATCTGATTTCTTTCTGATTCTTGAACACAGCCCTTGATTATCTTCCCTTTATGAATAATTTGCATGGCTATCATCTTCCAATATCAATACATTCAGAAGAGACAATTGATAAAATCAACAGCACAGGATAAGGATTTAGAGAAGTTATAACTTTAAACATCACTGAAGCAAAAACCTATTTCCCCAAGCATTCACTTTCATATTAGAACTAATATAACCAACTGCTCCTGTTTTATCAAACACAATTGAAAAATAATTTGGGGGAAGAAAAGATGATATAATGAATCTCAAATTATCCATATCACAATACTTCATCAATTTTTTTATTACGCTATTCCACTGTATTTTATTACATGGTCAAAATGCACGAACATTAGTTTTCTTATGCTTGCTGAAGTACAGCTGGGTAAAGCAATAGCGTATCCCAAAAGAAAGTAATTAAACATGCATAGCAACAGCCAACACCACTTACCTGCCATTCTTAGGCTATGTCGTATCATGCAACAAAAAATAAAAGCAGAAACGCTAAAAATATGTGAACCTTCCAGAATGTTTGGCATTGATCAGACAAGCTATTCCTCTCTTCTTTTCAAAAGCAATTTAATCTCTACACTGCACCCCCCTTTTAAAGAGGGATGAGCTTAACTGTCAAATTTCAATGCCAAATTGAATAAGGTTCACATATACACCTTTAACGTGATGGTGTCGGAGAGCTATGAATAACTGTTGTGAGCCAATCTGCACATGCAGCATTATTCGGTGGCACACTGGGAGTGAAGAAAATCAGGTTTCATATTCAGTCCTTCCTCTAAGGTGCATGTTATGTTCTTGCAATTTACAGTAAGTCTTAAAAAGTAACTCAAATTCTTTTAAAAGTTTTGGTTAAAAGCAGACGGAATTTTGCTTCAAAACAAGAACCGTATCAAATCCCAACAGTAAAATATGTTTTGAAAGCCCTCCCTGAAATAAAGATTCTATATTTTAGAAACAGAGGTTATTTTAAAACAGATTATTGCTTTCTACAAAAGCCTGCTAACAATTATCCATAGCTCAAGCATGCAAAGCTGTTAGAAGAATGGCAAAGTGAAAACATACATTTAATACATGACAAATGCAGTCTACTGCAGGCAAAGAGTAATAGATATATAAAATCATCTTCTCACTTTCAAAATCAAGGAAAAAATTTGGCCCCTGCTCAAGGTCTGTGCATGTCAAAACTTTTAGAAGGTTCCCCATGTTAAGGTACCTGCCAAGACAAGAATGAGAGAAAAGAAAATTTTCTTTTTATAAGAAGGAACAGCCCAAATATAGTTGAATGAAGCAGCGGGGGAAAGAAGACCAGAGAATTCCATCAGGCATGAATCCGTCCTTCAGGCTGCTGCCCTGATGGGTGGAGGGAGACCCCCACCTTGAGGACGTACAGCTGGGTGATCCCAGAGATGCAATGCAGCTTTCCTGTAAGAAGTGACTATGTCACCAACATCTTCACAGCTGCCCCTTTGAGAAAGCGGCAAAACTCCAACCGAAGGCCTTGCCAGTGACTAATTCTGCAATTCTGTCCCGGTACACCCTAGCACCAGTGTCCTGAGCAGGAGTACCACACGCTGAGGGCCAAGTACCATATTTTGCAAGCATTGGCATTGTAGCTATGCTACAGATTTTTACCTGATGGGACAAGAAAAGGAAAGAGCTTTAATTTTGTCAGCCCTTAGAATTTTGTCAGAAAGCCATTACAGAAAAACTCATCAAGATACATCATTTCAGTGTGCAGAAAGTGCTAACACAGGTAGGCCACAGATCTTTTACACAAGGTGCCCAAAACATCTGTGAAGCTCAGACAATTCTACTCTGAAATTTTGGATGTAAAAAATGCACATCAACTGCCCCATGAATTACCAAGCCAGGATCAGGAATGACTTGGTACTCACTTTCATCTAAAATAGGATTACAGCGAACAACTGCTCAGCACAGCTTACTACGGCATACTGACAGAATTTTTCATTTTATGATAACTTGATATGCAGGCAGATGGATGGACATCACTGACCACAGCGACCCAAAATGACTAAGCACAAGGAAAGAAAACGTACACAGTAGCATGATGGTGGGTTGGCTACTACTGGAGGGAAGAAAAAAAAAAAAAAAAAAGAAAAAAAAAAGAGGAAAGGAAAAAACACATGCAACTCTTTCAAATTGCAGACTTGCAACTGAGTCCCCTAGCCTTCACTGCAGCAGGTATAAGCAACCCTACTGTTACCACTTTAAATGCACCAGCTGTGAAGGGCTGACAGACTTACTTTCAAAATCCAAGAAAAAATGAGCTGCATTGTGGTCTATGTCCCTGGTTAGCACCTTAATGAGATTACCCATGCCAGCAAACCTAAAAATAAAAATGGCAAAATAATTTAGTTCCAATAACCATTTCCTATTTTACGTACACGCCTGGGGCTCACTGGAGCAGGGATTCCACCAGGTTTTGCACACTGGATTCATCACAATCTAGTGGGAAGCAGAAAACGTGCACTATACGGTGTATTTCCACTCCCCTTCTCAGGGAGGAGCGATTGTTGAAAAAATTAAGAATTATAGCTTTGACAAAAATAAAGATCTGAATTACTGGCATTTTTTCATCTTGTTTAAGACATTTAAAGATTATGTTACCTATGACTGAGCAATTGTTTTGTGTAACTGCAGCAATCCACAGCCAACTAAGCCATTATTGCTTAGGACAAAAGCAACCTCAAATGGAATTGGTGTCATCATAAGCCTTATTTTTAACTCTCTCTCCATAATCCAAAGCAAATTTTGGAAAGCTTCTTAGTAATAGTCATCTGTGGCCAACGAACAATGCTTCCCATCAAATCACAAAGTGACGAGTTGAACACAAGTTAGACTTTTCTAAAAACAGGAGATAATCAAGTTTCAACAGTTCTTCTTATGCTTGCTGTCACATCCCAGCTAAAAGAAATTAAGTGGAAGAAAATTAAACAGTCATTAGATTACTCGCGGTCAGATAAATTAAGGAAACAGTTTTAAACACTACCATAATTTTCAGAAATCAATACCTTCTTCAGCAGGACCATCAAAACTGCATTTCATAATAGGGCAGCCTTTGCAAGGACCCTCCCATGATTTACAGAGGCTGAAAATATACTTCAGAACCACTGCCCTGAAATACCAAGAATTCACTGGAGTGCTGCTGCAAGACAAACTCAAGACACTACCCAAAAATCTGATCTAAAACTATTCAAGAATAAGCCATCAGCAGTCTGACATTTGAATTCAAGCATAAGAACCAAAAAAAATAAATCAAGTTTCAAATTAGCGTAACTATACCAACCTACTAGTATATGACCTTTTTCTTATTTTTACTTTTACTGAAGACTGATGTTTACCTGGAGGCAGGTAGCATGACCGTAAGAATCATTAATTTATTAGGAATCAAGAAAACTGAAGCAATGTGAAATCAAACAAACTCTCTGGAAAAACAAGTTTTCAGAACTTGTGTTGACAGATTTCTTGAGTTCCGTAAGAGAAACACAACTGGTGTGTGAGGGAAAAGCAAAGTAAGAACAGCATGCAATTTATGTTTTAGGATACACAAAATTCACCAATAACTCACACAATTAACAAAAGCTAGAGAAGGAAGGGGAATTAATCCCAGATTGTGGAAAATTACTGTCTTTGAGCCAACAACTTCGACAGAACGACCAAACAGTTAAAAATCTAGTTTTAGGAAAGCAACTTTGAGCGTAATCAACTGATCACAGTAGATTCTGCACAAAGAACTTTATCACTAGGTATACACTTGCTTTTTTGCACATTCAACTTTCTCCTTGAACCTCAAGAAAATACAAGTCCTGCTTCCTAAATGGTTGAATTTAGTTCTCTGGAAAGTCAGATCAGATTTCCAAGCCTGTCAGAAACACCCATTATTCAAGGAAGTTTCAAATTAGGGTGTCCAGTTTAGACACTAATTTTAAGAACTAATCCATTAAAACATGTTTCTTCAAAGAGGCAGCTTTTCCAGAGCTTCCCATTCCATAGCTCAGTGAACTCTTCAAATGCTACATGTGCACCCATGCTGTGTAAACAAGCAACATAAGAAAGCAAAGATACTACTTTTCCGTATCTTGCAAGCATGTTCTGTTAACACAGAACCGAGTAAGGCGCTTTGTCCACTCCCCGACAATGAGGACGTTCATGATCTGGGAAAAGCTGAAATACAGAGGCATTCTTGAACAAGTATTTTCAATAGGGGCAATAAAAAGCCAAAAGTACAAACTGCCTGATGGTGACCGAGTCTGTAATTTCAGATTTAAAACCCAAGCATCAATCTCAGAGCAGTTTACTACATATTTCAATTCTAATGTTAACAAGCAAGTAGCAAATATAGCAGTGAATGGCATTAACCCCAAAGAGAGTGCTTAACTATACCTACAGTTAATGCCACGCCTCAGCTCTTCAGCTGCACCACTCCCTCCTCCACCAAAATATTTTCAATACCTCAAGTAAATGCCTCTATGTAGGTTTTGCTAACAACCAGTTTCCTAAGAGTTTACAGGGTCATGCATGTGGTTTAAATATTGGAGAACATGACTTCTGAAGGTCAGAGTAGGGGCACACTTACAGGGTTGAAATATTTTGAAGGTAAGTTGACAAAAGAGCACTTAGCCACTGCAGAACAGATTGTTTAATTGAATCCCTACCACCACCTAAAATGAGTAAAGGGTCACGGACTCAGTTTTACAATACAAATACCTTCATTCAGACCTCCATCCCCCAGAAAAAATTGCCAATAAGAACATACGGATTCTTTTCTGGGAGAGTTCAACAAACAGAGAAGCACAATAAAAGGTTTGGCACTAGGGTGAAACAGTAGATAGGAAACAAATTCAAGCAGAAGATGCAACTGACCTCATGGTAACAGTTCAGTGAACAGCCTCTCTGAGAAAAGGATAGAAACTGAAGATTATGAGATCGGATTAATTCAACTACAACAGCAACAAGATGATATATGATACAGGAATACATTTCAATTTACATGAATACAAAGCTGCATGAACACTTGTTTGTAATAAAAGTTTGTACCAGACCTCTTCCCTCATATATTCAGCATACCGAAAAAAACTTCATAAACTGTAGCCACATCATAGTTTTGCATAAAAGATACACATTCACATTTGCTTTCTTAGCAGCAGAACATTCACAGATTTTATGGAGAGAATTGAAATCCAGCTGAAGCAGGACAAACACAGTATTTTTGAAACTTGTATCAAGATGAATTCTAACAGTTATTCAAGGATCGCAAGTATTCCTTAATACTGGAAGATCTGCTGTGTTTTAAGAATTGTGAAAATGACCACTCCTCCCGGTTGCAATCCAAAAAGACTTTAAGCTTGAAAACTCAATTTAGACAGAAGTTGAGAAGATAACTGATCTAGCATTTTTTTTGGAGGACACTTTTTCTCTCCTCAGCATTCAAGGTAACGAATGCAAGATCTGACAATCAGAATTTACTCTTCTAGCGAGGCTAAGCACTAGCTTTGAGTCTGAAACGGCCTTCTAGAAATGAGACCGCAGTGTCAGTGTAGGACCTCCCAGATGCAAGGAAGCGACTGTAGGTCAACATGCCATGGCTCAGGTTAGGTGGCTCTACACTTCTGTGCATTATTTTCCTTCAAAAGGTACAGCTAAGCAGCAAAAAGAGCTGACCTGTTGCACTTGGGTGGAATGCTAGAGAGGACAAAATGAAAAATTACTTCTCTCAGAGGATGCTACGTCAGCAGAGTATCTGGATCAAGCTAGAGTAAGGCAACCTAGTTCAGAGATGCCTAGTGCTCAGAGGTTTACTACAGATTCTTGTTTTGTTCAAGATAGCTCATAATTTGCATTTCTGCTGGGCCCAAAAGACATGAAAAAAGGTCCACTACTAGCTCTAATACCAAAGACCATGACAATCTGCATGTAGTAAAAGAACAGTCTATGAAACTATCCATCAGTTATCTTCAGGGACCTCTTCTGCTATTTGATGCCCTGCAAAAGCATCACCAGCATGGAAGGTTTTGGTAGTTCTAGGCAGACTTATCTTGGTAATTAACCACCACACTGGCATGCCCAGTCAGTACCAATTTACCAAGCAGTCTTCCAATTTCCTTGGAAGTCCACAACTTCAGCTGAAGTAAGTAGAAGTCAGTTTACAGAGTCAGATGTAGTTCCAGTTAACTAGCCCTGGTGCTGAGATACCATTGTCTAGTCAAGCACACCTGCCGGCACTAACTGCACCCTTGTTGAGCACTTTGCCACATCAATCAGCCCCGATTCAAGAAAGATTTAAGCCTGTATGAAGACCAAAGCCAACAGCAAGCACTACTGACTGAGTTTTATATCCTGCAGCTGGGCTTTGTCTCAGAGCCAAATAGCTGACTCAGAACACTGGAGGTGACACTTTCGTAGCTGCTAAAACACCTTTTGACCCACAATTGTTCCAGCTCAACTGGAATAAAACCCACATGGAAGCTGTAAACCTTATTGAGAGGAATTCTGCATACTGCAGTCACCAACATCAAAATATTCCTGTGCCCAGCCCTAAGTACAGTTTAGGTCACTTTCTATTTGTACTTCTACAGCTTCAGATTGTCAACCTCTGTCCAATTTTATTTGGGATTCTCATTCAGAATACAGTACACTTCAAAACTTGCAAACTCTTTTTTTCCCCAGGGGCCTTATTAAGATTTCATAGTGAAGTGTCCAACTCATTAGATAAACTGACACTGTAAGATTCAGTAAAAGTGCACTTTAGACCGCCGAGGTTTTCTCTTGCTATGGATTCAACACCACAGAATCAGAGCAGAAAAACCCCACCAGTCTGTCCAAAAACTGAATGTCCCTGTGAAGCTGCCCAGAGTCCCTCCTGGCATGCTCTGTACTCCAGCACAATAGTCAAGCCATGTGGAGCAGGTTATGGGAAATCGGAGCGCAAGCCAAGAACATGGTTTAAACTTGACCTACTTGCAGAGGAAGACATACGGAATGCCACATTTCATTACAATGATTTGGCCCATTACAGCCTTATGGGGTTGTATGATGTTGCGTGTAGTGTCATGATCAGACAAGCGGAAAGCAAAGGCATATTTTCAAAACAAGTCTGGCACGCATGCCCTTCCTGCTGAAAACATCCCTGACACATTTCAATTTTCTTTTTTCCCTAAGCTAAGCCCAGGGGAAATTTAATAGAAATACATGATGCAATTAAATTCAGCCAAGCACTAAAGAAATCTTCTTCTCTCCCACCCGAAAGAAAAAACATACATTAACAAGCATTTTGCTTGTAATTGGTGAGCAGCTGGAAAACCTAACTCTAGTTAAAGGTTAAATACTACAAAGACAGTCGTAAGTGGCAATTTTAATTTTGCTTTGTTCTATCAGAATAGCATGCTTTCAAACTAGTTAAAAAAACCCAGTTAAACAGATGGAAAAAGTGTGTTTGCAACCATTGAAGACTGCCTGCTTCAAGAAAACATCAGCTCACCTTTTTGAAAAGTATACACTATTCCCAAGACAACCTTTAATGAAGCTTAGCACTGCATAGGAACATCCAGAGTATGAAACCTGAACTCCATGAAAACCTCATAGCCATGCTCTGCAGTCTGAAGGAAGAAGTTAAGCACAACACTATACAGAAAGCACATCTAATGAAAGAGAAAACATTTTTTTCCAGGGACTGAGTTTTACATTTTCTGTTGGTCATATACACGTGGCATAAACATCTGACTCAAGAGGTATTTTGGTAAAATAGCAAGTGAAAAACACTTATAGCATGAAAAGTGTAACATTACAGTAAACCACTACAGTGTTATAACAGCGAGCGGTGCTACATAAACAAAAACCTAGCTGAACGTCTCCCTAAACTGTTTTTCTAGAAGGATAAACCCATCAGCCTAGCAACTGTTTCAAGGCTTACTGAACATTTTCTGCCTATAGTATCAAGCCATGAAAGGAGCAGGGGGTGGGGTGGAAGGCAGTGAATAGGTGGCTGCACACATCGCCTGAATCCAAGGCAGCCCTTAGCAACCCACAGTATCACTGAGCGCACAGCCTATCACATCAAGCGTCGTTTTCTCTCCCGGTGAAGCAGTTAAGCTTCACAAGCAGTGAGAATGTATCTGCCCTCAACCTTAAAAGCCAGAGTGCTGTGGAGATGGAAACAGGCTTGTAAACCACACTGCAGTAATCACCCTTTTCAGGAAGTTGTTAATATTTTCCCTGGATCCAAACATGTTTTTCCTAGGCTAACGTGCATTTATTTCTCTTCTGAATAGTGCCAGAGAAGCACAGATGACTTCTGACAGATTCTAATTCCTACTACTGATACTGGTGGCATTTAAATTAATAAAGATCTGTCATTAAACAAAATCCCCAAAAAATAACATACACTGTCCAGACCAGAAATAATAACAAAGGCAGGGACTGGGAAAATGAAGAACCACCTGCTACAGGAGAAGATCAGGTTTGAGACCATTCAAGGAACCTGTAGGTGCACAAGTCCATGGGACCTGATGAGCAGTATCTGCAGGTCCTGAGGGAACTGGCAGATGAAGTGGTTAAGCCACTATCCATCATATTTGAGAAGTCATGGCAGCCCAGTGAAGTTACCACTGACTGAAAAAGGGGAAACATAACCCCCCTTTTTAAAAAAAGGGAAACAAGGAAGACCCAGGGGAACTATAGGCCGGTGAGTCTTACCTCTGTGCCCAGCAAGACCGTGGAGCAGATCCTCCTGGAAACTATGCTAAGGCACATGGAAAATGAGGTGGTGATTAGTGGGGCCATGTACTCTGTCACCAAGGGCAAATCATGCCTGACTAATTTGGTGGGCTGCTATGACAGGGTTAGCGTTGGTAGATAATGGAAGAGCAACTGTTGTCACTTACCTGGTCTTCTATAAGGCATTTGGCACCATCCCACACAACATCCTTGTCTCTAAACTGGAGACGTGGATTCGATCAGTGGACTACTCAGTAGATAAGGAATTGGCTGGATGGTCACACTCAAAAAGCTGCAGTCAATGGCTTGATGTTCAAACTGAGGCTAGTGACAAGTGGCGTTCCTCAGGGGTCACTATTGGGACAATGCAGTTTAGCATCTTTGCCAGTGACACGGACAGTGGGATCGAGTGCACCCACAGCATGTTTGCCAGTGACACCAAGCTGTGTGGTGCAGTCAACACACTGGAGGGAAAAAATGGCATCCAGAGGGACCTGGACAGCCTTGAGACATGTGCCTGTGTGAACCTCATGAAGTTCAACAAGGCCAAGAGCAAGGTCCTGCATGTGGGTCAGGGCAACCCCAAGCACAAATACAGGCTGGGTGGAGAATGGATTGAGAGCAGCCCTGAGAAAGCAGAAAAGGACTTGGGGGTGCTGGTGGACAAAAAGTTCACTGTGGCCCAACAATGTGCACCTGCAGCCCAGAAAGCCATCTAAATCCTGGGCTGCATCAACAGCAGCATGGCCAGCAAGCTGAGGGAGGTGATTCTGCCCCTCTGCTTGGCTCTCATGAGACCCCACCTGGAGTATCACATTCAGCTCTGGGTCCTCCATCATTAGAAGGCCATGGACCTGCTGGAGAGAGTCCAGAGGAAGGCCATGAAGATGATCAGAGGGCTGGAGCAGCTTTCCTAGGAAGAAAGGCTGAAAGAGTTGGGGTTGTTCAGCCTGGAGAAAAGGTGGCTCCAGGGAGACCTTAGAGCAGCCTGCCTGTACCTAGAGGGGTCTACAAGGAAGCTGGAGTGGGACTTTTTACAAGGGCATGTGGTGAAAGGACAGGGGGGAATGGTTTTAAATGAAAAGAGGGGAGATTATATTAGATATTAGGAAGAAATTCATTACTGTGAGGGTGGCGAGGCACTAGACCAGGTTTCCCTGAGAAGCTGTGAATGCTCCATCCCTGGTAGTTGCAAGGTCAAGTTGGATGGGGCTTTGAGCAGCCTGGTCTAGTGGAAGGTGTCCCTGGAGTTGGAACTAGGTGGTCTTTAAGGTCCTTTCCAACCCAAATCATTCTATGGTTCTAGTGAAGTAATAGTAAAAAAACCTGTTACCCACTCATAGTCTGAAAGAGAGCGAGACACATGAAGATTATGAACTTCAGATTTAGGAAGGAGAATCTTGGTGCTATTAGCTTAAAACAAGTTAAGAGTTTGAATAAGCTGGTCTCATTTTCAGGACTCATCATAACTACAATAATATTAAAGGTACCAGTTTAAATACTGACATTAACTGCTGACTCAAACACATATACAATATTACCACACCAGTCACCAGCTGTGCATAAGACACACAATTTGATTCATTACTGGACAAGTTATTCTAGCAAACATAACATTTAATCAGTTTTTACATACATTTTCACTACATACTTCAGTCTAAACCTATGCAAAGACCTGTGCACTGCTTTCCACTCCTGACACCTAGTGGTTATTCTTCCACAAAAACTAATTGCAAATTAATAGCAATAAGAACAGATAGACAAGCCAAAAAAAATATAAAAATACACCATTTAATTCCTGGGGCTTCAACCATCAATATCTTATCTGAATAGTGGAGAAAATTTATACAGCCAGACAGAAAACGTTTTTGTACAGGAAAGTATTCAGGCTACTTAAAAGCTGTTAGAAGCTGCCTCTGATATTAGTTCTTCTGCTAAAGTGACTTTGATACAATGAACTGTTTTAGTTGAAACTGAAGTTACTTTTTTTGAGATCACACATCATTAATAAAGTCTCCTTTCTGAACAAAACTGAATTCAAAACTTGTCATATCAGGAAAATGGAGGCTTGCCAGGGAAAACAGGCTAGTGAAAAAAGGCTCACATTCCTCAAAACCAGTATTGTAAAGTACGGTCAGGTCAGTGTTTATTCAGTCCATTTTTGCACTTAGAGGAAATCAAGGGAAAGGCACTGAAGAATCCACAGTTTCTTTAGAAGAGGCAGTCTTAAAGCCTTGTTAATTCGGGAATATTTTAGTGGCACAGCTGACGCTGAATAACTTATTTGACAGGAGCTACAATAAAATAACTAAGCATGCCCACACAAGTCTGGAATAAACGCCAATTTGTCTGCAAGAATTACTCTTAGTTTTAAAACAGAACTTGTATTGAAAAGGGGAAAGACTATGCTCCAAAATTCTGCTCTGATTTACCCTTCAATGAGAACTGCACAATTCTTCCAAGAGTGAATCTGGAGCTAAAAAATAATTAGATATACTTTCCGATTTCAAAATGATACAAGCTCAAAGCTCAACATGATTTCTACCTTAATTCTGCATAATTATCTTTTAAATTCAATTACATTGCAACTATCAGGGAAAAAAATACTTTTTTTTTAGTTCAGGGACATAGACATTTGAATCCAATTTACACTTTGCTTTCTCCAAAGTTTGGAATCTTAAAAGCCCTTTGCAGTGCTGTAACTCCTCCAACAGAGGTCAGTACCTTACAATTTCATCTCCCAGAGAAAGGGAAGCTTGTCACAAATGTATTGATACTATCTTGGAGCTTTACAATTCTTGAGAGCCAGCAACTTTCTTCCAGCTCAAATACTGCATTTAGTCCATGATCTTGTGACATGACCATGGAAACACTGGTTGACCGTGAAGCCTGTCTTTTTACAAAGTAAGTTGAGAACTTTCTATTTTCATCAGGTACATAAAGATGCAAAAAAACCCCCAACCATTTAACAAGTAACAGATTGCTTTTTATTATTTTACAGAAGAGCTTCTTAAAGAACAAAAGATGGTACGCCTATTGAAACTGTGCTATACAACCACACCACTGTAAGTTTCATATCTCAAGAATGTCAGCCTGTAATTTAACAGCTGTCAAGGTAGTCTCCAAAAAACCAAACCTAACAATAATTTGTATTAAGTCCTTCTCCTGTCAGCTTTTCAACTCAGTGTAAATAAATAAATAAACGAACAAATGAATAAAAACACCAAAAAACCCCCGAAGCCTTCAAGTTCTATGTAACCGCTAGGGAAAAAAAAAAAAAAAAAAAAAAAAAAATCAATCTTTTCAATCCCTAACTTCACTATAGTGTCTAGTCCAATTGATCTGCCACCTTTTACTTGGTATTTCACTTGTGAAGAAGCACACTCCTCTTCAAGCCTAATCTTATTTGGAAATGTGTTTTCTTTCGATATAATGGCATTCTCATCTATAAGAATCAGACTCCCACACATTTCGATACCCAAGCTGGATGAAGTTGCACTGAGGCTCTGGCAAACAGCCTTGGTAACACTGCCATCTAATGTACCAGGACAAGGAGTACAATCATCTACATTGCTCTAATACTCAGATTCAATGTTTTCTTTTAGTTTGCCTCTGAACTGTTGCACCCCTTCAGTGCCTCGGCTGGCAAATCCTACACTAACAAGTTTATGACAAATTACCTAGTCATCAAGTTAATGGATATAAAGGTTTGTGGTCTAGTTCTGTGACATTAAAAAAAAAAAAAAATCCCTTGAGACAGAATATGTCTCAAAATCACAAAAAATGTCTCAAGACTACAAACCTTGCGTGTATGAACTTGACACTGGCTGTCCGTCTGCAAATTCAGTTTAGTGACACACCAGCTCTGAACTACCAAAGAGGAAAAAGGAAGCCCTATAGCCTTCCAAATCACATAGCTGGAAGGGCCGATTTCCATATTTCAGGTTAGCTTTCTGATTATTTTGTGGGTATTTTTTTGAGATGCCAAAGTATGTTTGTGCAACGTAGAAGGCTAATGAAACACAGCAAGGCACTGACTGTTCAACAGAAAATTACTAGCAGAATAATATTCCTTCCCATCTCATTTGTTTTCAGAAACAGTACCAAAACATACAGGCATTAGGCAGCACAGCAGGATAAAACTGGTCTCTACAGTTGTTTGCTTTTTAAAGTTTCAATAAGAGATTTCTTTCAAGATCAAGGTTCTACACAGCCATCTTCATTATTTCTAGTTACTTCTTCAGACAGCCTCTGGACACTTTTCTTGTTAGAAAGCAAGTGTAACACAAAAAAAAAACCCAAAACCAGACAGCACTGGTCCAAATTCCTCTAGCTGTGCTAAATCTTATCTTTTATCTCATTTTCCATCCTTCCCAACATACCTCATATTTTCTTTTAATCTTAAAATCAAACTAAAGGCATCCCGTAAGTGTAAGGTATCACAAGACAACTTATTTTCATCCACCTACTGCAAAAACAGAAGAACATCTGGTATTCTCTGGTGATATTACACAACCTGCAATCTGTTAAGATCAGTAGCAAGTATGCAGAGTATCATGCACAGCTGCCTTCCCGCACCAGTCCATCTGTGAACTCTACAAGTCCATTTCATCTCACAAGGAGTTTGCAGCAGTTCTTGGGGAAAACCAGGTACATATGCAGAACAAAGCCGTTAAAAAATACTTGATGCATTTAATAATTTTATCTGGCTCAGAAAAATACTTGACCTGGAAATACTTACATACTAGTAGCAGAACCACCAATACATGTTTTTCCTGTTCCCACTCTTCCCTAGGCATCTGCTCACACTTGAAGGCTCAAGTTTTACTGGATATTAGGCTTTTTTCCACATGGGTAGGGCTTCTGTCAGTCCCTTCAAACCCTTCACACTGGTGACACCCAGCTGGTTTAAAATGGTATTTGGCATCTGCTTTGCCTCAGCACAGCTGGAGAAGGTGAAAGCATCAGCAGTCAAGACACCTGAATTTTAAGGCTGCTGAAGTGGACACCACCACCTTGATTTATAAACATTTCTCCTTCAATACCTGAAATACTGTTGATTCACAGTTTCTTCAAAGGAAAGAGAAGTTCCTTCCATACGCTGTAGCTGTTTGCTGGGCAGCCTTCCTCCTTCTGCAGGCAGTACCACTCCCAGCAACGCCCCTTGAGTTTTTCTAGCTTTTCTGGATGACTCTTACCTTCCTGAGCAGAAGCAGCACTGTTCTAGTAGAGGAATAAGTGGGGGATGTGAAAGGATGAGCAAAACCAAGTGCACACACACAGAGGGAAGGAAAATGGCAGTTTCTGGAGACTGTACTTGGCTAGATGGCTCCATGGTCTAAGTTTAGTGACTCTTTACAATGTATCCTTTAAAAATGCACACGACACTTTAAATAAAAGTTTGCACTAGTTCTAACTGCAACTTTGCAAATACACTTATCCATTACTTTGGAAGTAAAAGCTACCAAACGAAAGAAGTACTACCACTGCTGGCACTGGGTGTTTTTCCATTAGTTTATTGTAAATTTGGAAAATATTGCTGCATCCTTGCCTAGTTCCTGGACTCATTCCATAATCCCAGAGAGGCAAGACAGCAGCCTAGAAGGATTGTTGGTCTGACCCACTATTGCCATAAGCTCTTCTAGGAACGACAAAAAATGTGATAGAAATCTCATCAAAACCAGTGATCCTGCGAAGCAAGTATTTTAATACATCAGCCATGGACTAAAATAAAGAATAATTACTTTAGTAATGCATTTACAATGAACATATACTTTTAATTCCTGAATGGAGTATTCAAAGAGTTTTGGACATAGCACTTGAAAATGTTTTCTACTGTTGTCAAAACCTGATGACAAATCAATTTAATCAGCTCCCCAGAATGCAAAGAGCTTTTTGAGAACTAATCAGAAAAGGAAATAAACTCCCTACCTCACATTTGGTAGCATTACTTTCCCAATCTGACAGAAGATAGCTAGCTATGCTGGCACAGCACAATAAACATGAACACACACACTCTATGCAGTAGCTCAGATGACAAGCAGCAGGTTACACAACTAAAAGCTAAAACCTTCACATGAGCATATGCTACCTCTTCAGTCTTACAAGCCGATTCAGACTACTCGTTTCTGGCATAAGGCATCTAGTTCAGAAAAGAAGTAAAGTTACACAGTAACTTTAGTAAAGAGACTGAGAAAGAAAAACCACCGAAACATTATCTCTTCATTCATATCTTCCAAGAAGATTAAGCACAATCTTTCAGGGTAAGTTTCTTAAGTGTGACCAAACTATACTCTGTGCACACTAAAATGCCTTTATTGAAAGAATGGGACTCCTCCACATCGCTGTAGTGAAGAGTTAAGGTACTGTGCAATCAAAAACCCAAACACTTGCAACCTGGTTTAGCATCTTTCATCACAGAGATGCACAAAATAGGTTGTAGATCAGGACTTCCTAGTGAACACTACAAATTTCAAAAGTTGTAGAAGCGAACGGGGGGAAAAAAAAAGAGTTTTTGAAGAGAAGATTGCTAATATTCCGCACAGTCCCATTTTCTGCTCTGTAACATTAGAATTTTTGCTGCTTATATGTCAAGGGAGTTTTCAAGCAGGTTAAGTTTCAGTTCTTACCTACAGCCAGTGCTGCACTCTGTTCTTGGCCTCCAGTCTGTTTTAAAAGAAAAAGAGATTATGAAAATTCATTCTTCTGCATTGGAAGTCTTAAATGTAATGCTGTGTGACCTTGTAAAAGCAAACATGCATCTGTTCCAGACATTGTATTATTCTTCTGGATCTACTTCATAAACACAGTTCTGGATCTATATGTTACTGTGACTTTTGAAAAATGTTAAAGAAAACAGAATCAAGAACTGCGTTTTGTCTCTAGGTGTATAAATAAATAGCGAACACATTTCTTTGGCAACAAACATACTTCTAGGGAAAAAAGGCTGCTGGCATTAGATAATCCATAAGAACACATAGGCCATAATAATTTAATTACTGAAGAATCAAAGTTGCAATAAAATACTAGCAGTAAGTTGTTCCACCTACGTTTCACTTTGCTTTAGAAAGAAACATAATAACACAAGATTTCTAATTTAACCACACAAATTAGCTCTTGAAAAAATTCATGGTTTGGATGCTGACCTTCAAAAAAGGCATTTTCAAGCCACCACTGAGAACCATTTGCTTAAAGAAAACTAGCATTCTTAGACAGCCTCAATCTGCTATATACATTCTTAACCACCACCTTAAGACTGGTGAAATAATTATTTTAATAGTACAGTTTGAAGGAGAAGAGATGGGATACTACAGTATCTCATAAAGCTTCATTGGCAATAATAGTGTAACATTAGCTACGGAAGGCTCTGAAGATCTACAGCAGCATAGGCAAGAAGCAGAGCGGAGACCCCACAGAACTCAACATAAGCAAAAAGACAACTATCAGACACCGTTACAACCATAGAAATTTCTTTCTCCATTCTTTCCAGTGCATGCATCTCTCTAGTAGGCTTCCCCCTTGACTAGGATTTCTCTGAATAGCATCTGCTTTCTTCTTTGCCAGTTGGCTTCAACTTCCTTTTACTCTCTCAGTAGTAAACAACAGCTAGTACTTCAGGACAACTACCTCACAGGACAAAAAAAAAATGGTTAACAGCACTATCTTTGTAAGAGCTGCTGCAACTTCCTTAAAACCACAGGCTGCTCAATTTGTGCTTTGCAACAAAGCAACAAAAACCAAGCACTAGAAAATGTTGGTTCCTGCAGGTCAGGGATAAACATAGCTGATACTGTGACTAAAGAAACCAAAACCAAAGTTAGACTCAAGACTACTTCAAAAAGCCAATTTCCTGAAAAAATTTTGAAGAAAAATTAAGTAGGACAGAACATTTAAGAACACTAAAAAATTCTACCCAATTTTTTTATTTTTTTTTTGTTGTTGTTGTTGTTTTGGTAGTCAAGAGCTCTGATTAAAATTTTGGGTAACAGTCCAACATTCACTGAGCTATAAACAACAAGTAGTCCAAATTCATTAGAATGACCAGATTGTAGAAGTAAGTATGAAAGTAATAAAGAAAAAACCCACTATAGAAGCAAGGCTAGGGATTTTGTAAAAAATGTTTCCTAAAGGTGTTAGTTCATTATTAAACAGAAATGCCTAAATTTCCAACTGATAAAATCATTGAACTCTAGAATTGCTCAGCTCTTCAAATCTTTCTGGACAGAATACTGCACTTACAGTCACAAGCACTTACCACCTGCAAGAAAAGCGTGCTGATGCTCAGGTAGTTTGTCCTGAAGGCTTCAATGAATGAGCAGAAGTTAATTATTAACGAAGTCTTCCAGGACTCTTGTAATAATGAAGGCATAAGGAGAGAAGAGGCCTAGTAGAGCCATTAGGCATAAGAGAAGCAACCAGGAAAGCTGAGAATTATAGGTCAACTGGACTATAATCAGTAACAGGCATAGAGATGTTAGCACAGGAATCCATTAACTGGATTCCTGTCTCTTAGTACCAATGAGGATGCCTTCATGCAAAACAGATCAGACTGAGCATGTTTGATGCTATTAACTTGATTTACACTGGCAAGCTGATAGATATTTGATTTTTGTACGTGACTTCACATCACACGGTACTTTAAATGTAGAGGTTAGCACTATGCGATATAATAAAGCACTGCCTAAATGGGTAAGAAATTGACTTGTAGACCTCTAGCAGTCAGCGGGGAATAATCAGGAAACATCCATTAAAAGTGGCCATATGTTAAATTAACAGCGTGATGGATTCCTTAAACATTTTTTGCACTTTGGATGCACCTTAATTCAGACACAGGAGCATCTAAATGATCTATCATCTATTGTCAGGTTCAAAGTGCATCACTTGAGTTCTCCCACAGTTAGTACAGATGATCTGTAAAACATCAGATCTTCCTTCTGACTGATTCTCAAGGTCTGGATCTGCAGATTAGTATAGAAAGAATACCAGCAGGCACATGATGAGACATGTATACAATATAATTTAATAGCTAGTGAAAATGGAATAATACAGAACCAAGCATTTTCTTCAATTGCTTGTGATTCTGAAGCAGTCAAGTATTTAACATTGTATTACAGAGAGAAGCAGCTCTGGGCAGGAAAACTGCCATTTATTCAATGGGTTAACAGCTCACAGATTTTGTTTAGCTTTTTTTTAATACCATTTTATGGAGTCAAACAGTAGAAGATTAATGTATTCCATCTTAGGAATCTCTGTCACACACCCCTATCCTCTCTCTTGGCTTGCAGCCTAACTCGACCACAGCACAAAAAAAAATTATATGCTAACATCTCAGGCCAACTACAACAGCAATTCAAAGAATTGTCACAACAGCTGAAGAACAAGTGGGAAAAATGTTTACAGCCATTAGAGAGGGTCAGTGAATCATCTAAGCTGCATCTATTAATTTTCAGAAGAAAACGAAGCATCATTCAGTTTGTCAGAGGAAAAGCCTATGTAGTAGACAAATCAACTGGTACCCAAATATAAAAAATGTGCTAAGCAAGCTTGGCATTATTGTGGATAATGAAACTTGAAAAAAAAATAAAAATAGTAACTGGCTAACTACTGAACAAACCGTGTGTTTCGGGCATCCAGATCATCTTGAACTGATGCTCGTAACTCAGCAGTACATGAAAACAGATTTCAGAAGAGAAAAAGCTAACCATTAATTTCCAGTATGAAACCAACATCTTCTGTCCAACGCTGTCTGACCTAATTAAGAAGCCTTTACACACCAGCATAGACTTGTCAGCAGCTGTCAGTCAAGATTTGCTGCAAGAATGGTGATTTTGCAGGCTTTCCAACACTCAAGTTCTGCTGCTTATTAAGAACTGAAAACATTGAGTAGTAAGACAGAAAAATCTACAACAACTTTGCAATAAATCTAAATTACTTTCCATGTACTCGATTGGTAATTCGGCTCATCAGGGAACTTCAGAAAGCATTATTTCATAAAGCTTACAACGTTTATTAAAGAAAGCTTGCACAGGATTCACGTACGGCATGCGAGGTATCAGACACCCAGCCTTTAATAGTAATCTTTGGATCAGAATCCGCTTTGCTGCCTTCACAGACCAAATGTTTAAATTATTTGTTTGAAGTGCAAGCTCGCACTAGTATTTCCCTTGGTAAGCATCACCAACTTGAACTCTGCGTGAGCCAGAGGTAGACTACAGCACAGATGTTCTCAGTCCATGAATCTTAACTGCCCTCTGCATACTGCTGAACAGCACAGGACCTAGCTCAAACACTACACTGCTCCGGCAATTTTTAGACACTCCTGCTCTCTTGCTTCATTTACAGACTTGAAATTAAGTTTCAGGAAACCACTCCAAGACCTAGTTACTCTTCGAAGCACATATTAAAAACAAGCCCAGTCCAAAACAGAATCACAAGTCAAATACATCCCACATCTTGTGGGTAATAAAAAAAAGAACGTTAAGAAATGTTTAGTAATAAAACTTGATTTTTTTACTTTAGTAACAAAGATGGCTCAACTATAAAAAATAAATCATAGCTACGATCATGTTTCAAAGGAAGTTTCAGAGCATCTGCAGATGAACCCATGGTTCAATGCTAAATGGATGGAAACTCCAAGGATAGCATCAGTGATTCAAAAAGAAGATTCTTCTATATCTTTATGATAAACATTAGATTAAGTCTATGCAAAGGTAGTCTATCACTAGTGCAAAGCGGCCTCAGTTCTTTGTAAGAAAGCAAGTCTGCTGGTTGCCTGCTATAAAACCACCTTTTTGACTTCTGGCGGTAGAAAGCTTCAGCTCTAATCTTTCTTCTCCATTCATTTTGAATGTTAACTGTACCTTAAAAGTCTATGTGTCATATTAATCCTTTCCCTATCCTACATAATTTCTCATTGCTGTCTTATAGTATCTTGTATTAGTTGCTATGCTCAAACCCATGTTTTACGTTTATAATTTAATAATAGAAATGGTGATCTAACATGAAAGCTTTCTTGACAGTTCTCAACCTGTGTTACGACACCTGCCAAGAGCATGCATTACATTTTCTGTCCTTTAGTCACATATTAAAATGCATTTATGCCAATATAACTCATTCTACTGTACTGGCATACAGCTCTTCATACTACACATCCAAACACCTAGCGGCACTCTCAGTTCCACGTGCTAAGGTAGAAGTGCAACTATTTACTCAGCATACTCCAAGTGAGGTCCACAAAGCACTGTTTCAGTTTCTCTAAAGCTTAGCCTAAAGATTTGGCTTCAAGAGGAATACAGCAAAGAGCCATCAGGTCTGCTTTGAAGAAAATATTTCAAGGAACTTTAGATGCTGCACTATAGATTAACAAGGGGAAGACAAGGTTATATACAAAAACCCCTTTTAAAAACTAACAAAAAAAAAAAAAGGGAAAACCACAGATCATTGAGAAGCTTGTATGGCATAAGAAAATGTTTACACATACAAACTAATATACAGCATGAAAATTTCTACTTCATCCACTTACAGGCATGTTTTCCACAACAAACCATTACTTTGGCTTAGTGGAAACAGTAAAATGGAACTACCATAATCCTAATTTTTGCATCTCAAAGCTTTCCATAGGAAAAAAAAAAAGCTGCAAGTTGAAAACCAAATACAAGGGATTTTTTTAACCAAATCAGAAAGTTAGTTTAAATGCTTCCAAATAAACTTTTTCACTTCTCAAAGCAAGTGAGAATACTTAGTTTTGGGTAACCAGAAGACAACTAAGGACTTTTAAGAAAACAGAGATGTGACTTCTTGGGTTGTTTAATTTAGGGTTGGTTTTGGGCGTTTTTTTTGTTTGTGGTGGTTGCTTTTTTGGTGGTGGGTAGAACTGTGATATTTTAGTCCAGGCTACACAACTTCCTCTTTTACTGCAAAGAGGGGAGAGGGGGAGGAAAAAAAAAAGCCTGCAAGAATTATTGAAGCAAGTCCTGTGTCCAGCAGTCAATTATTCAAACAACTGAATTTGCTATTTCTGGTGGCATATTATCTCCTGTATTTCTTCTGAACCTTTATAAATCTACACCCTGAAGTGATTTACTACTGGCATATAACATGAGCAGAATTTTGAAGAACTCTCTAGCATTCAGGCTTTCACTCCTCAAAAAAGTACTTAAGTATTCCTAAGATATACTGCATACCTTTACAACTTGAAATGATACTGCCATTTGCTGTCTATTGCATGTTGAATTTCCCTATGACTACTTAGCATTGCTATTTTTCTGTAGTTGATGCTTCCTTTGATGTTAGGCTGTTAACACCCAGTTGTGAAGTGCTCCTGAATACCAACCAAGTGATTCAACAGCTTTTTTATCTAAGCTATACACATGATATAATTTCTTAGGAATATGGCAGAGTTTAAGACTAAGAGTTCTGACTCAATATAGCATAACAGAAATGAAACCATACCCCATCCCAGGAAGTTTGCCGCAACACTCATCCACTTGCATAATAAAAACAGTAAGAGAAGAAAGGTCAAAAGGGCTTTCCCATTCAGCATTATTAGTAGTGTGCTATCAGCTCTGAGCAACCCCAAGACCCCATAGCCCTATTCAGTGACACTTAAACAGAGGAGTCATTATTTCTTATACTCTAGATTTCTATGCTTAGGGTAAATCACTTTTCTTGGGACTACATTAGGTCAGAGAGAACTTCAATCCTGAAAGGAAACCAGCCAGAGAAGACTAATTTACCACCTAAAACATCTTTTTACTGGTTTTAGCAAGTTCTAACCATAAACTGCTTCCTTAAGAGTATTAGAAATTGGGAGCTGAAGCCCCAGTTAATGCTCTGATAGTTAAAACTGTAGAATTAAAAAAAAAAAAATAAATTAAAAAAAGCTGCTTATGCTACAGCTACAGAAGTATCACAGACAGCATCTCTGCTGCTCAGAGGCAATTTATTCCAGATTTCAGAACACAGATTAGCTTTTAAATAGCCTGAAAAGCCCTTCCTATGGAAACCAACAGCAGCATGTTTTGCCATACACTTCTCAGAGACTCAAGGGCTGAGCAGGTTACAGGGGATACCCAAGGAGTTTGCTTTAACTCCTGCCACCGAAAGTCCCTAGTACAGCTCCACTAAGCAAGTCTCAGCAGAGGCAGCTCCTCCATACAAGTCAGGAGGTGACTCCATACAAGTGCAAGAGTGACTCCATGACACAGCCTTGGGACAAGCAGTAATTTCTGCCTAGAAGATTGGGGGAGCTCTGCTCTGGCCCCAGTAACAGTCATATAGCACTGAGACTCTTGAAAGCGCGTCCAGCTTGCCCAGGAGTGCCTTGGGTGCCACCTACACAGAATGAGATCTGTGATGACTTGCTTCAGATAAATTAAAAGAAGGAGGAGAAAGGAGAAGGGGGAAAAATGTTTATTGGGTAGCATTTAATTGGAAGCATGCACAAAAAATACAGAATACAGGGTAGCAAACGTAAGAGACCTAACATGGAAGTGTCTGGGCCCAGCTCCCAGGGACCATTGTGTGTACTCACACAACAGTGTACTCCAACAGTCAGGAAAAAAAATGAATCCGAAAGGTCAGGAGACATGTAATAAAGTCTTAATTCCTGCATTGTAATTCAATCATACCGAGTCTCAACAGCTGCACACTATTTCTGCTCAGTAAGTTCCAAAATTAAATTCCACAATGAGCTAAAAGGAGGCAAGCTGCATCAGGGGAAGTTCAGATGAGACAAGAAGAAAAGGTTCTTCACTGAGAGAGAGTGGTCAGTCACTGGAACAGGCTCCCAAGGGAAGTGGTCATGGCACCAAGCCTGTCAAGAGTTCATGGAGCGTCTGGATGATGCTCTTAATCATACGGTTTAGTTTTAGGTAGTCCTGCAAGCAGCAGGGAGTTGGACTTGATGATCCTGATGGGTCCCTTCCAACTTGAGATATTCTGATTCTAAATAATAAAACTGCAGTTACATGGTGAAGCAGTAAGCTGAATATTAACCAGATCTGAAGGACTATATGTCAATAGTCCAAGTCCCCAAAAAGTTAAAAAAACATAACCAACAACCCCCCCCCCCCCCCCCCAATCTACAAATGTCCTTTAACAAGCATTTAAGAGTCCTTCTGTAAGTCAGGAAGTGAACTAAGTAACTTCTGACATTAACCTAATATAACAGACCACATAAAACATCACACGAAGTCCAATCACCTGTCTCAACAAGCACAGCTTTTCAGGTCAAATGTCTTTGTGATGAGAAAAGTTTACATATTTTCCTAGTCTGTTTAAAAGTGACTTTTTGAAAAGTCAAAACAACCCTTTAATTAATGTCTTTGAATTGAAGGTTCATTGGACAAACAGAATTAAACAGCTCATGTTGCCCTCAGCAGTTATTTACAGGTGGAGAAAAATAGCAGCTTTACCTTCATAAACAAATTGGCAGGGCTGAAATCTCAAGCAGAAAAGTTTACTGAACAAGCCATTAAACCAGATTCACAACTCACTTTTTTTTTAAACTTACTCTAACAACTGTTGCAGTAAGACTACTGTGTGTAAAGGAAGGATATTTTGGAAGAGCTCTACACTGAATTCTGCTCAATTACAGTAAAAAAACACCTGTCATTGATCGTTTGCAGATTACTACTACCTTCGTTGAAAATTTTAAGTAATTTTATGTCCACTGTGGTAGAAAAGATACCACTTTATGTTGCATCAGGACAGGGAGATTATTTACATTCATTGCTAATACATACTATTAGACTTTAAAACACACAGGATTGCACAAAAGCTTTTAGCCCCTCAATCCACCCCGATGCTATTGCAGCCAGCCACATTAAACAAGCCCTAAGACAAAAGATAGCAAATAAATAGGAGCCAGCTCTATTTGTCTTAAAAAATTGTCAGCTATTCTTCTTTCTTGCCTTGGATATCAGCATTAATACAAAATAAATGCATGCTGGTAGAACATTGCTAACATAATCAGAATTTCTACCAAACTATTTTACAGTGAGTGCCAAGAACACAGAAAGTCCTTAACCTCCACAAACTAAGAATGATTTCAACAAACCCACTTTCATATGGACGACAAATCAATTCAAGAAGCCCTACTGAATTGCAAACAGAATTTATAGGCAAACCTACAGCAATATATTTAGAGCAACACTATCAAAGGAGATTGTTTTTAACTTGTGGCACAAATGGGAAGTAAAAGTGGTTTCAGTTGTCAGAAAGACATTCATTATTCTTCATGTATTTACAGTATCCTCGCTGTGACTGATTATTCTTTCACCCTTGATGGCTCCCACATTACCCTACTGTTGGTATCTGGTAAGCTCTGCGGTGAAAGCTTTTCAAGTTGCTCAGAAGCATTTGTAACTTCACCGCTTTCTACACTGGTTAAACAGACTTGCCCAAACAAAAAAATCCTTCTGAAAGCACACATTAAATGCTGCGTATTTTTTAACACCTGTTCCCTTGTTTACTAGCAGAAACATTTAGCACTGGTCAAAACAAAACAGAACTTGGCTTTATACTTCTTGCAGTACATCTGAGTTTACATAAACTTCCCAGACAAAGCCAAAGCCATATGTAAATCCCTAACACATGTATTATGGCCTTACTCAATACAGTATCTCTTCTGAATGAGGTCCTCACTTCTAAACTTCTGTAGGTACACAGGTATGGAGACAAATAGAAACAAACTTTCCTGCTCTTTGCAAGTTTAACACATACTAAGCAATTTGCACTAAAAGGCTGAAATCGTTACCAAAGAGATTTTAAAGATTCTCCCCACAAGGAAACAGAACATTGAAAGATATAAGAGTAGTATTTGTCTGGCTGACATAAGAGCCATACTAGCCACAACAAAGAGTTCTCAAAATTAATAAGAGAATGACAGGTATGCATTTGCTTCCACTTTGCAAACATAATACTGGAGGTGTTTTCATATTTATTAAAATTAGCACAAAATGCAAAACCTGTTAATCCACAAACACTGCAGTATCAGTGCTGGAACAGGGACTCTACAACATGTTAAATCAGCTTGCTTGGAATATCTCCCCATCATAATTACAGGGGAACAATTGTAAGTTGCATGGAAAGATTTTTAAATCTTTAAGCATGCAGACAAGTTCAAGCTGCATATGAGAGATAAAGCTATAAAATAAAAATGAATAATTATCAGAGATTATATGCAAAAGCAGGAGAAAACTATCAAGATCTTTTCCAAATGACTGATATGCTGGAAAAATAACCCATACAAGAAAGTTAACATAATGAAAAAGAAAAGCTAATACAAGAAAAATAGGGCAAACACTGAAGGTGTTGTATGTCCTTCAGTGTCTGTGATAATGGACAGCTGAAACATTACAAACAAAAGAAATACCACCTGGATAAAATAGGCATACATGTCCTATACAACCATTTAGACTAGTCTGCCCCACACCACAGTCCAGCCGGTTTAATATTTCTATCTTGGTACCAGTCACACAAGACCCATACACTCTGCCCCAAGGGATGAGGGGTCTGGGCACCACATTCACTTTTCAGCATATTCTCAAAGTTGGGAGCTTGAGCTGAAACCTGGGTCAGACCTAAATCATGGCACAGCTCAGCAGGCTCTTAGCTCATGTATTCTCAGACGAAGGTTAATGTTGGAATCAGTGAAATCCTGATTTAGCGCAGCACTACCCCTGAGCTAAAAAGCACTTCTTGGTCCTAAAGGAAATGCTGATAAGATAACCACCACAGTTGCAGACCAAGAGCTGCTTTCTCAGCGCAGTGATCCTGTTAAACTTCGCTCTCAGAGAGAGAGGAGGGATGATGGGGTGGGAAGGGAAACTGAAGTAGGGAAACCGACAGAGGACCCCTCACTACTAGGCTAACAAGCTTTATATTCTTCTGTACAGTGCAAGCTATGCACTCGGATTTAGTGACAGACATATATTATTTATTCATACCATATGTGATCAGAATAATCCAAGGGGTTAACCTAAAAATTACTACCAGATAGTTACAATGTGGTTCAAAACATGTTGATAATCCAGTGCTTTGGTACCTCAAATTGTGACATACCATACACACCACAGGTTCTTTCTCCTGTATATGGAGGGACATGCATTTTCAAACTGGGTATTTGGGAAGGAGGCTCACATGTTTTAGTTTCAGGAGCTGCTATTTTAAAGCCAAGGCAACAAAGCCCTTTAAATTATCACTCACAAATAGATGTACTATAAATGTCATCTTTATAGGAAAAATGACTACATGAAGTCAAACGCTGTTATCACAATGTCATTTCTGACAGATGCACATTATTGACCACTACCAGTCTTCAAAACTTTCCTACCATTGATCTAGGTTCAGCAGAGCAGCAGAGTAACAGAACAAAGTATTTTAATATTCTCTATGAACCCTTGTTATTAGCAACAGCTACACAACACTACTTCACGAAGTTACACTCCGTTACTTATAAAATTTCGACAAATTAACTGGCATGTGAAGATTAACAAAGCTTCTGTAAATATTTGGGTTGTAAATGCTTAATGTTTCCTTACTGGCTAGGATGCTGCTTCTTTCCATGTTCATCCTTGGATCCAGCTGCATCACCCCATTACAGGCTAAGAATCCCTTCCTGACATGAGTTTACTTAGCCCTGTACCTCAAATCGTAGCAGTAAATAGTAAGGCAAGGATTCAAGCTTTATAGAGGGTATATAGTAAAGTATAATCACAGAGGAAAACTGAATGCATACTTAGTTTACAACTTTATGGATGTCTTCCCCCATATCAAAGACTACTATTTCATTTACAAAAATCAAATATTTGAGAGGTGAGCTGTACATCTGGTACCTATTACCAACACACGTACGCTTTAGCTATGTCAAGACACACTCAGACATCCTAAATTCTCATGTTCCCTTATGATTGCCTTCTAATACTGTAGCTCAATGACTTAGTAGCTGTTTACCAGCCCAAAAGTCGTCGTAGCTCTTCACTGATGATCTATACCTGTGAATCACAATACATCCTTAGTTTTATTATCATACATTGTTTTCACTGAAAATTAGGCCTCAAACACCACAGAATAATTACAAGCACTTTAATGACATCTTCCAAAGCACCTGAACACTAATATTAGCATGCTTAGCCACATTCAACTTCTAACCCAGATTTTGTTAAAGCTTCCTTTTTTTCTATCTCTCCAGGCTCTGCAGTATCAGATTTGAAGTTTTAATGTTTGCACTACCACACTTCAAATAGTCTTTATATAGTAAGAGGTACAGACACATTGTATTACCAGTTGAAAAGGCAAACAGACAATGTTTAACATCCCACTACAGCAAAGAGGCTAGTCTTTTTACTCCTACTGTGAGAGAAGGAATTCAATCACTTCGTATTCCTATTTAAATACCCATGTTATCCACTGCTACTAAGCCTTTTATCTGGTAAGCTAGTTAATTAAAAAAACCCAAAACAACCTAAACCAAAAAACCAGTAACATTGCATGAACTACTACTTGCTTTCAGTAGATCAAAATACCTTGTACTCCTTGGCCTAAAATACTATGGAAAACAAAGAAACATTCCACAAGCAAAGACACCTAAGGAAGTGTTTACCAGTTGGTAGAATCGTTTACCAGTTGGTAGAATCTTCTTGCAGTCTTAGAGAATTCCCTCAGATTACCGATGCAGCAGCTTGTCTTCAGAATCTGAACAAATAGAAAAATCTCATTAAACATAAATGATACACAGTATTTCAATTATATAAGCCAATGCTGGAGTAAACCAAAGTTAAACCTGTAGTGTCAAGGAACCTACATAATTCTTTAGGAATGCAAATAAAACATGCTGATTTTATAAACAGTTGTGATTTTATGGAAGTGACATTACCAGCAAATAGAGGTATCCTTACAAACTCTTCTGTGAGTCAGTAAGGCAATTAGCTATCCATGATCACAAGCATCAGAAATAGAGCACTGCATCTGAGAATTACTGAGAAGTTACACATAGTTACTGCACAAAAAAAAATAGAGCATTACATCTCTGCATTACTGAGCCAAGTTACACATAGTTGCACCAGAAAAAAGTAGGTCTGGATTCAAGATTTATTTACAGTGTCATATATATTGCACACAGCTAAAAATGATTCACTGCTACAGTTTTCATCAGTTAAAGCCAAATTTGGCCAATGGCAGTTTTTTACCTTTCTGAACTTAGTCTAGAATTACTTAGATCTAATTCAAAACTAAGTTTCTTGTTTTGAAAACTAGCATATATATGTATGGCCAGACAGAACTGCATTTCCTAGGGAAATGTGGTACTGAGATCTACTGCAAGCATTCCAAGGGTGTTTTCTTTGGGGTAGGTTTATAAAGCAAACTGTCTACTTTTTTTGATGCAGTAACTGGATGAACTGGCCAAAACTGCCACTTTTCTGTTGTTGCGAAAGGTTCATAAGCCTCTTCCACTTGGGGCTTTGTAGGCTGCTTCTATTTCAATTCAATTCAAATACTCGAGTGTTGTCACTCAACCCGTCTCCGGTAAAACCACTGTTGCTCTTACTTCAGGTATTGTTTCCAGTGTCATGATTCCACCCTGCCAATACATCACATCTCAAGGTTTCTTTTAAGGAGTGATCTTCCATTTTGTACAGCAGTTCTCTTTCTGCTTTTACAAAAAAAGTCAAGCACATTCTGCAATGCATCTGTTTTTAGCATAAACTTGTTTCAGAAATATAAAATCCCTGTCATGTCATTGCAGATCCAGCTGAGATGCATGAAGTATTCAGCATTAATTTGTATTTAATCAGCTATCAGCAGCAGCTCTTACATCAGATAATCCTGATTAACAGGCATTTAACAAAAAATATTCTGCTTTGCAGTGAAATTTCTAATCACAAAGGCCATAGTATTACTGATTTGTTCCACCATGGGAAGGGTGGAGGGAAGGGGAAGAGCTACACAATATCGAGGCTGGGTAATGATTTTAGTTACAGTGAAAACTATCACATACTACCCACTCCCTCCTGCCCTGTCTGCAAAAGAAAAACTTGCAACCTGAACAGCAGCTAGGAGAAGAGAAGGCAAGGTCTCCAAGTTACCATGCAAAATTTAGTTGACAAATAAAATCAAGGGCTCCTATTCAAAGCTACACTGAAGCAAATAGTTGCAACAGAGCACTCAGAAGTAAAAACAAAAGAGAGTAACGTTAGTCAAAAATATTTTTTGCCAGTTTGTGTCAAGGCAGCATCTAAAATAAGCAGGTGCTTGGGAAATTAAGGTGGTTTTGAGTCTGGTGGTTTGGTTTTTTTCCCCTGCAAATGTTGTATGAAGTACTACTACTCTCTCTTGCAGAAAAGGAAATCTAACAAACATCCAAAAAGCCTTATACACTTTGCTAAAGCATAGCCTTCGCTTTAGCAACAGTTCCACTACCCTGTTTCAGTCTATTCATTGACAGTCCTTTTGCCAAGCAACCGTATGAATTTAACAATTCAGTTAAAAATTTCTGAATGGCAGGCACAACGTCTTATCCTCATGTGCTGCTCGGTAAGTTGCTGAGCAGAGCAGCACTGCCCCTGCCTACATCCCAATAACAGTATTTGAAAGTTCTGTCAGCTGAGTGACCAATTATGCAATTGCAACATGTGGTTTCCTTCAACAATCAACAAAAATACTTCCTCCTGCCCTGCTATATTATACTATGAAAAGCTTCCTATTCAGTACCAGAGAATGGGTTGGTTTTGGGGTTTTCTCCCCCCAGGCACAACTGATCATTTCATTAAACGGAAAAACTGGGTTACACTTCCACTGGACCAATGAACATATATATCACCATGATGCCAAATTTCAGTGTTTAAACTTCCTCATAACTACCTGGCATAGCATGCAGGATTTTGTTTTACTGAAAGCAGTAACTATGTCTGCTGGAGATCGTTCTGCCCCTCCGGTCCCACACTGCTCTGCACCGCTGCCTCTCCTGGCTGCTCAGCATCTCCCCTGCTGTAATTCCTCCCCGACAGCCCATTCCTGCCGACTGGCCTTCAGGTGAGAAAGGGAAGCAAGTGCCAGCAACTACAGCTGCACACTACTTCCATATGGGAAAAGTCAATCTGGCAGAACAGCAGTAGGGACAGTGGACTGGAGGGATCATGGAAGCATCCACATGCACAGGAACTATGTAACATAGTCTGATGCGACGGGAGGAACTAGAGAGGAAAGGGGCTGCTGCACGGGCACGCTCGCCAGGAGCGACTGGGCAGCACTGCACATCGAAAGGACAAGGGGTGCTGAAGCAGGGGCACACACAGAAAGCTGCAGACGTGGTCCCTTTGGAAGATCTTCCCAGCTTTCAAGGCAACAATTCCTTACATGTGACCTAGATTAATCTGCTTTTGTTGACAAAACCTGAACTTTATTCCTTTTTAAATAATGGATCTCCTGTAGTATAAATAACAGAGCTGAGAAAAACTAAATTAGCTGCTACCTTAGTTTTCAGTCAATATTTGTTCAAAAATTAATTTTCTTTACTTCAATAGACCTTTGTGGAGTAAATTAACACTTCTTCTTTGACAGGCTAATGAAAATAGCAGGTGAACAACAGAATAGTAAGCTCATTCTCAGGAGATATCCTTGCTTGCCCTCCACACGCTGCGTTGGCATAGCTTTGTAGGATGATGAATTCAACAGAAGGAAGCAGACAATAAACCTACCTGTACATATCCATTGTTATATTGATATATATATATCCCTATAACCTGTGGGTACCTACTAGTATCCATAAAGATAACTAAGTGTCAGAAGGCTTATGATAGCTTGTAACGAATTCTGTTGCCAGACATGTAACAGCACATAAATTGAGCAGTCAAAATAATCCCTGCAGAGCTTCTGACAGGTTACTCTTCATAGTAAGGCAGCTACAAAAAAAAAAAGGCACAAAGCAACACATCCAGTGTCCTACAAAAGTCCAGGAAGTTAGGGACACTTCACCTATCCATTTAGCAACCATCACTGACTTCATGACTTATTTAGGGAGAAGGTGGAATTAAACTCTGAAGTACAGCACCTGATTAAATCTTGTTCACCATACAAAATTCATGCTTAAGAAAAGCGTTAACCATAAAGATGCAAAGTCTGCTGTGAATCGCACAGTGTTAATTTTTCTCTGGCATACCCGTTTCAACAGGCAGAATCACAGCCACTGCTCCCCAAGCCTCCAAGTTTTGCACTCATTGGAGCTTCAAGGAAGAATACTTCTGAGAAATTTATTAATGGCTATGTTCTCAGAAGAGAATGATTAAGCCAGTAATTCAGAATCACAGAATGGTTTGGGTTGGAAAGGACCTTAAAGACCACCTAGTTCCAACTCCCCTGCCATGGGCAGGGACACCTTCCACTAGACCAGGCTGCTCAAAGCCCCTTCCAACCTGGCCAGGAACACTGTCCCATGGATGGAACACTCACAACTTCTCTACAGCACCTGGTCCAGCACTTCAGCACCCTCAAAGAATTTCATCCTAACATCTAATCTACATTTCCCCTCTTTTCATTTAAATCCATTCCCCCCTGTCCTTTCACCACATGCCCTTGTAAAAAGTCCCACTCCAGCTTCCTTGTAGACCCCTCTAGGTACAGGCAGGCTGCTCTAAGGTCTCCCTGGAGCCATCTTTTCTCCAGGCTGAACAACCCCAATTCTCTCAGCCTTTCTTCCTAGGAGAGGTGCTCCAGCCCTCTGATCACCTTCATGGCCTTCATCTGGGCTCTCTCGAGCAGGTCCATGGCCTTCTAATGATGGAGGACCCAGAGCTGAATGCAGTACTCCAGGTGGGGTCTCATGAGAGCTGACGGGCAGAATCACCTCCCTTGACCTGCTGGCCACACTGCTTTTGATTCAGCCCAGGACACTGTTGGTTTTCTGGGCTGCAGGTGCACACTGTCGGGCCACGTTGAGCTTTTCATCCACCAGCACCCTCAAGCCCTACTCCCCAGGGCTGCTCTCAATCCATTCTCCGCCCAGCCTGTATTTGTGCTTGGGGTTGCCCCGACCCATGTGCAGGCCTGTGCACTTGGCCTTGTTGAACTTCACGAGGTTCATACAGGCCACGTCTCAAACCTTTCAAAGTCCCTCTGGGCAGCAATCCTTTCCCTCCAGCATGTTCGCTGCACTGCTCAGTTTAGCACTGTCCGCAAACTTGCTGAGGGAGTTAATAGGTTTTACAGAGAGATTCAGCATATTCCATGCAAGACTGTTTGCTAAAATCTTGTAGCAAACCAGCTAATTATTGCCAGGTACAGCAGCTTCTACGTACAGGCTTCAAGTTATCTTAAATAATTTTCCAGTCTTTGCCACCATCAAAGCCAGACTGCCACTCATAGCCCAGGAAAGCCCTGTGTCAGAGCTGGCTGTAAGTCTTCACAAGCAGGTAACAGGGAGGACTCAAGGCTGAGATCCAGAGGGAAACAGGTCAAAGCCTTTCCTGAAATCCTGCACAACCCGTGGCTGCCGAGCCAATAAACCTGTACTCCAGTTCTCTGCCTTGCTCCAGTCAGACAACTCTCCTCCCAAGGATACCACCAAGGTGACCAGCTGGGGTGGCCTGAGATGCCATTTCATCTCCTCTGTGATTGGCAGCTTACACAGCATTTTCTAAAACCCAGATAAATGTAGATTTCACAACTTAACATGCAGGTTATTTCAACTCAAAGGCTTTCTCTAAATTACATCTACGGCTAACTCCACCTAGCCTATATACCCAACACCATTTTATAGATATGAAGCATATTTAAAATCACGTTGCACACATCATCTTTGCCTGTGCTTGACTTTGCTTAGCAAAAAACATAGAAAGCACAGAAGAGACAGCAACAGGGATTTTAGGTGATGTATGCTCCCCAACACAGGTCACAATAGACTGTTAACAACAGCCCATCCACAGGTTAAGACATATCTGAAAAGCAAAGTATACAAAATGAGTAAAAAAACAAATACCATAAAGATAACTAAGTGTCAGAAAGTTTATGGTAGCTTATAAAGAATTCTGTTGCCAGGCATGAGGCAGCACATAAATTGAGCAGTCAAAATAATCCCCGCAGAGCTTCTGACAGGCTACTCTTCATAGTGAGGCAGCTTAAAAAAACCCACAGGCAGAAAGGAACACATCCAGTGTCCTACAAAAAAAGGAAAACCTATAAATACCAGAATTCACAAATAGCTCCATGGCAAACAAAACTTGAGAAATTTATCCCTTACTTTTAAAACAATACGGACTGATTTTTTCCCTTTACCAACATATATTGCCAAAATTTTAATTTTCAGTTGAAAGAGGGAATTCTCCTGTGATTTGAGGAATTGGTGGTCACAGAACTATTAGGAAACCCCCAGTAGTTCTCTTCTACACAGCTTAAAAACTAAGTTCTTATTCCTTTATTTTCAGGACAACAAAGAAAGGGAGTGTTTTAAGATTCAAATAATGACACTGGAACTCAACAGTTTGAGCTTCAATTGTACCTCATACAGTTAATATCAGTGATGCTATGACACAAGTTAAAACTATATGCTTCCAAAAGACTGTCCAGCTCTGCTTCCATGTAACACCATAGCACTGAAGACATACCCTGATAATTTTCAACATCAAATTATTACTTTCATTCACTAGAACAAGATCAGTTATACGACTTAACTGTGATATTCCTTACAGGCTTGAGCTCGAAAACTTCAAAACATATTCATGTACTAGAAGCTAATTCTCCGAGTAAATTAAGATTGTCCAGTTAATTAAGAGTTGCAAAGACAGAGATGAAAGAGACTCACACATAACCTACTCCTGTCCCCACAGCAAACATTTGGCACAGGTTTAAAGAATTATCAGTCCAATACAATGCATTAATTGAAGTGTAATTTACCAAACAGAACACTGACCAGCTTTTCCTCTGTTAATTACTTCTAAGTCACAAAAAGGATTTCCAACTGCAAACAATTACTTCTGTCAGTGCCATATCTCAGTTTTCAAACACTGGACTTGGTATTTTGAGCTCCGTAGTGTCATATGGTTTAGCAACTTCCCTTAAAAATACAGGCTTTCAAAAGAACCAAGTATTACAGAAGGACTGAATCTTAGAAGATGACTACACTTATCAGCTTTTTAAAAAATTATTTAATTACAATTGGGAATAGTGTGTGCTCCAGATTCAGAAGAGCTTGCTCACATTTCCGAAGTCTGACTATCATCAGACCATTTCTCACCTTCAAGCCCTCATTCACCCAGCATCTTGGAGCTAGAGAACCTATGCCTGTATTTATTGTAGAATGCAGCAGTAGGAAGAATGTAGCTCTTATGTAGGACAAAAAATGAAACTGCTAAATACCCATTCCATTTAACCATACAACAAGCACATTCCTTGGTTTCAAAAACAAATGTGGAAGCCAGTCAAATTATTGGCATCGTAAGACAGACTGTTTAACTATGGGCAGTCAAGAATATATTTGAGGCAAGACTTGAAAAAAACATAACCAATATTTTCTTCAGTTCCCTTTTCAAAAAGGGCTACTCCTTAGAGAGCAACTCAAGCCCTTACAGTAACTCAACTCTGAGATGAAAAGGCAGTACACAGATGACGTGTTCTCCAGATTAGTTATGGAACACATTTCCATAGCAGGGTGAAAAGGGCAGGTACATACAGTTACAGGCAGACTGAAAGAGAAGTAATCTTTTCCTGCTCCTGGTGACAGAATGTTGTTGATACAATATAAAGGAGGAGAACAATTAAGCTTGGCTCACCCAACCTATAAAAAGTTGGTCAGAAATGTGCAATCTTTGCAAAAGCTCTGATAATTTTGGCAATCAGATGTCAGGAGTAAATTACTGATATGTATACTTTGACTTGCAAACTTTTAGCCATATAGAGAAACAGGCAGATCTTGGAAGATTTCTTCATTCTGAAGTACAGATGCCATGTATCTTTTGACTCTGTATCTCAGTTAATATATGTTCACTCTTTGGATACAGAACACCTGACCAAGGGATTGAATTACATTGCAGAAACCAGGAATTAACCCATGGAATGAACATTGGGCCAATCCTTATTTTCCTACTCTCTACAGAGGCACAATAGAAGGAGGACCTTGTGTGACCAGAACCAGCAAACCAGTAGGACTGCTTTCAAAGAGCTACTTCTACTATTAAAGGTACGAGCAATTTACATGAACTCTTCAATACGTTAAGGCTTGTAATGACAGGATAGAAGCTGCATATCCCAACTACAAGAACTGTAGTAAGATTTCCATTGGACAAAGATTTATTGTAAGCAAAGATCAAACCTGAAGACTTTCCCACTCCATAATAATTCCTTCTTATCAGGTTCTGTTGTTGGTCTTTCCTGGATCAAGTCCTTATCCATAAAGTGTCTCAGCTTCAGCTAAGTGAAGCACCAGCCTGGCACACAAGATGTTGAATTAAAGACTCTTCAATAGAGGTTAGAGTTTTGTTTCCCTTATGCTACAATCACTAGGTTATTATGCCACCAACTGCCATTTAAAAACTCTGAAGGGGTGGGGGTGTGTGCACGCGATATGAAGTCCTGGGTATTGATAGTTGGTCAAAGTATCCTTTTTTTCCTGTTCCCTAATGAGCTGGATTTAGATAAGCTTGTTATCTAGTCTGCAGAGAGGCAGGCATTACTTCCAGCTCTTAGCCACGTTTGCAGTACCTAACTTACTCTATCTGATGTTAAATAGTTTAAGCTTTTAGCTTAAACAGCCTGAATGATCTTTTCAGGATCCAATATTTACTTTTTTTTTTTTAAAAAAAAAAGATACTGCAGAGCTTAAGTTTGAAACCTTGAGTAGAAAGTCTTACCCTCAAGGTTGTCTGCAGACTATCTCAGCTTTTACATCTGCTTCTCACTAGAGACTTAGTAAAGGCGTACTGGACTCCTATTTCTGCACAGGAAATATAATAAATTTTAAGCTATTTTTACACTCCCACATCCTCCTGTTTATGTCTGTATTGAGAGAGCACAAGATCTTTGTTCAAAGTGTACTTGTAGACGACATCATCTCCAGAGGCATTTTCCCTACATTTAATGTGTATGCTACAACCTCTGTCAAAATAGGAGTGTAACAATTTTTACTTATTACCCCATATTTTGAGTCACAAAGGAAGCATTTAAGAACAAGTCTTATATTTTTCTTCTGAAGTGCAATAAAACCCACCAACATTCAAAGTCACATACATGTTCTAGAGGCTGCAACAAGGGAGTCAGTTCATCCTTTTCAAATGAAGCTTTACCTTGGAACAGCAGTCAAGTAGGGAAAAAATCCGAATTTTTTTTGTCACACTGAAACCCTTTTTTTGCTACTATGAGGCTACAAAGATTTGAAGACTACAGAATCTGAAGTACTGTTTTTCATGGAAAAAAAATGCAGCCACAAAACTTAAGTTAAATACCCACATGAAACAAAGGCACAAAAAAAAAATTACAGAAAACTCACTTTGCAGAGTCATGTCCAGCATAATTCCAGTAGACACAAAGCTGCTCTACAGAAGTAAAAAGTCCAGCAACAGACATGCTTACATGGCAGCTTCCCTTCATTCACTTACCATTAAGTTTGCAAGCAGATGCAACAAGAGTATCATCAGTACAAGCACTCCACATACCTGCAAGCATTGAGACAAAGTCTCAAGCTTTGTCAAAGAACAAATTCCAATAGTAAAAGAATGACAGGGATAAATGGTAGCAAGAAGCGTAACCAGACTTGAAATTAAGCTGCCTGGCTTCTGCATATCTCCAAATTCAGACCAGGAACTCCATCTGCAAAGTGCTTTCAAACCATGTGACAAGAGTTGCTCTACAGGTGGAGCATGCTTTAGACTGCTCCTTCATGAGAAGCCCACAGGGCCCTCACCACAATGTGCAACCAGAGCACAGTCAGTGCCACATCTGAGGTTTACCTTCAACAAATGAAAGGCAGAGACTCCAGAGCTCTTTAGAAACATGGCATGTGGAAAAGTATTACATGAATTGTGTAACACAAGCCCTGAAGCAACTACCTGAGAGGAGGTTATAGCAAAGTCGGTGTCTTAACCAAGTAATGAGTGACAGGGCAAAAGGAAACAGCCTCAAGTTGCATCAG
Organism: Falco rusticolus; assembly: GCF_015220075.1. Lineage (NCBI taxonomy): Eukaryota > Metazoa > Chordata > Aves > Falconiformes > Falconidae > Falco > Falco rusticolus. The sequence continues at coordinate 15,038,632 of NC_051189.1, read as the reverse complement.
AGGAGGTTTAGATTGGCTATTTGGGAAAATTTATTCACAGAAAGGGTTAGCAGGCATTGGAACAGGCTGCCCAGGGAAGTGGTTGAGTCACCATCCCTGGAGGTATTTAATAGATGGGTAGATGTGGCACTTAGGGACATGATTTAGTGGTGGGCTTGGCAGTGCTAAGTTAATGGTTGGACTTCGTGTTGTTACAGGTCTTTTCCAACCTAAATGATTCTGTGATAAACAAAACTGCGTGCACACACACCATAGATGCATACCTTCTAGGAAGAAACTGGATCTATCACGTGATGCTGTAGTACTCATCTGTCCAAGGCCTATGATTCAGTGTCTAGAGAGATGTACAAGGCCTATGATTCAGTGCCTACAGGGCGTGTTGGATTTAGTACAGATGCACAGATTAATTGTACGCACATACGTGTCTGGCTGCTGACAGGAAAAGGCTACACACACACACAAACTAAGAGCACTGAAGAGAAGTTAAATCATATGCTACAACAGGACTGATTCAAGCATTCTTGGCCCCAGATTCACACAGTGCAACTACAGAAATCTAAATCTCCATTGTGACAAGTCTCAGAGTAAGTGAGGCTAGTTAACTTTCACAATAGACAGCATTTAGTTTGAGGCTCATCATACCTAGCATGGGCTAGAACAAATATTACCTACTATGGAATTATTTGCATTGCCATTCATGAACTTACGCAATTTATCAGGGACATTTCATGCAGCAAAGACACTGCCAAAGAACTGGACGATTTATGGATGTTCTTATAACAGAATCTCCTATAGCAGCACCTTTCCAACACAGCATACATTTGCCAGCAACCCTTGAATACTGGAATATGACAAAAACAAGACAGAAAGTGAGAGTACTTACATAACAATAAATCTCATTAATAAAGTTATGCTTGTCACTGTGGCTACACTAGAAAATTACTCTTGCCTTACGGTACTGTGATGAGCATCATGGAAAGTGTATTAAAACAGGCCAACTCCATAAACAGTAATGCAAAACCCCTTTGACTGATCAAGAAGCTTTCAGTAGCTTTTTTGTCTTTCAGTAAAAATTAATGTCGCTTGCAAAGATTTAGTAAGAAGACAAATATTAACTGATTCAGTGTCCTATCACCCAAATCTAGAAATGGATGCTGGCCTTCTGGGCCTCCATCTCCCATATTTTGGTGGAAATTCAGTTATTTGCTTAAAAATACAAGTACCAGCAAAAATAGAATTAAAAAATACCCAACAATGACTGAGATCTGGTAGATCTAAAGAATGAAAGTTTTTCATGTGGACATACTTTCAGTCAAGGTATCATCACAGAGTGGTTTCTAGAGTTCCATGGGCAATTATATCCTCGCTTTTATCTTATAAAAATGTTTTATTAGGTTATGCAACTACAGAAACTCAGTTTAATGTTGCAGTAAGTACAGAAACATGCATTTGATCCCCTTTTTTAACTACAGACTTCCTATTTCCTTTCAGGTAATTAACACTGTTACACCTCAGTTTCTTATCTGTAATGAGGCAAAACACGCAACACTAAGCATAGCAGGACTTCAGCCAGGTCTGTAGTCTTTGAATTCTGCTACAGCAAGAGCCAGTAAGGATGAATCTTGAAAGGGATAAGCATAGCAGTGGCTATTTACTGACCTTCAAGGCAGTCAGTGAGAAAACACTGGGTGAAGCACACGTACAGAATACTTGGAAAATCTCTGCACTACTTCACATTATGAACGGAAGTTGCTGAACCAGTACAGACTCCAAAAATCAGATACTGCATTCCTATCTGGCAAAGATATTAATGTTAAACCCCCATGTGTCAATCTGGAAAGAATGAAAGTTACTGTTTTACTACTGAAAACTTAAGCTTCTTAGGCTTTACAGATAATAAGCAGCTAACTAATCATTTGAGACAGTCCAATCTAATCCTGGGCATAATAAACAGTAACTTCACTTCAGTATGTGGATTATAGCTCTGCCCATAAAATCTTCCATTAAGACTATTTTGAATCAAAAAACCCCATGCAGATTTTCCAAATTACTGATCAAGTCATCCTTTCACAGAGATTAAAAAAAAGGAAGAGATGCACATGTTAAACACAACATGCTTCAGGAGAAAAAAAAATATCTAAACAAAACAATCAAACAAGTTTAATCCAGGCCAACCAACTACAACTCTGGTTATTGTTGGATTATTACAGTCAAGTGTCATAAAATGTACTGTAGTTAGAATGTACTTGTTAAAAAAACAATATTGAACTTAACATTAGGACAACTTTCTAAGATGAAAAAATGAGTGTAAGAGTACAATTTGCATTCTACTAGGTGTACTTAAATTTTAGAAAAAACTGTCCCATAGGGAAGGCCTTAGATTCAAAGACAAATTTGTGGTCTTGGCAATGCAGAGCTAGACTCAAATCATTAAAAGATCCACAAATTCTATCACATCTCATATACCAAGAGTCTGAAGAATAAACCACCCCTGGAGAGTACAACCAACTCCTTGGTTTGTTGGTCAGCCAGAGTTTTCTCAAACATCACAAACACCATGCTTATGACACGACAGAGAACACATACAATAACAGAGAAATTATTGAGCAGTTCATGAGAATGTGGAAAAAAGAGTTTTCTCAAGAAACTAGGCAGGAAAACAAGGCTAGTTCAGAAAGGTGGTATCTCTCTAACTCTTAGGTTCCATGTCATGTTCCTAATAGATAGCAGAGGGCATTAGCAGCTGCACTCTTTGCCAACTTAACCTGCAAATAAAATGTACCATTCCCACAAGAAACATGTCAAAACCTGTAATTTTTTTAATATTTAATGTAGGTATACTGAACTTGCCCTAGATGGTATCACATCCTACTGATACCGGAAAACGGCAGCAAACATGAAGAACACTGATGAGAACCAATTCATGCCAGTTGTGAGAAACACCGTATTTGAAAGGCAGTTTCTCAAGCCTCATTCACTGCCTTTGCACACATACACTGCTCTACAAAAGCAATGCACAACAGGAAATTGAAGCCATTTCTTCATTACCATAACCCCCTGTACACACACTATCAAAGTTCTGATTATAATAAGGAATTACCGAACAGTATTTTACAGACATTTAGCTTCTGCCATTGAGCACTTTGCCCATAATAGGAAAGAGCTGCTTCAGTACTCATGTCAAGGATCACTATTCCAAAAAGGTACATTGGGATAGTGCCAAGCCACTGAAACAGACTTATTTCAGAAAACATAACCATAACTCTTCTACTAGCCAATAAAAGCTACTACCTAGAAGGCAGTGACTCTCAACCTCCTTCCAGCTGCAGCTCTTTCTACATTTAGTCATAAACCCATACTCCGTAAGGCCAAAGGCAGAATACTTAAGTTTGAGATGTCTGTATCATTCATAACAGCTGGTGAATGCCAAAAGGGATCATTCCCCAGCACTCAAACTCAAGTAGAATTAAGGCACACCTATGCATAATGAAAAAGACACATAAACTGAAAAGGACAAGTGTACTTAAGTCCAGACAGGGGCAAAAAACCAAAACAGGGTGGGGTGGTGAAGAGGGGGAGAAAAGAAAAAAGGAGAGAGCGAGCAGCCCACTGATGGGTAAACCTGATCTATTCCACTCTTCAGAATGCTTCCGTTGATGAAAAGTTTTTCTGTATGGTCGCTGTACTCTAGAGTACACTGGGCTCCCACAAAGCTGCTGTCTCACACACACAAAAGAGCAGCTCTAAAATTCCAGGTTTAAATTGAATTAATATTTTATGCTATCAATTTTATGTATATCAAAGTTCATTTGTGTGTCCTAGTAAGTAAATAAAATGCTTAAATACGGGATATGCATTTCACATCTTACACCATTTTAGTTTTCCAATGGGGGGGGGGGGGGGGCAGCGAAGTAAAGAACCTGAAACAACTCGCTCTCTTCACACAGGAATTACTCGATACTTAACTCAGCCACATCAATACCTTTCACAAGTTGACAGTCAAAAACGTGTTCTACAGAACAACGTCACAGTTCAGTATTTTAATCTGAATTTATCACTGCATTTCATCAGATATAAGAACTCCCCAGAAGAATTTTTAACAATAAAATGTCTTGAAAGGTTAAGAAACAAGTTTTTAGTAAGATGTATTATTTGTGTCACTGTTCTTGATTTTGAATCTGTTGACAGCGAATTTCATCTGCCATCAAACTGCATGTTTATGGACCCCCAACAGGCTTCCCCGATATGCAAGTATTCCTATCAGAAATCAATAAAGCACCCAGAAGCACTGCAACACAGTTCAAAGTCAGTACTATAAACACCAATGCCAGCATGCAAATTCAGTTTTCAGCCGCCTTCTTAGCCTGTAGCCCTGTGTTGAAGAATAAAAACTTATTTTTGGCCTGTTTACACTTTAAAAATGCTTAACTCTGTACTTTTAGGAAAAATAAGCACTTCTACAATGACTGACGTTTAAGACTGTTTCTGCTTACAGAAATTCTAAACAAGTCTACTTTCCCCTCTTTACAAAATAAGATACTCAGAGACTGAAATAGAAACTATCTTAAGTTAGAGAAACCAAAACCTGTCCATATGCCTGGATTTCTTTTTACCATTTCTGAAGGCAGAGAGCAAGCAGTTCCAGATGCTCAGCCTAGGAAAGACGAAAAAACCTGTCCTACAATTATCCAAGTAAAAGAGACCAGGCCAAAATAATACACTACTGGGAGAAATCTCTGCATACGGAAGCAAGTTCATCAGCAAATTATTCAAATATGAGGTCAACTTTGAACTTAACTGAGGTGCTAGGGAGAATGAAGAAGTATCTGCAGCTACTAGCCTTGCTCTTATAAATCTCTTAACTCAGAACTATTCAAAATATTAATTTATACAGCTGTATTGCATTAAGGTTAAGTGCAGGCAGGCTTTCAGCCTACCACTGTTACTTGACTAAAAGGGGAAGTTAAGCAAGACCTCTACTATCTGCTCTGTCAGTCTAGAATAATGTACTACTAGTCTTGGCAGTTTATTCCTTTCCATGGCAGAAAGGAGATAAAAATCTACGACTGCCATTCCTTGATGCTTTCAATGTTGAGATAGCATGCAAACTGCAAAAGGAATTTTGTTGTACATATATGAACAAGCATCTGCAAAGAAAAAATGTGAATGAAATACCTCCTTGTAGGTGAAGGGAGTTTCCCATTATACCCTAAAGTACATCCAAAACTATTATTAAACAAACTGGCACAAATGTACAGAATTCAAAGGCAGGCATCTATGCAATCAATCCCATGTTACCTATGAATTCATACTGACTGCGGAGATTGTCACAAAGATCACAGGATTATATCTCCAAACTTATTTAAAGCATTTACCTTTCAAAGGATGTTCTTCCATCAAAATTGTGAAGGCATGTGCAAGACAGTAAGTGGTTCCTAGCTTAAAGACCTGTTCTGTTATCATACTGGAAAATGCCCATTTCTCTTCCCCACAAAAGACAGATCAGTTAGCCTGAATGACCAGGGTTGGGGTTTTTTTTAATTTTTATTTTTTTATTTTCTTAGGAAGTCTAAAAGCAGGAAAGATGCTGGAATTTCATAAGATAGTTACAGACATAACCCTTTCAGATCCCACATGAGTAACTTGTCAGTGACAACAGTTTATTGAAGCTGGATTAGCAAGAATTATTGCCACTTCTTTACAACCCTGATAACATCAGAAGAAAAGCATTGATATACATTGACTTAAAAACCTGAAAGTGAAAATGAACATAATGAACCACAAACGTAAATGAGAACTGCTACAAATGTATTTAAGCTTAGAGGGAGTAACTAGACTAAAGAGCTAGTGGTAGGAGGTAATATTAACTATTTTATCACCTGTCTCCATTATCTCCCGGGGGAGACAGGAAGACACATCTTTTATTGCTGTTCAAGACAAAATGGTTAGCTGTAAGAAAAGGCAGAAAAAAAAATATTTGTAAGAACTGGGAGTAGGGGAAGCCTGTTGTGCCAGGAACAGTTAGAGCCATGCTGTAAATGAAAACAGAACTGTAACTGGTTCCAATAAAGCAGCTGTAGTTACGGGTTATGTAGCAGCCTGTCTCTTTACTGAACTCAAACTTCCATCAACTTCTGTGTTAGGACAGAAGAGTCCTGCCTGTCAAGCACTTGCAGGATTTAATATCCATATACACTTACAGCTTTCCCCTGTCTAACCATTAAAAAGAATCTCAACTGTTCACAGGTTAGAGTCAAAGCTGTGATTTTTTCATCAACGTTATTTTCCTCTAATTTACCATTCATCTAAATAACCATGCTACAGAGTAGCTCCAATCCCAAGAATACACAGCCCCCAATGCAAAATGAATGTCAGTCAGTCAACACATTACTGTTATGTACTCAAACAGATTTCAGTTTTATTTTGCATGCTTATTCAACACAATCCCTCCCAACTCCTAAGAATAAATGAAGATTTGTCTGCCATTTGCTTTACTCTTAGAAGGCTGCAACAGCACCAAGACTGTTAAGGACTCAAAAGTTCCCTGGAAAACTCAGTTCTGCCACTATGAACACTACACTTATGCAGTGTGACTGTCTTACCTTCTGAGTTTACAGACCAGAAATTTACTCTCAGTGAGTTTTGGTTTGTTTTTTTTAAACCTGCCACTCTGTTTCCCATACGGCTGAACCTAGTCTTTCTATTTAACACAGCTTCCAGGTATATCACAGGAAGAAAAACACTGTCCACTCTCATGAGATGGTTTTAAATGTAGCCATCTGAAGTCAGACCTAATCAAATGGTGCTTAATAAATACTGAGATATCAACAACAACAAAAAAGACTCTGTCCATGCACAGAGAGAACAGCAAAAAGAATTTGCTGGAATATGTAAATTTTTTTTCATTTCCCCAGACACCATTCATAGCAGTACGCTAGTTATTTGAACAGCGGCTAGCACAATAATCCGCTGTACATGTGGAGCAGCAATCATTTCCTGCTCATCTTTGAACACTTGCACAAAAGCTGCTGCTCAGCAAGCAAAATTCTTTTTAAGTTGTAAAAAAGTCATTAACAAATATTTCTTTTGCTAAATTACTATTTCAGTTGCATAAACAATTTATGTCAGTTTTATACTAAGCTCAGAATTTTGGTTTGGGTTTCTTCATGACTGTGAAGCCACTAAAAACATTAGCCTCCCAATTACCTTTAAAAAAAGCAGTTTGTCATAACTGTCTGAGAAGGCTAGTACTTACATAAAGTTTGCTTAGACACAGCAGTTTAGTAAGACAAGCTCTTAAATGAACACAGTACAGAAAGAAGTCACCTTAGGAAAAGAATTCTGAAAGAATCAGAAGTACAAAATTATTTTCAAACAAACATGTAAGAATATCCTATTTAACTCTGTGGTAAGGCTTATGTTTAAAATGAAATCTAAATTAGCAAAATTTGGGATCGTTAGAATCTTCCACTAACTGCCAACAGTACATATGCCTACAGTTTCCCAAGCTAATTTCACTAGCAGCATAGTGTCACAACAAAATAATAAGCAAAATTAGCATATGCAGGTGAGATAAATTCTAGCTTTCCTCAACAGCATGCACTGACTCCTTTTTGATGACCACCAGATTAGGACAAACTGTTCATAGTTTTTAGCTAGGAAAAAAGTTAGAGCTCATTTCAATTTTGCTGTTTGAGCAGGTTCAACTACGCATTTGTGAAGCTGCTCCTTCTTTATTGACGCTAAAGGAGGCTAAAAGCTGCTCAAGTGATTAAAACGCTCACAAAGTCCAAAAATTAACCTGCTTGAAGTTGTTCTTCTGATGCTGATGAACCACTCGCCCATAACAGAGCAAGGTGGAAGCATGCGATTCAGACCATGAATGCACAAAAAAGCGCCAACGCTTTCCAATCACCACATCAGAGAAACACCTGACAACGGGTCTTCCCAACAAAAAATGACTCCTCTTTGCCTGCCGAATAGCTTCTCAGCGCTGGCGTCCTGTCTGGGCGATCGGCGGTAGACATCCACTACAACATCTTTTGTTTTCCATCCCCCTAATCCTCATCCAGAGACTAAACCACATCAACGCTAACTGTAAAGGGCTGTACAACCAAACCTCTCCCTTACGGGCAGGGCAGTATCTCCCACCGCGCCTGCCCTGCCTACCCCTCAGAGCAGTCTGTCACCCGCCACCCCAGCACTCAGCTCCTGCGATTCATATCACGAAGTCTCACGACCACCAATGACATCGTATCGTAGCTCTGGTGACTGACCAAGGCTTCCTTCTAGCAAAGGCATCTGCAGGCGCAGCGCCCGACAGCCGCCTGCCGCAGGGGCCGCGGGCAGCCCAGCCCCGCTTAAGCCGTTGCCTTCCCAGAGCGCCCTGCGGAGGCCGTTGGGGGCGGAGCGGAACGCAGCACGCCCCAGCGTTCCACAACCGGCCACCCCAGAGCCCTTCGCACGCGGCAGGCGCAACGGGCCATGGCGCTGCCGCCGCTGCAGCTCTCACTGCGAAGCCCCGGGGCTCCCCCCACGCCCCAGCCGCGTCAGCCTCTGGGCCACTCCAAAACCGTCTACCCGCAAGGTAGGGACCAACCCTGACCCCTGTGGCCTGGGGACATTCTTGGGGGTGAGTGGAGGTGACCACCAGGGCTCGCTCATCTCTCTCTCGAGGCTCAGCCGAACTGTGCCGCCCGTGCAGGCAGGGGCAGCCCACCCCCACAGCCCGTGCACCCACCGCAGCGCTGGCACTGCGGCCACCTGCAGTGGGCATGGCACCCCCGGCCACACAGCATTTTTGGCACGAGGGTTCAGCAATCCTGTGTGAATGCCCCTGCCTCACCTGGGTACTGCCTGGCCCAGTAAACACAATTTACAAAGAATTTCCCAGACACCTGGGGACATCTCTCCTGAAGCCATCTCTCCCATAAGCCAGTTTCCTCCCCAGCCTGCAACCCTGTCCCACCAGCACGGTGGCTCACCCCATGGGGGTATGCTGGCCACAAGCTCCTCACGTGCCTGGTACAGACCCGGGCATGTCAGTGAGCGGGGCTGGCTCGGCGGGTGCCCCTGGAGAGTCCCCCGGCCCAGCACGCGTCTCACTCGCCCACACAGGTCTGCTGATGGCTCCATGTGGCTGCCTTTTTGACCCTCAAGTCTTCTGTACCCAGTGGACGGACACCAACCTGCCTCCACCAGCCACCTCCACACTGAGCCATCGCGCTGGGTCTCTGCTGGGCACTGCCCTGCGGGGCCCCCTGGGCTGCGGGACACCCCCAGCCTGGGCAGTCCCTGGGACCCCCCAGGGCCAAGCACAACACTGTGCGCCCTTCAACCTCCAGGGGAGAGCTGTGGCCTCAGCCCCCTCAGTGCTGCTGCCGTGCCTTCCTCAGTACCAGGACATGGAGAAGCAGTTGGCACAGCTCAGCCTCTCCGGCACGGCCACCCCTGTGGGGGCAGCCCTGGGCACCAACACCCTCCCAGGCACCAACACCTTCAGCCACGCTGCTGCCCACCACCACCAAGCCATCGGGGGCCCAGCAGATGATCTTCTGCTGCTCCAGGAGATGATGCAGAACTGCTCCTTGGTCAGCCAGGAGGAGCCCAGCAGCATCCCTGTGTATGGGGAAGATGGTGACACCGGCAGAGCCATCTACCACTTCGTCATCAGCTCGCTCTCACTGCCCGCGGAGATGCTCAGCCCAGACCACAGCGTCCCTGAGACCACCACCAACATCCCGAGCCCACAGCAATTCAAGACCATCGTGACAGCGGCTCAGGATGTTGCGGGATGTGGGGCCAGGCGTGCCACTGCCCCAGCCTGGCAGGCCAGGAAAGCTGGGGCAAAAGCGCAAAAGCGCCCTTCCAAGCCCATCCGGGAAGCGCAGGGCTTGTGGGGTCAGCACTGGGATGGGATGGTAAATTAACCCCACAGCAGGGATCGGAGAGGGGAGTAGGAGGGGGGTAGGAAGTGGTGGTGTACTTGGGGGTGAGGAGGGGGTGCGGGGTGTTTAATAGTGTTCATGACACCTTTGTTCTTGTTTTTTCATGTGGCCCTTACCCAGCCCACCCTTACAGTAGTACCTTGAAGGTATCACTTCGGAAAACCCCTTCAGCACTAATTATATAATAAATTGACTAGCAAGACAAAAGTGTTTGGCTGCTTCATCTTCTATTCCTTAACTAGCACAACATTTTTAGAGACAAAAAAAGTCTACCGTAAACCAAGAGGTTTAACACTGATGCTTGCCACTCTGGCTTCTAAACTTGTACTGAGCACAAATTTGTTTTGGATCAACAGGTAACAGGAATCACCACAGTCAGACCTATAAATGACAAAGGTGTTCAAGTATCTATAAAAATGGAGGAGTAGCAGCATGACTGCCTCCTGTCCACATCCCACTTGTTTGCACATCAGTGTCAACAACCCTGAATCCACCCAACTCCCATCTCATACCAACAAGGATACACAGCATTCTGTTCCCACAGCCCAAGAAAGGTCAGGGGATGGTGGTGTGGGGGGAGAACTGGACTTCACACTCCTTTGCACTGAAATTATTTAAATTAGGGGCAGGTTACCTTTTGTGTTCTTTTTTTTTGGCCTTTTTTCCTCCAACTTACATGCAAGATGTCATTAACCACAATGTATTTTCATAAAGCCAAGAACACTCACACATAACTACACTTTCCCTATTTTCCATGCGCAGCACAGCAGTTCTGCATTGATTTAGTAACAATGTGAGCCCTCTGCAAAGGTTTGCTCTAAGTTCAGAACAGGAGAACAACCTACATTTCATTTCTCCTTCCTTCTGCAAGGTTGAGTCACCTTTCAGAAAGGTAACCAAACACAGAAGAAGAAGAAGAAGAAGAATCTTTAATGGAAAGCCTCGTGTTCAAGAGAACATGCAGCACTGACACAGGCCACAGTTCAATTCTTTGGCTCTTTCTGCAGCGACACAGACAAGAGAACTGCACAACTTTTTTCCTGTTAGAAGCAAAATCTATTGCTATCCACAGCCAAACAACTTTGACAAAGGATTTCAGAGATAAATGAAAGGCTTTAGCATTTATGAAGACTGAATTAGTGCAAACAAATCCCTCTAATTTACTGTATTAAAAAAAAGGAAAAAAAACCCAAACACCACCACACACACACACCACCCTCACATATGGGATAAAGCAGAAAGTTCAACTACCTTCAAAGACGAAGAGCAACTTCAGTATAAAATTGATATCTGTATTTGTTTCCTTTGGTCTCTCTAGAACTTCAAATAAAGCTTTTATGCTATTATATTTTAAGCCATGACTGCTAGAAGAGACAGTTCTTGCTGTATTTCTTGTATTGTACCAATATGAACACCACCAGATGAATGTGGGTAAGTTCCCTGGTTAGAACTACTATAACCTCACAAGTTGTTGGTTTGAAATCTATACCAGTTTCCCAAGTCTGTTTTGCACAGCCCAACCAGTAGACAGGACAGAGCAAGCAAAACTCAAGTTCAAGCTTTAGATCACTACTTATATTTGTGTAACGTACTACTACAGTTCATCACACTGGAATGGACGGACCTCTTTAAATCATCTATCTACATTACACACTTGTATATCAGAACAATCAAGCAATTGGGATTAGAGCACTCAGTCAACAAAGCCAATGAAGTAACACCCCAGGTCTGCTGGTATGGTTAGTTTTGTCAGTGCAACTTTCAACTGCACACACCATCTAGCAGATTCTGAAACAGTTACTCACATATCACATAATATTTAAAATTATCTGTTTAAATACATATTCTATATTGATATATTATAAATAGTTACGCTTATATGTACTACACATTAGATTATTCATTACTATCCATGCCTTCCAGTGAGTCAGAAGCTGAGCAATAAGACAAATGCAAATGTAGTAATTTTCTTACAAATATGATAGTTAGACAGAACTGATCCCTTGTTACCAGGCAAGCAGACTAGACAACACATTTCCATCCCTTCTGCTCTGGATAGGCTAAAAGTATATATATAAAAATAATATATATTATAAATATATGTACTGTTTCAATCCTGGTATTTACTGTAGTTTTCTATAAACACAGGTTAGATAAAACTAATACATGGAAGTCAACTGTAAAATGTGCAAGTCTCATTAAGCATGGGACAGTTCCGGGGCTGTAGCTTTCAGAAATGTTTTCCAAAATAATTACTTTGAAGACTAGCTAGCTATTAGAACACCACAGCATATTTTAAAACCATGACTATACCATTTCTATTTAAAGATTAAATCAGTGCTATTTTACAAGGTACAGAATCAACTGTTTGGCACAGGTGCTACAGAGGAACTAATCTGTAAGTTTCTGGGCTGAGGACATGGCTACTGTGTCAGAGACACTTCCCCAAAAGGTTTTCTTTTCATAACCTACAAAATCTGGAGGGGGGAAATGGGGACCCCATCTGTCTAAGAAAAGATCACCTTTTTCAAACTTGTTCAAGTCAAACAACATAAGCCCAGCCAGATTTCCCATATAACTAAGAAATGTACGCCATGATAAAGTCTCAGGCAATAACAGACGCTGACAAAGGAGAGTTGCGTCTTTCAACAGGTATTATCTGCTGCCTATGATAAACACTACTCATCCCAGTCAACAACAACAAAAAAATAATAGGAGATGCTGAATTTACTACTTCTGCTCAAATGATACTAGAAAAGCTTGAAGTATGGACCTTGAAGATCAGTTTCACTGCAAAAGTAAGAATTTGATCCTTTTTTTCTGGAAGCGCTGTTTTGGAAAGGGTAAGAGTAGTGCTCATAGCTCTTCACAAAGATAAGTTTTCTTTTGCAGTGTAAACTTTACTCAGACCCAAGGGGAGTATCTGTCAGAAAACCAGATTACTACAACAAGCACACAGAGTGCCCCAATTACAAGTACCGCGAAACCTTGAGAACGACAGCATAAAGGGAGAAATAAAAAACAAGCCATGTGCTGTTCAACAAGCCACCCCAACTCCAAAGCACAGTTCAAACAAAACCCAACAGGACTTCTGGTATGACTAGCCCTACCTTCAGAGCTGAAAAACAGATCCCAACAAGTGTGCTTCCAGGATCCCCGAACCTGATCAGTCTGGAGTAGGGGTGGAGGGTATAGAAAAAAGTAAAGTTCAAAGACAAAATTCAAGCAAGCAATTTCCCTTTCAGGCAGATCTACCCTCAACTTTGTAGAGATGATTACATGTATTAATGATGCTAAATGACTGAAGCATTTAGGATAACAAACAGAGCTATTGTACTACTGAATTACATGCTACTAGTAGCAGCTACTCTAAACATTGTTCTTTTACCAGTATTCAGGGGAGAATAAAGCAGAGAAAAGTACGGTTGTTAAAAGCAAAAGAAAACACAAAGAATGTTATCTATGTCAGATATTTCCTGAAGTATGAGCAAGAGCTTTCTACACAAATGTCAAATAAAATAGGATTAGAAAGGACAGAGCAATAACAGTGAAACTAGCTGATCAGCTGTAAAACAAGAGCATGAACCCTACCTTCCCATTACTTCTACTACCATGTTCACAGGCAGGACACAGCCTTTGCATTTCCGTCGCAAGCCTACCCTGTAATGGCAGTCTCAGCAATTCATGAAGCAGAGCACAGCTCACAGTAGTAAGGAAGAGATGATGTTACACACAATAACCAGTTGATGAGAGGAAAAAAAAGCAAACTTTTATGAGGTGTCCTCTTTCAGTGAAGGGCAGCAGATGAAGTGTAGAAATCTGCACTCTGGGACCTCCCCTAAGGCAAGGGGGGGGAAAGAATAACTTAACTAAACCACCTTTAAATCAAGCATAAAACTATGTAAGAGCACAAGTACTTTAAAGAATTAGGTTATTTATAATATATATATTTTTATGAAATACTAAGATGACTATTCAGATGTATCTAACAAGGCTTTCACTCACCATCTTCAATTTTTTTTTTCTTTCTCTGGACTTCCAAAGATGAGTTGTAACACTAGCTGAAATTAAGACTGAACACTGTCCTTGACAAAACATACACTTAAGTACCAACATAAAATAGCTTATTTTTCTTATCATTAAGTATCTTGAACTGCTAAATCAAATCTGTGTTTGTTTACAACACAAGATAAAAATGAAACATCCAATCCTTTTGCCAAGTACAGCATTTTGTCAGGACTAAAGTAAATATATTTTTTCTAATATTTTGATCCAGAATCAGGAAATAGACCAATTCTAAGTGCAAACAATTGTGCTTTTTATTTTAAGTAAAGCATTTGGATTTCAATTATTATTTTTAACATGCAAAAATACTAAAACCGAAGATGACACATTCTGAGGAAGTTAAAGTTATGTAACTGTGGAAGCTAAACACAAATTACTTGAAGTTAGTAAGTAATTTTTAGTCCTTTTTCTGCAGCTACTGCATATATACATCAACAACACAAAATTAAGCAGCACTGAATCCTTCCGGCAGTGCTGTAAAGCCAACACATTGTAAAAACTGAACTATATTGTTCTTGGTATTTTTTATTTCCTGACAACTGTTAGCAGCACACAGTGTGCCCTGATGAGTGAGAGCATGCATGCTTGTCCCCTGGCAGGGAGGATCTGCCCTCAACAGATAGAACAAAAGCATAAGCAAAGCCTGTATCACTGGTATACCATAACAGAGGCTTGAAAATCACTTAAGTATTTTGGCTAGCAATTAAAATAGTTTCTTAAAAATGCATGTGGGTTCTATATCAGCTCAAATTTGCTTGGGATACAAACTGCCCTACTTGAGTACTGTATTGAGATATAATATAGCTAACTATACTTAACAGTGTGTGGATGCACATGCAAGTAAATAGGTGCACACGTGTTTTTATAGATATATACACACACACATGCATGTGAAAATCTATACACATAGAGAGTAACTATAAGATGCAAACTACATCACCTTATTGCATTCCCATCCTCTGGGGACAGATGGCTGTTGGATTGTTGGGGTTTTTCTGTGGCGGGGTTTTGTTGTTTTTTCCTTTTTAAATAAAGTCTTATTATGACTGTACTTCCTTTTTTTTTTTTAGCGCTGCTACTCACAGCTCTCTCCTGACTCACCCACACATAGCTATGCTTCAGCATGTTGCACTTCATGTTCTTTTATGAAGTGTCACTATAATTCTTACTTGAACTGAAGATACTTGAATTGCTTATATCCACCCACAGAAGTAGAGGTGGGCAGAGCTGACAGATCACATAACTAAATACACAAAAAGCCTACATAAGGCCAGAAAACAGCACCTGAGGCTCTCATTGTTTGAAGTCTGTGTGTCCTTTTCCACGTAAAGTACCTCAGGTTTGAACACCAATGTTTGTCACATACCCAGTATCACATCAGAAGCCAGCTGTGCTAGAACTAGAAACCCAGAGTACTGATTGACTTTTCAGATCAAAAGCACTCCTGTGATCATTCCCCTCCCAAACAAGGGGGAAATATCTCTACCTTAAGACCCGAAAAGAGATTTGCTATCAACAAATGCAAACCTTTCAAGAGAAAATAAGTTTCCACCAAATTTAATCCACAGCAAAAGTGTTCCTGAAGTCCTGCTAGCTGCAAAGCTGATCAGCCAAATATTAACTGAACATAAGCCAACATAGTAGGCCTGGCAAGAAAAGGCAAAAAACCACAGCTCCATCAGCGGAGGCTGCTGTTCTTTTCTTTACCCAGGAGTAAACACTTTTTTTTCTTTTTTTATACTGTTTTCTAACCAGCATAAGCCTCATTCATAGTATTTCCCTTAAAAAAGAAGCTCCCAAGAAAAACTTAAGAGTGACAAGCTAGTAAGAGGATTCAAAACAAAAAAAAAAAATCCAACCCATCAGGGTAGCAAAGGCTTTTTCCCTTCCTTCTAATGACAGAAGAAATAGCAGTTTTATACCTCTTACACTGGTTGATACAGTTTGTCTCAAAGAGAAACTTGGGATGCCACAAGGCTTTACAAAACAGAACGAGCTTATGGTTCCTCTCCCTTCCAGTGGCCACAGCAGAACAGAACTATCTGTCAAATTAAACATCTAAGCAACAGGAAAAATTGAGAGACACCCAGCTGAAATAGGAATGAGCTCATTTTTTCTTCCTTCACCATGAAGGAGAGAAATGAATTCATTGCTCACAATTCTGTTAATAAAGCTGCAGCCCCACTTTGACTTTCTCATAACATTTACATACCAAAACCAGTGCTGTTTTATAACATGTGGCAGTTTGGCCCTTTAAGTCTGGCCTCAAAGCTGTGTGAATGCAGTCCAGCTAAGGAATGCATCAATCTGCATCAATACGAAAAGTTTGTGGGAATTACTAATACCAGGGTATGAGCTCTTGAGAGTCACACAATGCCAGAATTAATCCTTCATTTCTCTGAACAAGCGACATATTTACACAAGAACAACCTAGAAATAACTTTGCCTTTTTGACAAAATGAAATGGCCACATTCTGCTGCTGCGATAAACAGATTGACCTTTGAGCATTGCCACATTCTCCAATTCACTTATGGGAGCTACATGTCCAAAGAGACTAAAAATGAACACAAGAAACAACTGTGAAGTTAGAATATAGTGTTAAAATGGAATCATAGCGAGAGAAAAGCAGCAAGTTCAATGGGGATGTGGCTGCAATATGTAAACTAGTCTAAAAAGACTCAGTTTCCAGTAATTTCTAACCCATGCAAAACTGGCCGAACTTCTCTTCTTCGTGCTTTTGCCTCTCATGTGTAGAATAGGAAGCAAACCACTTCCTCATCTCACTAGACCATTCTGATAATAAAAACTGTACAGAAAGCAGTACCAGACTATCCAAGAGGAAGTTAATTGCATCTCTGGAACAATCTAGCAAGAGCATGGCACAATATTAAGCAAGGAAGACAAACTATTCAGCACTTGTTCACTAAACTAGCAGCAGCCACTCCACCTTTGGGATAAAGCAAGGTTCCTAATGGAAGAAATGGCACACAATTAGGTGTTCAAGGGTGCTTTCTTTCTGCAGTTTCTTTACTTTTGAGTCCTGCTTCACAGCCTAACAGAAAAGACCAAGTATAAACTCTCAACTAGGAGATTAGCCGAACAATCTATCCTTGTAGTTATACGACACATCACCAGAATCAGAACCATTTGCTTATGACACCAATTTCTACCACTTAGATACATGTCAAGCTAAGATGGTGAAGACATGATGACTACTAATGGCAATGGACTGAAACTCTGTATGTTAGGTTTCATTGTAGCCCCTTCCTCACAGTTTTTCTGACTCTACCATCCCAAGTTCCTTGTCCAACAGACCCATCTGCCTTTTTTATAAAATCCCAGCTTCTACTCTGACTTACTCTGTCCAGCCTTCTCCCCAGCAGCTCTCTTCCATGTATTTTCTTTGTTCAGCAAGTCCCCATTTCCCTTAATGTCCCCAAGATGCCGGGCATGAGGTAGCATCATTCCCACACCGTCCCTTGGTACCTGACTGATACTCTCCACACAGTCAACAAGCTTCCAGCCCAGCCTCTCCACTACTTTTATAACAACTTATCCCCAACTCAAATTCTAATTAATATTATTTCCTGCTTTCAACTCAAAGCAAGCTGACCTTCCTCCTAGTTAATTGCCATCACTCCTCATCTCAGCTGTCCTCTCCATCCAAACCTGTTTCTTTTCCCATGCTGCCCAGCTGGATACATGTTTATTAGAGCATGAGTTTTCACGGGACTGTAATGGGGTCAAACTGAGGCCCACTCTGGACTAGGGACAGGGAGAGAAGCAAAGCAAGAGGCACAAGCCCTGCAATAACCTCTGCTGTAAAGCTGAGCCACACTAAAGCTATTTGAAGAGCTGTCAAAATTTTAAGACTACACTGTGTTCCCCAGCCTCACTTTCGGCAGCTACTTTTAAGTAGTTTGACTGACATTCCTTTGAAAACCTGACACAACAGCAATATTATATAACATTATTTGCTCCAAGTATTAGGTCTTAATCAATAGTATCCTACACTGCCTTTACTGTCAGTCCCACCTACAGTAAGTTCCTCACCAGGACATGATTCTACACCATGTTTATTAAGAAGTCATAGTTATAGAAAAATGGATAGTTTCTCCATAACAAGTTTGAATGCTGCTAAAACCAGGAACTTCAGAAAAGGCAAGAAAACAACCTGGATTTTGTTCAGCTAGTTGAAAGCTCTTATAAGGTCATCCTCTGAACTTCGAGTTAGGAGATACCAACTAGGTCATGTTATTCTGTTACTACTGCTAAGAAATTAATTTAGCTCTGAACTCTGAGATGCAAAGGTAAGAACAGTTAAAGCATTTAAGTACTACTTTAGTATCTGGGAGAATATGACTTTAGCCAATTGCACGTGGTAACAAGCAGCAAGTAATCTACAAGTAGTTACCCAAAGCAAAAAATTTGGGAACTACTATTAGAATTCAACTGCCTGTTCAGCTGACAAATTCACATCTCCCCACATAAGGTTCTACACACAAGCAAGAAGTCCAAACTCTTAATTAATTAACTACTATCCATAAGTAATCCTTACATAACACACTGCCTTGTCTGTATGATCTTCATTTGTATAAAAGGTCAGCAATTTTATCTTTGAGATGAAGCCTTACGAAGTCTAGTGGTTACATATTTCACTTCCACATTAAGAAGGAACAGTTTCAAATAACCATATGTCTCAGCACATAAAAGGTGCAAATATAACAAATAGAAATTAACTGGCTTTTCATGCCCAGAATGCATTTTGCCTGAGAAGTTTCACTTTCAGGGACACTAAAAAGGAAGGTTTTGTTTTTAACAAAATTAATTCTTACAGCTTTTTATTTTCCTCTGACTAGCAATGCTAGAATACAGAAAACCACCTTTTTTTCTTTTTTGCAGTAGAAAGGTCAAACTGATTTGTACATCAGAAGCCAAAACAAACACCTTTGTTGTCCCCCACAAAAAGAATTTGCTTTCCCTGTGAGGATGTTCCCTCAAGGAGAACCAGCCACCATCCAGTGCCACACCTGACTGGAAGAATACAGAATTAGATCTAACTTATGAAGTTACAAAACTGCTAGAGCTACTAGTCACAGAAACAGGGTTTTCCAGTCAGCTAATTTACAACTAGGGCTGCTAGGAACTCATCTATTACCTTGTATAGTACACCAGGAAGAAGTTACTCACGCTAACACTCCATTTAATTTAATAATCTAGTACTGAAGGAGAAAGAGAATTGCCTCATGGCTGAATTTAATAGTCTTCTGAACTACACCAGTTAAACAGAATTTGCTCACAGGACAGCCTCCTGCTACTGGGGAATGGTTAAGTCTCATAGTCTGAAGTAAAAAGTGCTTTTAAAAATTTATCTAGGACAGCATTCTGCTGCACTTTCTTATACAGAAAGTGATTACTGATGTAACACTTTTTTGCCTGGTGGTCACCAATTCAGGTAAAGCATTTGCTGATGGAATCAGCCTTCCAGACAAACTTATTAACTGCCTACAGGATCAAGCTTTAGGTTTTGGTGTGGGTGGCAGACAGAAGCCCTGTTTTGCAAGGCATGCTATTTCCGTAGCTACAGCCACACCAAACTGAATGCACTCAACCTCTCAAGCTAAGCTGTCCCAAACCCAATCATACTATATGCACAGGGACCACCTGTGAATCCCAAGTGCTGTAGATATAAGCCAGAGAATCGGCCAAACACTTAGTAAACAAGACCAAAAACCACAGAGCATTTCCACTGCAGTAAAAGAATAAAAATAAATCCTCCCATATAAACATTATTAGAGTAAACCAGTTTTATAGACTTGAAGATTGTACGCAAGTACAATCTCTTTGTTTCAGAGATAATTAATCTCCTTTTTTTCCTGCAGTCCCGCAACAGTTCTGTGTATTAGAAAAAAGGTGCTGGGTTTGGTCAGTCACACAGCATTCCCCAAATGCAACACTAGAACTTCAGGTCAGTGCAAGTAAGGCAAATAATCTTTCCTGATGCACACACAAGTTTGCCAATACTTGTCTAGGTACTAGAAATGTAAATATTATTTTTCTAGGTGTTCAAAAAGTAGTGTTAAAGAACACTTAAAAATAATGTCTGGTACCAAAAGTCCATTTATGAATCAGTTTCATGGCCAGTATTGACAATTGCAGAGTTGAAGAAAAATAAATTACTAAACATTTCACCAAGACCACTTCATTCTGTAGCAATAGTAAACTAAGATGATAGCATAACCAGATGACAAAGGTTTTAACAACAGATGCAAGTTCATAAGCCACATACACACACAGCAGAACACTGTCAGCCTTTACCTCACACCTACAACTAACTTAAAAACTACCTTGAAATTCACAGAATCATTTAGGTTGGGAAAGACCTTTAAAATCATCAAGTCCAACTGTTAATCCAGGATTGCCAAGTCTACCACTAACCATGTTCTTAAGTGCCACATCTATACATTTTTTAAATGCTTCTAGAGACTGTGATCCCGCCACCTACCCCTGGCAGTCTGTTCCAATGCCCGACCACTCTTCAAGTGAAAAAAAAAATTCCTAATATCCAATCTATACCTTCCCTGGTGTAACTTGAGGCCATTTCCTCTTGTTCTATGGCTTGTTATCTGGGAGAAGAGACTGACCCCCACGTGCCTACAGCCTCCTGTCCAGGAGTTCTAGGGAGCTGTAAGATCTCCCTTCAACTCCCTCCTCTTCAGGCTAAACCCCTCTAGTTCCCTCAGCTGCTCCTCACAAGCCCTGTGCTCCAGACCCTTCACCAGCTTCGCTGCCCATCTCTGGACACACTCCAGCACCTCAGTGTCTTTTCTTGTAGTGAGGGGCCCCAAACCAAACACAGTATTTGAGCTGCAGCCTCACCAGTGCTACAGGGGTCTGTAGCTAGTCCTGCTGGCCACACTGTTTCAGATTCAAGCCAGGGTGCTGTTGGCCTTCTTGGCCACCTGGACACACAGCTGGCTCATGTTCAGACGGCTGCTGACCAACACCCCCAAGGTCCTCTACCCCCAGGCAGCTTCCCAGCCGCTCTGACCCCAGCCTGTAGCGCTGTGTGGGGTTGGTGTGACCCAAGTGCAGGACCCGGCACTGAGCCTTGTTGCACCCCATACAACTGGCCTCAGCCCATCGGTCCAGCCTGTCCCAACCCTTCTGCAGAGCCTTCCTGCCCCCCAGCAGATCAACACTCCCCCTCAAATGATCATTCAAATTATCATGAGTGAAAGGCAAAAGAATGCACCACTTTACTTGCACCTTTCAATATGCTTTGTCTATAACTAGTTTCACTATTTCCACAGTGAAGGTATTCTCTGGTCATCAGACTTTCATGTGACAAAGACAACAAAATGTCATTTCTAAAAAGAAGAATGCAATTAAAACCACAGGAGATGGGGAACACAGGAGAAAGTGCTGTAACTAAAAATACTTTCAGCTCTACCTAGTCAATCCTAAAACTGCTCATTGTTTGTTGTTGGTTTCTGTTAAGCTCTGCTGTTTATATAATTGCAATACACATATTTCCAGTAAGCACTGGGATTGCAAATGTAAAACAGCACCTATATAAGAAAGCCTATTACTCTCAGCAAATTTTAGACAGTTTGAAACACTCTGCCAGCTGCAGCAGCCAATTTGTGGCACTCGAGAGAACATTGCTGAATCACAGAAGGGGGGGAAACTGAGGTGAATTTATATGAGATCCTGAAATTAAAGGCAATCAAATAAGCTCCTGTCTTCATACACATAAAGAGAAAAGTAGACTTCTCCACACTGGGTATAGGTGTCAAATATTCCAGTCACAAGGAAGAAAATAGTAACACTTTTACATAAAGTTTACATGTCCATAGATATAATATCAAAGGAAGACTTACAAAGTATGCAAGAGGACTACCTGTTTACTTGAAAGTGCTCTTGATACATGCAAACGAATGAGAGAAGAAAAGATGTCTAAAGGTATATGCAACTGGCCATCATTTACAGCTGGAAAATTATCTGAAATAAATCTTATCCTGCCTAAAAGATGTATTTCAGGTGCCACGGCTAGAGAGCAGTGCCAATGCTTCACGTTCCCCAGCATTTCACTGCTTTCAGCCCAAGCATAGCTTCCTTCGTATCCCCAGCCCCCTTGCTCTCCCCACCTCTGAAGCCATGTTGGTAAGACTTGATGGGATTCAGATGGACCAAAATGACTACCATGATGACCCTCTGCATTACAGTACTAAGCACAGGAGTTGGCACTGACATTCAAACCTCGTGTGGATTCAGCACATACATTCGCTTGGGCTGCATACCTCGCCTGCAGCACATTTGCTTGACAGCTGATAGTCCATGAGATGCAATTTGACAACACTCAAAACATTTCAGCGTTAGAAGATGTATTTTCAAACACTTTTACAATGAATAAGTCTCATAAAATTGATTTATAATACCCTTCAGGGTAGTTAACATTACCTTAACAGACAAGAGTCATTCTTCTCAACTGAAGCCCATCTACATCAATGACTAAAACTCTTGGTGTAATTTTAAGAGCATGCTTTTAGGTAGGGCAGGCAAAGTGGTAACCTTGATTTATACTAGCACCATTATTTCTTAAAAAAAAAACAACACACAAAAAAACAACAAACACACCCCAACCTAAATGCTTAAAAAGCAAATCTGACTTCTTGCAAATAAGCCTTAATTTTGCCTGTCTCTTCTACAGGGTATGCATTAGTTCCATCTATGCTCCCAGCTGGCAGGGGAAAAAAAAAAAAAAAGTACCACTGGCTGTTTGTGTATCTGTATTCTCCTAGATACACAGAGAGGGGAAAAAAAACCCCTGCATTTAAGTTCCCCATGCCCAAGCAGCTACAGAAATCCAAAGTGGCCCCTACATATGCTTTTCCAAATGACAGAGCCAATTTCTGCTACTGTATCACTCAATAATTTAGTAGTTAGCAATATAAATATTCCCCATCCTTCTGTCTCTTTACAGTATTAATTCCAAGTGTCTCATAAGCATCATTACAAGTCTGGTGACAGACAACTTGAATTAAGTTCCCTACATAACTGCCCCAAAACTAGTTCAGCTACTGCATTCAATTAATTTCAAAATTAATTATTCTGCTAAGATGTATAACTACCAAAAGACATAAGAAAAAGGAAACAATTTTTTATTTTTATCCAGACATTAAGACTCCCACAAAACTCAAATAAGGGGACAGGACAGTTATGTATGCAAGAACAGAACTAGCTAACATGATATTTCTACAGTCTACTGACGTTCCTGCAGGAACGGTTTCAATATGAAGATTTAGAGAATTTCAGAAGACATCTCTTCAACAATCTGTCACCTCAGGTGGTCCCAGCTAAACTGCAAATAATGAAGAAAATCTAGAGCACCTGAAGACAAATGGAAGTCGCGTAACAGATGGGATCAAATTCATTCCTTACTTTCATACAACCACAGCACTTCTTGACAGGATTATTTTAAAACAGATTCTGGGATCACTTCTTTCTACAGCCCCTACTCTCTGACAGTGAATATATGCAGTAAGAAATCTGACAGTCTGACTTGGACAAAATGCTATCTGTTCCCCCACTGAAATCTTCCATTTCCACAATGGAATACTTACGGTATGCCAGACACAAAAAAATCCTACTTTATGGAACAGCACTGCCTTATTCACATGGTTTAGGATTTTGCTGGTAAACTTGCTACACAGAACTGAAGATGTGTTTTGCAAAACAACGCACCTTGCTAGACAAAGATATTTGTCAGGTGGAACCTTCTAAGTTTGGATTCACATTCCAACCTTGACAGGAGTAACCTCAGATCAATTACTAAATGTCTCCTGTCCAACACCCCTATCTATCACAACCTACTATAGAAAATGCTCGTTAATTTAAAAGATATATTTAAAAGTCCAAGCAGTCAGAGCACAAAGCAATCTCTTTGTGATGGGGGGGGCAGGGGGTAAGTATAAGCAAAACAGACTTTGCCGTTTTTAACAACAGAAATGGTAATAAGAAGGAATACAGATTATTAGATCAATCTAGAAAATGTTTTACTGGTGTGAGGATTAACATACA
The DNA here is from genome assembly GCF_015220075.1 of Falco rusticolus. Taxonomy (NCBI): domain Eukaryota; kingdom Metazoa; phylum Chordata; class Aves; order Falconiformes; family Falconidae; genus Falco; species Falco rusticolus. Next base: position 15,014,536 of record NC_051189.1, on the reverse strand, counting down.
TGCTAATCAATACTTTTATTTCCATACTACATTACCAGAAATGCGGAATGACAGATTTTAAACGTTAGTAAGACTCCGCTATCACAGCGGAGAGACAGCTGTCATACTGTCACTGACATTTGGATCCAGGATGCTGATGCAATGGAACAGGAAAAGAAAAAACACTTCAAAGACCTTCAAAACACATACTATTTCTTTGGTATCTGAAATGTTTCTGTGAAGAAACTTCTTGTGTTTCATTACTGCATGAGATACGATACCAGATTTTAAAAAGTAACAAAACAGAACTGCATGGCATGTGCCCTTATCCTTGAATCGCACAGGAGAGAATTAAAATCCCATTAAAATTTGATTTTATCAGCTATTTAATGAATAGGTTAGAAACAACACCCTCCTCTTACAGCTTCTGAATTCACCTTAACCCTACCTGTAATTGCAGTCCCAGCATCACAGGTACCGCACACAGAACTGCAGGATACACCCTAACCACGACAAATTCGCACGGATTCCTGTATTCTGCTTAACTCGCTGCGTGTCTCAGCTACAGTCTGAAAGACCGCAGATGTCCCTTCAAGAGGCGTGCTCCTCCCGGTTAACCATTCACACTGTCACTCCATCCCGCGGCACTGACCGCACCCGGCGGGGCCGGCGCGCAGGGCTGCACCGCGGGAGGCTGGTGGCGGCCGCCGGGGCGGACGGGCTGCTCCGGCCCCGCCAGCCGAGCCCGGGCGCCGGGGAGCACAGCGGCTCCGCTGCCTCCGACCCGCCGCCGCGAGGGGAAGGAGCCCCGCCGGAGAGCCGGGGAAGCACAGAGGAGGGTTATTCAGCACAGGGCAGGTCCCTGGCAATTCGCGTGGTTTCCCCCGGCGAGGCAGGCGGCGGCCGCCGCTTCTCCCCGCCGCGGGAGGCCCCGGCGGGCCGGCAGCCCCCTCCTCGCCCAGCCGGGCGCCCCGGGGACGGCGCTGCGGGGGCGAAGCGGCGGCGGGACGGGGAGGGCAGGGACGCGGGGAAGTTGCGGAGGGCTGAGGGGAGGCGGGTTTGGCCCGGGTAAGGGGGGTGGTGGGGGGTTAGAGCAACAGATGGGAGCCGGGGCGGGGGGAAGCTCCGGCTCCTCAGGGACGGGCAGGGCCCCAGCGGGAAGGCGGTGGGGGTCGCGCCGCTCGGGCTGAGACGAACGCGGGATGAAGCGCGGCGCCCCGCCCGGCCCCCCGCCCTCCACACCGCTGACACTCACCGAGCCGCCCCGCGGAGGGCGATGCGGACGGGAGCGGGAGCCGGAGCCGCCGCCTCCCCCCGCTCGGCCGGAGGCAGCGACAGCAGCAGCGTGGCCGGAGCCCCGCGCAGGGGAGGGCGCGGATGGCGACAGCGCCGGAGCCGCCCGCGCTGGGGGGAAGGGGGGAGGAGGGGGAGGGGGAGCGATCTGCACAGCACCACAGGGGACCGGCCGTGCGGGCGGGCGTGCGATGACCCGGATGTAGGAGCGGGAAAGGGGGGGGCGGCGAGCAGGTGACTGCGCAAGCGCGTCAGGCTGCCAGCGCACTGCGCATGCACCTGCTTCGACTCTGAGTGTCTCGGGCAGGGGCGGGGGAGCGAAACTGAGGCGGGCGGGCAACCGAGACGGCGAGTGGGTCAACCTCCTTAAAGGGGCCGCGGCGCAGCCTGGAGCCCGGGGCGGCTCGGGGAGGGGGCAGCCATCTTCCCACAGCTCCCGGGGTGCTGGGCTGAGCCCCCCCGCCGCCTCCCAGCCTCCGCTAACGACTCAGTAAAGCCACTTAACAGTATGGCTCGTTGCTTAAGCCAGTTGTGTGATTTTGTTGGGTTTTTTTTTTTTTTAAGGCCTGACTCGGGGGCTTTAAATATTTGCAGTTGGCAAAGCTGGGATGGGAAAGAAAATAAGGCTCCTTCTGTGTGAAATGCGGGGTTCCTGACTGAAAGACGTGCATAAATTTCGTACCAGGTGGATCGTGTTGTAAGATCTAAGCAAAAAAAAAAAGTGGGAATAAGATCCCTGGGCGAGCTCTGCAGTGCCGGAGCCCCGCACGGGAGTGCGTCCCACTGCCCTAATGGCTGACACCACACTGCTCTCCCTCTGCCCTAAAATGCAACAAACCGTGGCAAAATGCGTTAAGAAACACAAAAATACATTTTAAGGGCATTTCATGGACTCACTTACAGACTTCCCCTTCTGTGCATGCATCCTGTTAATGAAGGTTTCGCCTCTTCCTTGCCTGTATCACACCTTGGATTGTGGTGCCATTACATTGGGACATCGCACGCCTGCTGGTGTGGATAGATTCGCCAAAGCAGAGGGATAGCACCAATACCTCGTTTTCAGGCTTGCTTCTTTAGTAAAATTACATACATCCACGCAGAAATAAAGAACGAAAAAAGTTCTGCTCGTCATTTTTTTTTCTTAAAATAACCTAGAACCTAGACAACGCTTTTCAAAATTGCGCTGTGAAGGCCCGTCTGGCCTTGGCCTTGGCGCTGAGCGGCTCCCCGAAGCCGAGGGGCAGCTGCGCCGTGCTTGGCCGAGCCAGGTAGGAGCGGTTCAGCAGCGTGCGGGTACAGCCAAGACAGATCTTGCAGCCTCACACGGTAGAGCATGATCATTGGCAAAAGTGATTGTTCAATCTGAAAGAGGCAAACGAACCACTTGAAAGTCTAACCACTTCTGCTACTTTCTCCTTAGATGCTTAGCACCAGTTTAGTAACTGCCAAATATTAGTGGATACCAAGTTCCTCCAAACCCACTTTGAGAAAGAATGAAAATGGAAAAGACCTCAGCAATCTATTTATTTGTCAACGTGTTTATCTTTTTTAATTATTTTTGTACCTGAATATATGTTGACTTAAAGTGCTAAGCTTTGTGCCTCTTCTAAGTTGGTAGGATTCAAGCTGTATGGAGTCGCTACACTAGTAACTTTGCAGTATTCTAGGTAAAAGAGTCTCCTGGAATATAAAGAAGCCATTTGTGAGTATAGTTCAGCTGCAAAACCTGCTCGACGGACTCAAAGGATATCACTGCACTTTAGCTTTGGTCCGTGGGTAACATTCAGGCAAGACCAGGGCTGGTACGCCACATACCTGCCTGCTGCCGTCACCTAAGTAGGGAAAGGGGAGCCATGCAGGCTCCCAGAAGTTTGTGTAGATTGGAACAAATAGAGATGTCCAAGAAGATACCAAAGAAGATTTTCACAGAAGCAGCTTGGGCAGAATGACAGAGGAAAAGAAGTCCCAGTTCTGCTTCTGCTTGATTTGTCTAAGTGGGTAGGCTAAACGAAGTGCTTGACGTAACTTTTCACTTCTGCTATGGCAAGGGCTTTTTGCGACTAGCAGATACAAACTTTGAGGTGTGGATCGACGCACCCTCCTTCCTGAGATGATGGCAGGTCACTACCACATCTCCTTCTTCTCTGAAGTCCTTTGAAAGTCTGTGTGCCAGGCAGGAAGCGATGCAGGTCCCACTGAACTGAATTCAAGGGAAGCAGAATTATGCTGAGTTCATGCTGGACTCATTACTGTGTGGGCTTAGAAAAAACTTGGGCGCTCTCACCTCTCACACTACAGAACTTCACCCTGTTACACAGAGCTAAGGAAACCATCAGTGATGAGCGATTTTTGGTGCTCATAACATTATAAACTGCTTGGGACTTGGCAGGGCGGGGTGAGACAAGGGGAATTTCCTACTGCAACCATAACCAGGTTTATAATACTGTTTATTCTTTAGGGCTCTTCAGAATTGTAAGGTACCCTTGATTTGGATCTCTCATCTTTCAGAAGTACAAGTAAGAAAGGCCAGACCCTGAACATCACTGATGCTTTAACAGCAGCTGCCTACTAAGAAATCCACATCCCACATAATAATTGAAGCATGAAAAATTACTGAACACTCTGGAAAATGTTGCATGACTAAAAAACCCACCAATTTTCTATTAGTTCTGCCTTCACTTTTAATTTCTTAATTGCTTCTTCTGAACAGAAAATTATTTTACCAGGTTATTACTGTAATAAAGAACAAAATTAAAGATTATATTTGCCAGCTAGTATCATAAAGTAGAGCAGTAACAGCACATAACTGCTTTTGTGCTGCTAAATGCCCATGGACTGTTTTGTTAGTAGGGCTGTGGCTGCCAGGCAGGTATAGCTGACACTTAGGAAAGAAAACAGGTCAGAGCATTTTCACGGAGCAAAGATTATTAAGCTCCAAATGTACTACTACCGGATGTATATGTAGTGTATACATGTGCATATATCCCGGTGACAAAAGATGACTTTATTTTATATATAGATGGCCAGACAGGTAAGTAAAACCACAGAAGGAAACCTGCCCTTAAGTGCCGTACACAGAATACTTCGGCTACTTTGAAGCCTAATGGTAGCCTACGGGAGAAAGTCCAAAGGAGAAAAGGAAGTCATCCTTATCCTCTCCCATTTGTACTCAGCTGGGACAATAGGGCGCACTGTCCACTGGTAACAGCCCTGTTTGTCTTCGGGGGGAGGACACCACTAACTTTCCATTACATGGATGAAAATAGAAAGCAAGCATCCTGTACCCAAACATTCAATTTTTAGAAAATTTTCGAGGAGATTTCTTACAGCAAAATTTCAAGAATGAGAAAGAGAGGCAGCTTTGCAGACATCCCTTGTTACACTTTTGTGGTTCATAGCATCTTTCAGTTTGGATAAAGCTAACATCAGGTTTTGCCCCCCCCCCCTTCCAGATTTCTCCACTTTCTGAAGTGCACAGCTAGTAGATGAGGGACTGCAGAAGCAGTCACATTCACACTAGAGTGTCCTTTCCGGCTTTCATTTTTGGTAGTATAAACCCTCTGATATAAATGTAGCTCTTCAGAAATATAAACAGTTGCAAGAAAATATGAGTGATCTACATACATGTTGAAAAGCACAGACAAAACAAAAAGCCAAGGTCAAATCATTGGATGCTTTCAAGATGCCTGAAGTGCTTCCAGATACTGTAATGCCAAACAATTACAATGTTTTATATTTGCAGGGAGACAGGCACTCGCAATCTCAAAATGCCTTTCCCCCCAAAGAAGGTCACTTTGATATTTAGGTGGCAAGTGGGGAAATCAAGGCACTTCAGAAGTTCATTGGTTTTACTCTGCCAGACCTGATGAAAGTCTGTCATCTCCTCGTGCTGTGCCCCAGTCACTTCAGATGACTAATTACATTAGTCATCTCATCTTCTGCCATTACAAAGTCTGAGATTATTTTCAAGTTTGCTCATCTGTTGATGCAATTGCTCCCTGCAAATGATCAGCATGGCCTCTTCGTACAGGGAGCCTGAGCTAATATATGCACCATGCTTTTGATTGATGAACACTTCTTTAAGTTAAATGATGCAGGAGGATTTAGTGTTGGACCACAATCAAAGATAAGGGTGATTTTACAATATAAAGCTCTTTTCACATTTTGCTGCCTTTCCTCAACAGCACAGCTCACTTGTATGAGACAGAAAAGCAAAAAAAAGGAATAAAGAGAAAATGGCAGCCTATTAAGGCTGCATTAGAAAGAACACTGCAGACCAGTAAGCATAAGGGAAGGTGGAAAGAGGAACTGCAGCTATTTTAATCATATTTTATCTCTACTGGAAAAAAGAAAGATAAATTAGGGTAATAGAGCTGTTACAGAGTAGAGCAGAACATGGTATTATACACCAAGATCTTTAAGCCACTTATTAAAGTTTGCAAAATACAGAATTTCTTCAGCAACCACCACATGGACACCACTGCACTGAGAAGTACTTCCACGAATTGCAGTGGCAAAACCTATGCTGCTAGCAAACAGGTGAGCTGGGCAGTGAGAGAAAAGGCCTGCTAAGCAATCCAGATAATCCAGCATTACCAGGTTCGGGAGGTCCTGGCCACAGATCACACTTCCAAATTTATGGCACTCAGGTAAGGAAAAACCCAAGATGCACCCATTCTTCAGCAGAGGTTTTCTCAGTGTAGTGGAAAAGCTGCAAACACTTCAGCAGGTGCTGGATCGTCACCTCTGCTTGTATGAAAGGCACCCTTCTCCAGCAAAGCTCCTAAGTGACACTGGACTTCCTCACTTGGGGTAGCAGTTAGTGCCTTTAAGTAAGGGCTTCACTAAGTCAGGGGAGGCTGCAAATTGGAGAGCAATGCAGAGTGGCAGGCATTTTACTTGACCTCCCATTAGCCCTCCATCAAGCCAGTTTATTAAACACAGTAAACCACCAGGACCACAGTAGGAAATAAACCATATATCCGAACTGGAACTTTCTCACAAGCCTCTTTCCTCCCCCCGTCTCAATGTTTCAGATCAATCAGCAGCATAATAGCATTCCTGTTAATGGACAGAATCAATGTTTCAGAGAACAGGGAAGGCAATATTTAAGAGGACTAGCCTGTTTCATTACTCTCTGGAAGAGAACGCAAATTTGTTTGTTTGTTTCTTTCTTTTTTTTTCGAGCAATCACAATTGTGCTGCCCTGATGGAAACAAATATTCATTGATTCACTGAGAATTCTGCCTACTTCAGGAGCATGAGACTGGTATTTTACTTTGCTCACATCCTTTGTCGCGATGTAATCATCGGAGGGTTTCTCTTTATTGCTTATTTTTTGCCTTTCCCCCCAAAGTGCTTTATTCATTTGTTATTAGAAACCCTCAGAATTGCATTTGGCTCCTAAGAGATTTTTTGGGCTGTGTTTAGGTGTTGCCAAGGGACATTGTCAAGAGACCGTTTCACTTTGTCTCAGCTGTTTCCTTTGCTGCAGTGGTACTTAGTTTCCTCTTCAGATCACAGGGGATGTTGCAGTTTTTTAGTAGGGAAATAGGTAAGTTAATTAAAGCACCTCAGGGAAGGGCTCTGAAGAGTGTCAGTCTCAGGGGCCAGTTTCAAAATTCAGTGAACAAACATCGACTTCACAGAACAACCATGTTAGGCATCGCTGGGCGAGACATGAGCAAGGATAAGCATCTCAGGCTGCATCCCATAGGATGTGTTCCTCAATCTCCGGTGGCACGACCACAAGCTGACAGTGCTTAGCACCCCACGGGGCTGCAGCATCACTGTTGCCACTGTTCTGTCCTTGCACCACTAGTTTGGTTTGAAAGGACCTGGCTGTTTACTCCCATCTAAAAAGCAGAATTCAATTTAGCTGATCAAAACCTGGACTGGTTTTGCAACATTCACTTGAACTATTACAAACTGAATTAATCTTTGTTTGTGATCTGTGATATACAAGGCTACGGAATAATGGGAGAAAAAAAAGACTATGATTTAGTTATTGGCTCACCAACTACATCGAAGTCTTTAAAATAACGCTGTTATGACAGAGTCATCTGCTGTATCCCATTACACTGCTACTTTCATGCAATTCCATCAATATGCTCCAAAGAACAGCAGGCATTAAATTAATTTTAGCACACCCAATTGCTGAACATAAAGAACTTTAAAGAAACGCTTTCCCCATCAGTATGTGCATTTTCCTGTAGACCATCCAGTGACCTCATATGAAGTGGGTAGGTAGCACTCCTTTTCTGTGCAGTAAGAAATTCCCAGTCACCTGTCACTCGCATGGTAGGTATATTTGGTTTCCAAATTTGGTCTTCCAGAGTGATCACTTTAAGCAGCCTGGGTAGCTAGAAGGACAGAAACAGTCCTTACTGCTCACATAAGCAAAAGTCTCTCTGACTGCAAAGAATAGTTTGCTAGCAGAGGAAATGGGAAGCCAGGACTTTTCCCCATACTGTAATCTGTGAGAGACAGACTGGGTGCAGATGAAGGCTGCCATAAAACAAAGCGTTTAGGCATGCACTTAAACACTTCCTTTGCTGAGCAACTGAAACACTGACGTCTTTCTCTTCCTTTTTCCTGAGTATGAATATGGCACCTAGGACTAAATCTAGCACCAGATGCAGCTGTTTAATATTCAGTTAGCAACAAAAGGAAGTAAAGCTGACATTGCACACTGCAATTACTTAAACTTATTCAGAGCTTACCCCACTGATGAAAAGATAGTATTTTTTGTGTCCAGCTGATAAACCCCATGCATGAGCTAGGAAACATTCTGTGCCTGTTTATACCAATCTGGACACAGTCCCATTTGAGACACCTGGGTTCCCGAGTCAGAGCTTAAGTGCGTATTATGTTAGTGATCAGACTAGAACAAGCAGCTTCCCACCGTGACCTTGCTGCCTCTCAGGAATGCATCACAAACCAGTGCTGTTTTTTTTTTTTTAATACACGGTCATATATTCCTTACTCTAAATGACTCCTGTCTCGGGCAGTGAACATGCTAAAAAGTGGAAAGAAGCAAAATAGTCTTCTCTTGTGAGGTAATGGGTTGTAACTCTGAGAAGCTTAGACCATGTTTTTGGCCTTGGACTTCTTGTATGATGTTAAGCAAGATGACTAGGCAGCCTGTCAGTGGTACCTCCCCTTCTGATAACTTGTAAGTGCCTAAAGTGATACAGCTGAACTTCAGTAACTTAAACTAAGTTGGAAAGATTTGTATTGTGCTTTACAGAAACACTGGTGCAATTCCTGCTTCGAGCATCTCACAGTCTAAGTCACAGATCAGAGGAAAACACAAACACTGAGATCAGTCGTACACGATGGTTTTCTATCACTGCAGTGAGGTGTCCCCATAAGGCAAAACAGAATGTCCTACAGCAGTCACCAAGCTAGTCCTAAACCAACTAACCTGAGTACAAAAGATGGAGCAGTACAGCGTCTCTACTGCGTGCTTCCCAGCAAGGCTGACCATTCAGTGCTGCCTCTAGCTAGTCTGTGAGCCCTTGGCCCATGCCAGGCAGCAGTTCTCCCTGTCCCAGGACTTACAGCCTGCCTTCCCACGGAAACCCCGTTTATGATGCTGGACACTAAACAGCATGTGTGTCCTGCCCAGTCAACCTGCACGTGTCATCTCTTGCCCAGCTGGCAAGATGTAGGAGAAAGACTGGGAGGAACTGCAGTGGAGGCTTGGGGAACACGGCAGGGAAGAGGAGAGCTGGGAACAGGGAGAAGTCTGGAGGCGTCACACTGAGAAGGCCCCAGCGGGAAATGCAGGGCACACAGAACCCAAACCAGGAGAAAATTAGGATTCATTAGTTATGCTGTTCACAGGACTCTCTTTTTCAATTACATCTTCTCTTCCAAGAAAAGGCAAATGGTACCTGCTTCTTCATGCTCCCATTATGTTCCAGTTATTATTTTAATCTTAACTGTTTATCTGTTAAATTTTATTTAAAAGGATGGTAGGGGCAGATGTACAGAATATAACATTTCCATGGCTAGTTCAAAGAAGACCATCTTAAGCAGGGATGTGAAAGGGCCTGAGGAACCATGAGGGAGCAGAGAGAAATATAAAAGCAGCGAGACAGTTGTAAGTATGCATGCTTCTAAAATGGTTTTAATGGGGTCACTTCTGTCCTAAGGCATAACACACTACCATTCAGATGACAGACTCTGGCCCTGAGCTTGTGAAAGGTTTTGCGGATGAGTGTGACAAGCTTGGGTTTAGCACAGAGGCGATTGCACTCAGAGGACTTGAATGTGGCCAGATGGCAAAGAAGGGGCATGTGTCCCCACTGGAGACTGAATGGCTACCATGAAATACGGCAGAGAGTAGGAGACTGCCGTGCAGGAAAAGACCTTGTGTCAGACTGAGGCTTGGACAAAGGTTTCAGAAGAAATGGATGGGTTTGGAAAGGCTGCAGAGGGATTAAATTACAACATGATGACAGTAAGAAGGAACGGCTGCAGGTTTTTTCTGCAAGAAACCTTTAATTTGTTCAATGCAGAATATTTTAAAACCTTCCTCATTCTCCAGAAGTACAGCTATTCCACCCAATGAGCCTGTTTTTTCTGTGTCATGTTCTTCCGTTATTGCAGAGAAATAGAAAATATACTTTTAAATTAGGAAACTGTAATTGGGTAGCCAATAAACAACATGGTGCGATTCAAACACATAGCAGTTGGGAACTGTCCTCATTTGGAGCCTTTCTTACAAAGGCATCTGTGGAACCCTGTTCTCTCTGCACTACCGTCCATCCCTGCCATGAGAAATTGCAAGCAGCCCTGAGAGAATTTTGTTAGAATTAATCACTGATCAACTTCTTGTAAAGGCTTATTTACTTCTGAAAGGTGCTAAGGGAAAAGCAACACATGCACCCAGAGCTTTAGGATAAAAGAATTGAAAATATGGTCATATGAGTTTCTCAGGAAAAAGTAATATATGCATTTACTTGTCAATAGGGGGTTACGGGTTGGGTTTTTGTCTGTTTGCTTTCTGTAATCTTTAAAAATGCTTAATACATTGCTTGTGAGCTGCATGTTTCACTTTAATGCAGAGTTAACCATTGCAATTCATTAATTGACTTTTATGTTGCCATTAAATGTTGCAATCAATTCAGTCTCAATATTCTACACTTTTATCCCTGCTATTAAAAAAGCTCTATTAGCTTTACTTGGCTCAAAAACAATACAGTGAACTACCCTTAATTATTAATAATCTGTTTCCCCTTCAGTGAAGCTTTCTGGACCTTTACTACAGCCCTATGATATATTTATTTGGTGTGTAGGGTTCAGAGCAATACAGTGCACTCTCTCTGGGAAAGAACCCAAAAATAACTATCTACTTGGTATCAGCCCAAGGGATTTCCTAAGGGAATGGGAGTATCGTTTCAGGGCAGGTCATCAGTGGTTTAGGGGAATTAGACAAATCTGTGCCTGGGGAACAGATGCCTCAGGGTCTGTAAATGTGCGAGAGAACCTTTCCCCTCTCAGTCACCAGTTCAGGTCCATCCAGCACAGCAGTGACTGGAAGCTATTAAACATCTAATGAACTTCTGGGGCCTCCTGAAACAAGCGGGATTCCTAACAGACACATCTCAGAGCCGCTCCTACTCAAACTGCAGTCTCAACAGTAATACATAGACACAGAAATTGGGAATAAGCATAGTAGAGTGAATAACATTTTAGCTGCTACATGCAGTAAGTAGGCTGCTTCTGGGCCAGCAATCCGAATTTAAGTTTACTACTGGCACTTTCTTGTTCGTTCAAAGAAACAAAATAATGTAGTACAAAGCACTTTGTTATCACCTTTCCACACAAACTCCATCAGAAGGGCCCAGAAGACTTAGAAACCCACACTCGTGGTGTCTCAGGCCTTGGGGAAGATAAAGGAGTAAAGCAGGATTGGATTTCATGCTTGGAGGCCATTTCTGGGAGTCCTGGGAGACTCCCAGAGTGCTACATGCTGCACATTTAGCTTTGATGCAGGTCTGCTAGGAGAAAGAGGAGACAAACGCTGAGCATTACAACCACAAACCACAGCTGTTGATGGGAATTGGCAAGAGACCAGGGAATGCCAGGAAGCGTAGATGGCCTGCAGCACAAGGTAGGGCTGAGCAGGGCTCTCTGACACTTGAAGCATTTTTATTCAGCTCCTAGTGCTTTTCCATCCTGGCATCTGGTTTCCATGATAGCGCAAGGTGGGGACAGTATGGTGCAATTTTATGGTATGTTCTCCTAGGTTATGTTGGCACTTCCTTTGGTAAACACACCTTAGCACAGGCTCAGGTTCACCATGGCCCTAGGTTCCAATTATTTGCAGCTATACTGTCTGCTTTAGCTTGCTGATAGCTCATTCCAGTTGCCTCCGTATTTCATTTGAATAGGAGGGGGTTGAGACCTGCCAACTGTCCTCCTCCTTTCTTCTGACTTGGGACAGAGCCACACTGAGGAACACAGACAAGCTGTGGCAAAGCCCTGTCAGTTGGCATTGCTGCAACCAGAACAGCGTGTGGTGGGGCTGAGAGCTCTGTGGTCCAGTGCAGGAACTGGTGAAGCTGGAGCCCAGCTTTGCAGCTGCTGCTCAGGTACAAGACCTTGAACATACCCTGACGCTCCCATTTCTTCATGCCCTTTTGAATGGAAGCTCTTCAGGGCTCTCTTTATCTACTCATGGTACATGATTAAACTGTGCCCAAATTCAAGTGCAAGTGTCTGAGCAGTACAGTAATATGAATTGCAAAAAGCATGCAAGTTTTGATGGCTGAAAAAGGAAGAGGGGGGATAAAAAAAAAAAAAAAAAAAGGAAAGGTTTTCTGTAATGGGATCCACTGCTCACCCGCTTTTATTACCAGCATGTGCAAATCCATCTATTCCAGTCCATTATATTCAAGAATCTTATAGTCAGTGGCAGGTGAAATGTCATACCTCAGGGTAAATTTTCACTGCAGTAGGCAAAGAATTTGTCCTTTAAACACCCTTAGTATTAATGGGAAATTGATCCAGCAATTTAACCTCCAAGAGATACAAATGCCTCATGTGGGACCATTTTCAAATGTGTTGACATTTTGATTCACAAAATGAGATGCTTTAACAAACAAATGCAAATAAATTTCATTCAGGATTTGAGGTCAGCTGGGTACTGGAAAAGAAATGTGCAATGAATGTTTACTACATTCATCAAATACCTTTTAAAGTGGCATCAGAGAAAGGAAGGGCAATTTCTAAAATTCTCTGTATGAACTGGTACGTTCTCTCATGGGGCTGGAACCTAAATTCACCTACTGCATTTGCAATAGCAGTGTCTAGGGCAAAAGGAGGCTTTGGGACTAGGGACCGAGTTTCAGTGACCTCTGAAAATACATCTTTCGTGCTATCGGATACGCTTTCATCTCCAAAAACTATGGTCCTGCTGAGCTCCACCTGGGGGAGTTGTCAATGTTTTACTGAGGTCAGTGAAATTCATGGTAGGACTGAAGCCCAACAATGCAGTGCAGGGAAAAAAACAAAAGACGCCAAGAGGGGGTAGCTTGCCTCATTCCCAGGCAGAGGCTTTGGCCAGTCTTGCAGCTCAGAAATTTTTCAGCACACTGTGAGAAAGACAATCAAAACAAACGTTTAGGACACATCCACAACTGCCTAACAGATAACAAGCTCCTGGTAAGTCAAACCTTAACGAAACCCAACAAAGCCTAAGTGTTGGTTTGGGCTCCATCCTGCAGAAGAGGGTAGGGCAGGCCTGGAGCTGCTTCAGAGAAGGACCAACTTGGCATTAACTGCTACCACCTGCGCTTGGACCAAGGCTTTGGATGCACTGGCATGGCTGCAAGCAGGGCTCTGGGGGCAGAAACAAGGCTCACCTTCCACCTCTCCTGCCTCTCCAGCGGCTGGTACAGCTGCCAACAGAGGGGAGCAAAACGGGCACGCGCTCCCCATACTGCCCCTGGCAGGCAGGGCTGGTAGGGGCTGGCTCTGATTGCCTCCAGCAGCAAGGACACCTTCTGGCTGTCCCCCGACCTCTCCCCAGCAGCAGGGCTGAGGAGCGGCCAGGGCATGCTGGACATGTGGGTAGTAATTCGGATGGGGTGTCTGTTATTATTTCACAGGGGGATTTCACAGGAAGCCCATGGCTCCTCAAGAGTGGACATGAGCACCCTCTGTTGCAGAGACCCCAGCTGGTGAACGTCCCATGACAGGGAGCATGAGGATTCAGGTCATATGCACGAGGAACCAGGGGAGGAGAACAAACACAGGGGAAGTTCCTCACTGAGGTCCCCCCACAGAGCAGCCTCTGCCCTTCCACTTCCTCAGCAGGGCTGGTGGAGAGGGGGTGGCATTTCTGGGAGCCATTGCCCAGGGGAAATCACACCAACATGGGCACTGACTGACAGCGTGACTTCCCTCACAGACACACGCACAACACTGCCCAGCAGAGTTAAGAGGAAGAGGAAAAGCTCAAACGCTGTGCAATATGCAAATGACTGTATTCAGCTCTATGAAAACAACTGCCCAGGAACAGCTCCAAACCTGCACAGTGCTGGGCAACGTGCTGATAAGCCACGACCTTTTAGGTGGCCTTGTAGGAGATGGTCCTCTCCAAGGACTCTGGGTAAGTGCTCCAGCATGCCAGTGGGATCAGCAGGCACACAAGGTTATCAGGATCAGTCCTTTCCTACATGCTCACTCCAGCACAGTATTTTCCTTCTGGGCCCCTACTCCCCTCCCTTGCTTCCTCAACTGACTGACATGCTGCAGGAGTCTGGGAAGGGGAAGAATTTACTGGTCCTGTACCAGCTACATGATCTCCTGCGAGCCCCACGCAAAAGCATGCAAGGCTTGGCAATCTCCACCCCGGGTGGCGCTCCCCCGCAGAACAAGAGTTCTGAGTATCCACCAACTGCTTTTCACATCGATTAATTTATTTTTTTTTAAAAAAACAAGATGACAGACCAAACAGAACCTCAACAACTTTAAAGGACCTTTGTTTTGGTACGAACAGCAGCGACAAGTCCTAGGCATAATCATACCTCGAATGCATAAATGTATTTTAGAGGTGGTGTGATTCATGTTATATCCAGGTGCAGAACGGGGTAGCAGCAGACCTAGAACAGGTGTAAGTGGACCTAGAACTATTTTTGCTCATAAATGCAATGACAGTAATGCCAATAACCAGGATGTCTGATCAGCTGTGGATCCTGGGCACAAGAAATCCGAGTTTTACAACTCGGAGCCACTCCTAAAACAATCTCCTTTCAAAGCGATAATCCTGGGAAAGAAACTTGGTCCCAGCCCTTAAATAGAGATGTGACTAGCTTCTTCATTCGCATCTGACAGACTGCTGTAGGCCACTGCTAGTGGCTATCTGCAATAGAGCACACTAAAACGAGAACGCTGCTGCACACAGTAAATATTTCTTCACTCCTTAACGGAAGCAGGACGCAGACAGATGTACCAATGCACAGAAGATCATATTTGGTCATACGCTAGTCCTTAAGAGGGGGTTAGGATTCACAAGCAGGAGCATCTGCCCTCCTCAGTACTGGGACTGGCAGAACACCCTTAGCAATAGGGCTCCTATTTTCTCCCTTTAAGTTTTGTTCATTAGTCCAGACCCACCACCATGAAAATCAAATCACCCCTGCAGTTTGCAGACTGCAGAGATACTCCCCATCACGCTACTCCCTGTTCCCACATCTCTGGCAAGACACTGAGTTGGGGGGCAACATAAATCATCCATCATCTAACTCTAACCTGACAGCAGCTAGCTGCCCACTGCAAGGAGCACGCTGCTGGGCGATGCCTACAGAGACAGGGCCTGTTGTCCCTCCGTGGGGCAACTCGAAACAAGCCAACTCCAGGTCCTCTTCAGGTTGCTGCAGTCCTCCAGAGAACAACCAGATGGCTGTTCCCGTTTTGGGACTGTCCCTCAGCACTGCCCCTTGCCTGCAGCAGCCCAGGCACCTCACAAGCTCCCAGCACGATCCCTGCTAGAAGCGGCTGGGCAGCAAGATGCCTGCTGCAGTCCAGCCCTCCCTGGGCTAGATGGGAGCAAGGTGAGAGGGGCAGGACTCCAGCCCTGCCACCTAAGACGAAGCTGTGCAGTCACCGCTGGCTGCTGACAGCCAAACCAGGGCCCACTCTCTTGCACTGTTACAAGAGGGAGGTCATCAGTTTAACCGCACTGGAACACCACCAGCCCTCTGAGTAAACTTTTCAAAGCTGCACTAAGGCCTTGTTTAATTTGGATTTCCAACTGACCTCCAATTCCTCTGGACATAAGGGTGGAAGACCACTCACTCCCAGGGATTTATCTCCGGTGGTGGGCAGAGGGCCTAGCACAGCAGTTCTCAGGGGAGGGGGGAAGAGAGGCAAAGACCCTTGCTGTTATCCCCTCTCTTAGACCCATCACGCCCAGAGATGAGCAGCCGTATGTCACCTCCACCAGCAGGGCTGAATAACTCAGTCACCCCTCCACTACTCCCTTCTCCATCAACTCAAGGTCCTTTTTGCATATAATTTTCCCCCCTACCAGCAAGTTTCCACCCTTTCCCACCAGTTTAATGCCCACTTCAACTTGTGCAAATAAACCTGTTTGCATGGGTCACACTGCAAATTAAAACTATGCCAAGATGTAAAATGAAAAATGGATCTGCAAAGCAACCTATAGTTATTCTTGCGATGTGCATTATTTCAGCGACTGGTTTATACTGCAGCCCCATTAACAGCAAAACAATTACCGTGGAGCTGTAAACCACAGCTGGGGAGAGGGAACACCAAGAAGTGTCTTGGGGGCACCTATCTCACTGAGGAAACAGTGGGTGGACCCTGGCCCCAGCATGGGACTTGGGCCACATCCAGGGCTCTCACATGAGCGTGACCTTAGCACGATGCATCCAAAGCTGCATTCATGGCAGCCAAGCAGTGAAATAAAAGGAGTGTGGTAAAAACACTCTGGCTATTGCTAACATTTCATGGTGCTGAAAGTAGCATTGGTATTGGCACAAAGTTAGCGGCATCGGTACAGCCCTCTGCTAACTAGTGACTGAGCCCTAAAGGGAAGAGAAGCTGCAAGGACAGGTATGGGACAAGGTGAAGTAAGTGCAAGCTGCAAATCTCTGCTTGCCTTGATCAGCATCAGATGAATATTAATTCTCTGCTGGTTTGCACAGCCACAGACAAGCCTGTTCTTACTAATTTTAGACTTTGCCTAATTTGAAATTTCAGACATGCTATTTTTGTGGTGAGGTTTTTTCCCTCTCTTTTTAGCAGGTTGTAAGCTGTCAGATGCACCCTGCATGGCTGAGAAACTGGTGTTCTCCAAGGGGAGATAGGAAACTTTTGTTAGAAATAAAAAGCAGATAGAAAAACCCTGCACATTAAAACATGCTATTGAGCTCCAAGAACAAGTCTTGGAGGCAGAGCAGCCTGTCTATGCTGGGCTGAGAAAGGGAGCAGGGCCTCTGGCCCAGCTGCATTCTAGTCTGGAGCATGAACCTTCCTCAAACCTTGCACATGCACCAGCCCTACGTGCCCTGCCACCTCCCAGCCGCATACACGCAGACATCTCACTGTGCCCTATCCCTGAGCATACATATAACTATCCTCCCCCGTCTATCTTCATTCCCTCCACTTGTACATCCACCCTACTTACAAGCTTTTGCTCCTCTTGCCCCAAAATACACCTGCACTCAGACCCCCTCTCCCTGCCGCTAGACCTTTCCTCCCACATGTGCAGGCACCTTTCCCCTGCTTCTGCTCCTGCTCTCGCACACCAATCTGCTGCCCGTCTCACAGAGGTGAACAGGACATGAAGTTCTGAGCCTGCCTGCAACAGGCAGCAACCCTACACTAGAAACGCATGTGAAAAAGTGGTGAAGTGAGGAAACATTTGTAAGAGGAAGTGAGTGGGTGGAGGGGAAAGCCTGGAGTGAACAAAAATCAACAAACACCACATTGAAACTTGAGCCCCGAGTGCCCAGGGTGGATAAAAGGACAGTGAATTTACAAAATACTACACAAATGCGTGTGTTTTATGCTAACGTACACCTACAGCATGCTAGGGAACAAGACGTGTACAAGTACTGAAAGTAAAGAGGCGGCTCAAAATAGAAAGAGCTAGTGCCTTAACAGCAGCACAGGTAACCCCTCCAGGGTGAGCAGGGAAGGCATCAGACCGTAGATTATGGCCTCATTTTGGACATGCACCTTACTGGATCCTGAACACCCAGCCAGTAACTGGGAAGCTCTCAAAGTCCAAACGGACTGATGCTGTCATACTAAGCACAAAGACGGGTATTAGCAGTAATTAATAGACTGCATACCCCTACCCATTTTAATTCAGTATTTTCAAGTAAACCACTTTAAGATAATATTTATATAAAAAAAAAGGAACTTATTTCTAGAACAATCAAACTGGAAGCCCAGCACTGCAGTTTGTTTCAGATAGAGCTGTAGTTCCTCAGTTAAGATTTCTCCCTCTCAGATGTAGCAGTGCAAGGGACTAGGAATATGATTCCCAGTTCTTCAGCCTATTTCTGCATTCCCAACCATAAAACCTTCCTCCCTCCTCTAGCCTTGCAGAGCAAGATTGGCAGCACTATGGTTTCAGTAACACACCACAGAAGATCTTGGGGTTTTTTCCATAAAGGACAACAAACTTGATCCAAAGGGGCTGTACCAGATGCCAGCCAGTTTGTCCTCTGAGAATCAGCCCATGAAACCTCATCTCACATTGGTGAGAAGTTGTTCAGACAAGTCACTCCTCTAATCACTCACCCAGTGAGTTGGTTGCATCCAAGTTGTGGCCACCAACAAGGGGAATGGGTGATTAACAGGTAAACAGCTATTGCGACATACATAGAAAATTATCCAGCTCTGGTTGCATCTCATTTTCCTTCCCACACGTTTCAAACCAGCCTGTTCCACAGGGATCGCCTGCAGAAGAGGTTCACTTCCACACATAGTAAGACTGCCCGTGACACTTTCATTTTGAAAGAATAACAGAAGTGATCTGAGAGTTGTCTGTATATTATTCCCCAAATTTGGCAGTGGAGTAGCCCAGATATACACACTGGGCATGACACTGCTCTCTCTGAGGCTATGATGAGCCAGCGCTCTTGGAAAGCGGGCAGTGAGTCTGTGCCACGGGTTACAGTGATTGCTACTGACAGGTTCTTCATGGTATCACAACAAATTAGGTCACAGATTAGATTTTCATAGCACAGATTACAACTAGCGTCTATATTTTTTTCTTAAATAGAGATAGTTGTGGCCAGAAGGTTTAACCTCAAGACTGGGAACAAGGCAGATGTTGGGGGGTGTCCCGAATTCTGGCTGAGACAAAGCCTGTCCTAACGAGACTCAGATAGAATTCCTAGTTTTCTGCTGTGGTCAGAAGATTTGGTATTTTTTCCCCTTCTATCCAGCAAACCTTTGAGAAAGTTTTTCCAGTAGATACCCAGGAGTAGATCTTACAGCATTTCTGCAAAGCAGCTGTCAAACTCAGCTTTTTATTAAAATTGCATTTTTGGTGATAGAAAAGCAGCTTGCACCATGTAAAAACCTGCTGGGAATGGAAACCAAAGCTATTAGACTCATCCCACCTTATACCACAAGGTCACACATACACTCAGTTTCTAGATCTCTGGTGTAGAAGGATCTTAAGGGAATAAATTCATGTGTGCCATACCAAAACAAAACAAAACAAAAAAAAAAAACCACTGAGAGGAAGAGTTTTAAAATATACCCAGCAAGGGCATTAATAGAACTCAGGCACCAAAAGAAGATCCAAGATACATCAAGCTCCACACAGAGCAGCGCAGAACAAAGGTTTCCAACAGCTGAGTAACTACAGACACCATGCAAAGTGCTTTCTACCCATTGCAAGATACAGCCTGACTGCAGATTTGAAATCCCTGCTCCAGCAACTGTATTCCAGGAGACTGCTAGGCCGCCTCCTCCTCCGAGCTGTGCTGCTGCAGGGGAAAGACAGCACCTGGAAGCCAGTGAGCCTGATTCAGCTCCTGGTGGGACCCTGCAGGTCTGCATGAAGGCAGCGATCCAGCAGATAAGCAAGCTCATAGCCATGGTACGCACTAAAGGAAAACATAAACCAGATGGTTAGGAAGATAAGTCTTGGACTGAGCTAACCTCAGAGTCAAGCCTTTCTAAGTCAGCATTGAGAGAGCGCTGCCGGAATGACCTTCAGCTAACAGAAACAGTCCTGATACCCATGATGGGATCGCAGTCCTCCATGTACTTTGCTTGCGTGGCCAAGAGACCCGTGCTGGGTCTCAGCTGAGCCTCTGGAGCATGTATTCAGTCGACCAGAGCAGGCCAGTTTACACCTGCAGACAAACCAACCTGTAGCCTCTAATCAAGTTCTTCAGGCTGTTTGCAGGCAGAGGACGGACACAGCCTCTCTTCCTGTTCCCAGTGAAGCAAGAGGAGCACATGATGCTGCCCTGTTCCCCACTTGCAGGTTTCGACTGGCCAGTGCTCAGTGCCCTCCACTCTGCCTCAGACCTGAATCACCACAGCTATGCCTCCAGCTCTGAAACGATCTCACCCTTCACTTCAGCAAAAGTTCTTCACAGGAAATAAGCTTTTACTTTCACAATACTCTTGGCCTTGTTCTTCTCCAACAAGCACAGGAAGTATCTCAAACACCAGTCTTTATTCTTGTGAGCCATTATTTATCCTCTGATACCTCTGAGTAAAAAGAAAAAGCAGTTAAGAGTGGCTGTGCCCTCCCATGCTCTAAAGGAGGCATTAAGCTTTCAACTACTCTCAATGCATCAGCTTCTTCCACTGCTCTTACTGGGCACACTCACATCCAGAGACACAGAACAAGGCCCAGTTATTTTTTCCTCAAGCCTGAACTGTGCCATGCAGATTATTGAAAATCTATTGCACATGCTCCTTGCTAAGCAGTCTGAACTATCGATCTCAGCTAGAGAAACGGATGCTTTAGACTTTATTTGAAACATTTTTAAGGTCCTGTTGGTATCTGTTCCTGCTGCATCCTGAGCACTTCCTAGTCTCCATGCTGAGCACTGCCTCAGACCTGCTCAGAAACTCCATCGTGCCAGAGGTGCTTCTGCTGAGCCATGGAGGATACCAAACCACCGACCTGGGCCGCGCCCTGGGAAAGCAAGTGGTGACAACTGTCAGAAAACACACTAGGCAAGGCCTCTCAGTCTGATCTGTGCTCAAAGTGAGCAAAAGCAAGTAGCAGGTAGGAACTGCTGCCTGCAGCAGCAGCTTGAGAGCATCCTGCTGCCCAAAGAGGCACAGGCTCCCAGTCCCTGCTGAGTGGGGGGCGCAGCAGAAGCCATGCACTGCTGCCTCTCACTAAGGCAAGATGATCCCAAGCAGCTTTTCTACGCAGGACTGAGCACTGAAATGACCCAGGATGCCTGTGTGCACCCAGGAAGGTTCCTCAGAGCTCACACAGGCACCCTGATTGCTTCCCCTCTCCTCGCAGCAGCAGTACTGGCATCCTCGACATTACACAGGTGGCAGCCTGGTGCCAGGCTTGGTTTCAGTCAAGCACAGAGACAAAGGCAAATGTGGGATTTTGTTGGAGGTGTAACATTCTTCAAAACGCTTCTTGTTTCAGGGTGCAGATATGGGGGTTTGCTTTGTTTGAACAAAAAAAGGGGCCTCTCTACTGTTTTAATCACACACCTAACAAAACATGGAATGAATAGTATACCAGTCATGGCTTTCTGGGTCATGTATATTAAAGAATGATTATTAGGGATAAGAATTCCTTTTTGAACAGCAAAAGGGTAACGCTGCTCTAAACCATACAGCCAGTTAATCCTCATGGTTTACGTGTTGGTGTGCGCTATTTCCTCCCTATTTCACCATTTTTTGAAACGCTACAACTTGCTTAAGAGAGGGGCAGTTTTCTTGTGTAGTCACGATCACAACCACACCGCCATCCCTGCCCGGACGGGGAAGCACTGGGTCCCCCAAAGCAGAAGCACTCACCTTCTTGCCAGCCAGCCCAGAGCATTTCTGGCTGCTGGGTTGAACTTTGAGATGCAAGGTTTGCATGAACCATGACAACTGAAAAGTCTCCGGCCTGGCACCTGTCCGAACATCAGAGGACAGCCAAATGCAACGCACACAGCTCAGTGCAAGAAGCAGCCAGCTAACATCGTTGCCGCTGCTCCCAACCCAAGCCGGCCGTAAGCAGCACTCGTGGTGCACAGGACGCAGCACCAAACCGCGGCTTCCTCCTGAAGGCAACCGCTCCGGCTCACTGCCGCTTGGCTTCGACCTGGCCATTGCTGGAGATCGCGCCGCTTGGCACGAGGGCTGTTACACCACTCGCTGGATCCGTCCCCTCCGTCCCCTGGTCCCAGAGGATCTCCTGTGCCCAGCCTGACACCCCCGCGCTCCTGGCAGACACGCGTGAAGCGCCCTCGGCACCTGCCGGCTGGGGCGGCCTCACGGCCCCGTGCGCTGAGGGAAACTGAGGCGGCGGCTCCGGCCACAAGGCCGAAGCGGGGCTCGACGGCGGCTCCCCCGGCTGCCCGCGCTGGCTCTGCCCGCGGCCGGACAGACGCCCGGTGCTGCGAGCTGCGGGCCGGGAGGGCGCCGGGCTGCCCCGGAGGCAGTGAGCACCCACCGCCGGCCCCGCGGGGCTGCGCCTCCACGGCCCTACGGAGGGGTCAGGGGGGAGCCCTACCCCGGCCCCACATGCCGCCGGCTGCCCCCAAGTCTCCCCTCAGCCCTGCTCCCTCAGGCGACCGCCACCTCCCTCAGCGCCCACCCCCAGCTCCCCTCGGGCGGCGCCCTCAGGTGCCCCGCCCCGGCCCCCCTCAGCCGCCGAGGCAGGCGGGCTCCCGCCGCCCCGCTCCCGCCGCCCCGCTCCCGCCGCCCCGCTCCCGCCGCCCCGCTCCCGCCGCCCCGCTCCCGCCGCCCCGCTCCCGCCGCCCCGCTCCCGCCGCCCCGCTCCCGCCGCCCCGCTCCCGCCGCCCCGCTCCCGCCGCCCCGCTCCCGCCGCCCCGCTCCCGCCGCCCCGCTCCCGCCGCCGCCCCCTCACCTGGCGGCGGGCAGCCCGCGGGCGCAGCCTGGCCTTCCGGGTTGCCGGGCGGCGGCGTCACGGCCGCAGGTTGGCTGCCGGCGGCGGGCGCGGTGCCGCATCGCTATAAAAGGAAGCGGCGCGGGGGGAGGGAGAGGCGGCCCCGGCTCCGGCACCGCGCCCGGCCCCGCTCCCCCCCTACCCCTCGCCCGGAGCGGCGGGCAGCCCCCGCGGGGCAGGTGGCGCTGGGTGGGGTGTCCCTGCCCTCTGCAGCCGCGGGGGGACGCCCGTGTGGCCGGGGAGCAGGTGGGAGCCTTCAGCCCCCCACCCGGGTCGGGGGGCCCGTGGCCAGGGCCCGCGGGGCGCGGCCGGACCCTTCGTGAGGGGCCAGCGATGTCCCCGGCACCGGGGCAGCCTCGGGCAGGCCGAAGCATGCGGCAAGGCAAGGCAGGGCAGAGCCCGAGTGAAGCTTTGGAGAAGCGGGAAGGTGCCAGCGACACCCAGGAGCACTCAGCAGGCTTCAAACGGTGTTATGCACCAAACCCAGCGGCCTGGGGGCTGCAGGTGCTGCCGGAGCATGGCCTGGGGACGATGGGGCTGCCAGCGGCTTCAAATAGAAGTGCCGCCCCCAGCATGGCCCTTCAGCGTGTGGGGTGGGCCTGGGTCCTGCGTGGGGCTGCTGCCAGGGACTGTTCCGGCCGGGCAGCAGCACCTCTGTGCGTACAGCCAAATGGTCCCGCGCACCAGATCGTGGGCATGACCCCTGCGTGCACAGCTGGTGCCTTCTGCTCCTTCAGAGGCCCTGGCTCCCTGGCCTGCCAGCTAAACCACCTCAGCCAGACAGCCCTCACCTTGAAGACCCACCCTCCCAAACTAAAGAAAAAACTTCATCAAAGCTGAATTTTAGCTTCACACCCCAGCAGCTCCTTCAACCTCTGGAGCTGGCGCCCACACGCTGGAGCCGCTGTACCATCCCTGAGGCACCTTGCTCGGTTTCTCCCCCATCATGTGCTGATGACCGACAGCATCTTGGTTGAGTAGCAGCGAGGGTCCCTGCGGGACACAGCCTCCCCATCCCTGCCTGCCCAGCAGGAAGCTCTCCCTCCAGCAACAGATGCTGTTGCTCCCCTGCAGCATCAATCCTGTTCAGGAAGGGATGGGGATTAGGTGGGGGTAGCATGTCTTAAGGTATTTTCTCTAAGTGGCATTTTGCTGCCCGGCTTTACCGTCGGTCACTGGAGTGGGGGCTGTGGTGCTTCAGCTTACCCTGCAGCCCCACGCCATGGCACAGGCCTTGCTGTGGTGACTACAAGTCCTGTCTTCGGCTCAAAGCAGATGGAGATGTGGGCAGCAGTGAGGCCAGGGCACTGAGATGTCACGTAGGCAATGGGACCCCTGTGCAGGGTGTGTGTGCTGCCTTTTGTATTCCACCAGGCAAGCCGCTAAAGCTGTGGATCGTGGGCAGACCAGGTGCCTGCTACACTTAGACACAATGACCCCCGGCAGGTCCCAATCTAAATAAACATTACCAGGGGCCACATTTTGCATGAAAAAAATCCAGGCAGAGCACTGCCATGGATGGGTGAGAGGAACAAAATCCTCCTCTCAAAGTTTTTTTTTTAAGTAGAAGGGGTTTTCCACCCTCACATTTAATATTTTAATTATTTCAACTTCTCCTGCATCCCAGCAGGGAAGGGATAACAGAAGGAGCTTTTCTGCTGGACCTGGCTGCATCCCACTCATAGACAGACCTGGTGAAGAATGCAGGTGCCAAGTCAAAGGATGATCCTGAGCAAAATCCATCCCTAAGAAAGGCGTGGTCCAAGTAGGTAGCGGGGGTGCCAGAACCGCGTGTGAGGTGGACTGGGGCCCTGCATGGGGCTACTGCCAGGGACTGCTCTGGCCAGGCAGTAGCACCTCCTTGCTTACAGCAAAATGCTCCCACACACTGGATCTTGGGCATGACCCCTGCCTGCACATCTGGTGCCTTCTGCTCCTTCAGTGGACCCAGCTATTTGCATAGTGCTGACCAGATGGTCTGACTGCTCCACTGCCTTCCTTCCCCCATTATCGTTTGCTAAGATCTTGCTGCTTCTTGTGGCCAAGGGTCTTCATATCACTTTAGTTTCTGCATCACCTTGAGCTCCAGAGTGAATATATGGCCCACCTATAGGCAGTGCTCACTGGGGAGCCACTGACTGCTTATGATTGATCTTCGCATCAATGATGAAGTCTTTCATACCCTTTCAAAGGTGTCCGAGCTGTGGTTTGTGTTGCCCCCATCCCCTGCTGTTCTCACACCTCCACCTTGTAGTACAGGTTGAGTTTAGATTTGCTCCCTTACAAATCTTCTGCAGAGTAAGTCCCCATCTTCCAGCGTCACTTAGTGTAAGTTCACTTCGCGTGAAGCTCTGTGCACCTCGCTTTCTAGATGTCAAGCTGCTAAACTTCCCTTTTAGGCAGGCCAGCAGCTCTGTGCACCCTATCGAGGCAGGTTTAGCATTTGTCCTCCTGTTTCTTTCTGCAGAGGTTGGCCCTGTTCTTGTAGGGAGGATAGAGACTGAGGAAACTCTCGGATCACAAATTTGCCCTTCAGCCCCATGCTTCTATCCACAGAGGTCAGAACTACTGCAATGATCCTGGAGTTGTTCCACAAGGCTTTTTTTCCAGCTCCTGGGTGGGTTTCCACACAACAGTCTCAGCTGCAACAAGAGCACGGGGCTGGCTGCAGCTCACTTACTGCGAAGCTACCTGGGGCTCTTGCTTTCCTGCCTAGAGTTCCTGCAGTAGAGCTATGGTTCTGAATTCAAAATCTACAGTGAATAAAGGGAAGGCTAGGGCATGTGGCTGTGTAGGTCTAATGCCATGAATGGGATGGCTTGCAGTACAGACAGGTGATTACAGGCAGTATTCACCTTTACTAACTTGAAAAAAAATGTCTGCTTTTGTCTTTGAAGCAGTGTGTGGCTACTGGTGTCACCAGGTCACTAAGGAAGTCTGCAAGCTCCAACGGAAAACCACTGCAAAACCCCTGCTTAACGAACAGACAGCTGCTGACCTCTTCTGTGCACGTTCAGCTCAAGAGGTAGCTTGTCTGTCTTCAGTCTGAAGTTCAGGAGCATGTTACAATCCTTTCCGATAATATTTAAATAAAAATAAAAAACTTACTTAAGAACTGCAGCTCAGAAGCGTGTTGAGGCTTACTACCATGGCAGGGATGTGGGAGCAGGGAAAGATGAAAAACATTACTGAACTAGAGAGCAGCTTCAGACAAGCTATTGCACGCTACTCAGTACTCTTGTAAGTTTGCAGGCAGCTGTAGTAAGTTACTCCTGGAATATTCCTCAGGGAAGAGAGTAAGGAAATTAATTAGTTACCAAAAAAACAAGCCTAATACTTTAGTTCAGTGCAATAGCAAGGTAAATACAATGAAACAATCTCTAATGCAGCCATTCTATAGTCATCTAGTTTGAGTATTCAAGGGCGATTCATCTACACAATGTGCCTGTGAGAAAAATCAGATTTCTAAATTTTGTGTGGTAACTGAAGCACAAGAAACATCTTCAAGTCTTGGGGGGGGGGGGGGGGGGGGGGGGGGGGGGGCGGGAAAGTAGTCCTGTGCGGGAATGAACTTAGCCCCACACCACCTTTCAGCAAAAAGCAACAAGCACAAGAGAGTGGATGTTTCTGAGCAGGCACTGTAAGAATCAAGACAACATGCTAAGAACTGCAGAGCAGTTTTAACACTGAAATTCCAGGTAGGCTTAAAGCTGGACTTTGAAGAATTTCAAAACATCTTCAGGTGGGTACAGCAAACAACCGATCAGCTTCTCCTCTGTTCTGACATGGTTAGCAGATGTGACAGGCAGCTGTCACAAATTGTTTGTCCCCTGCCCCCACCATTATAAAAAGAGACTAGAGCAGACATCCGCCTCACTGCAGACAGGAGGATCTGTTCTGTACTTTGCAGAGGAACAAGGCAAAGCCTGTACCGTGACACACTATCGTTTTTAGTGTTACCCAAACAGCAGCTGATGAGAACTAGTCAAGACTCGCAGGTTTTGTGCATGCGGCAGCACAGGGTGCGCACATGTGTGTGTAAGCTTAAGTACGAGTTGACAAACAGCACTTAGCTTATCTCAAGAAGAAACTTGAGCACTCTCTCAGCAGATGACTGAGCTGTAAATCATGTTATGTATAGCCCCCCAAAGTATCGTTAAAACAACTTGAAATAGTTAGTTTGCATTAGATAAGAAAATTTTTGGCTTGCAGCTATATAGATG
Source organism: Falco rusticolus (assembly GCF_015220075.1). Lineage (NCBI taxonomy): Eukaryota > Metazoa > Chordata > Aves > Falconiformes > Falconidae > Falco > Falco rusticolus. The sequence goes on along the minus strand of NC_051189.1, from coordinate 14,987,929 downwards.
AAAACATCTTACAGTCCTGTGTGCATTCTGTATCCATCTGAAAAGCCTCCAGCTGTGTTATACAAGAGCTAAAGTGTCTCATAAAAGCACCCCCCAACAGCCTTAAACTCAAGAAGGCTAAGTTGAGAAGCTGTCTGCAAGAATTTAAGGTCTGAAGCTGAACTTTATGTACTTAGGGACATTTGCTCCTCTGTCATATTCTGGTTTCTTGGCACAGGAGGGTTACTGGTCTAGGCTGTGAGTGGCATGAAACTGTGCAATAGGTAAGCGTGTGGGAAGGCTGGTTGTTGTTGATGCTCAGGTGAACCGTCACAGAGAACTACAAAGCCTGGGGAGGGGGAAGCATCTGAAAACAATTACATGATATTTAGAGGGTTGGAGCGTTTGGGTTTTTGTTGGGCAGAAGGGAGCTGTTTCTGAGCTTCACTAATTGGTGTTTAAGTTTGATACCACTTTCACTGGTCTTGATTACCAATCAGTCTTCTGTTTATAAGCTTTAAGTTTGCCAAGAAAAGGGCAAGCAGACTAAAACTTTGAACAAGGGTGTTCTTTGGGCACACGTTTGTCTTGGTCTCTTCTGCTCCAAACAGCATGTGATACACCCACCTCAGTTTTGACTTGCAAAAGGAAATCAGTATGCCACTGAAGAACAAGTAATACAAGTAGGACAGAGAAATGGGGATATTAGAATCAATGGATCCCTGAATGCTGTTACTTGAAACACTGTGACAAAGCAGAAAATGAGGAAGAGCAGAATATTCAACCAGACTCTTTTCCCTGCCCCATGTCCTTATTTCACACACCCCTCACCCCAAACGTTTAGTCCGTGTAAATTTAAAAGCCCAAAACTAACCAGGCAGAATATCCCACAACAAACCCAGGCTATGGGTTTGCAATTCAGTATTCAAGAAGCTATCTTATCACAGTGGTCTCCTGAGCCCTGCGCTGTTGCAGTTACTGTTTTTGATACAAACCAGATCTGATAAACTTCACACTCCAGCTTTTCCTCTGGCTAAAGGATGTTCTGATTGCTTTCCAGCAATTTCAAGTGACTTGTTCTTTTTGGAGCAGTTTTGATAGTGAATGGGTCTTAAATGAGAAACTTGCAAGAACCGACTCGGGGAGGGGGAAGAATAACCTCAGCAAGGTGGGTCAGAACTGAAATTCTAAGCAATAAAGTCACTGCATCCAGGAGAAGTTAGTACTGCTTAAGTCGCACCGAGAGCTGCCGTTGTGTTTGGCAATCCTGCCCACGGACAGAGGAAGGCCGCGAAGGGGACAGAGGGCTGTGCAGAGCGGTTCTTTCCAACCCAAAGGGCCAGCTGTAGAAAACAAGACACACCGGGCTGGCTTTGCATAGAGGCTACTGAAGCCAGAGAGAAAGGAATCGAAACTCATGGACAAGATAAGTGTTTTGATGCTAACTTTAGTAAGTAAAGTATTCCAGATAAAGGCAACTGCATCCATATTTAACAGCTGTTAAGAGTTACACACATTTACTTGCATTATATAAGGGGTGCTTTATATTCAAGAGAAAACATTTCAAGTGTTTTAGTTCTACCTGTTTGGAATCCAGACTTTCTCCCTAAAAGATATTCCAGTTGACAAAAGGGCCTTGTTCAGATATCTGGGATCAACTGAATACATTTATTTAAAAGCAATTTTAAATATTAAAAAAGTAGAAATTAACACATACAGTACTCAAAAACTGTCACATTAAATACATGTGAATAGACAAGTGTACTGATGTTTTACCTTAACATTCAATGAGAAGTCAAGATTTTAACTAGTGGCATGATCAGATCTGGTTTCTGTACACGTTGATGTACTATGTAATAAAAAAATAAATAGCAACTGTTGTTCAACAGTAAATAAGACATCATCTGCAAAGCATACTTCCCCCTCTGGGGGCACCTTCCCCTGCCCCTCCCCCCCAACCCTTTATCAGCTAGTTTTCCATAAAGATTTAGACTTTCCAAATACTATGTCATATACAAAATTGCAGACAGTGGCTCATTGAGTTCAAATATAATACTGTACTTAAACTCAATCAATATCATACACTTTCAGATTTCTTATGACCCACAATAAGCCAGAATAAACAGAACTATTGTTCCCGAGGGAACTAATTTAATTTTATAAAATGCATATGTATACTATTTTAAAGAGTGTAGAAAAGAATAGACATTTGACTCTACATAATTTTACATGCCTAGGGTTTTCTTTATATGATTTGCTTTTATCAGCTTATTTCAAGATCACTTAAAAATACAATTGACCACAGAAGTGAATAGGTTTTGTTCTTTAATGCAACTTAAAACATTGTAGTAATGGATAAAATGGAATGCTAAATAAACGCTAAACCTGATATCCATTCCTTAAAAAACAGAATAAAGTCTGAAATACTGGAGCTGGTAATACTGAAGATTAGATGCCAGCAGGCTTTGAATAAACTTTTGTTATAAATGATAAAACCATTAAAAGTTGATAAATGTTTTGCATTTTTTCCATGTGGGGTTTAGACTGGTATTTGTTTCTATATTAACCACAAACAGAATTAAATATTCACTGACTACAGTCTTGTAAAGCCGAATTAAAAATGAAAGCCCTCAGAAAGGCTGAGATGTGCTTTTATGAAATGAAAAAAAAATCTCTCCATGCAGCCAAGACAATCTGCTTTGAAACAGCAGTACTAGGTACTGAAGCCAAAATAACATTTAAAGCAAGTAATACAAAACTACATATGAAAGTCATGGAACCTGCTACAGACAAACCATGAGAAAAACACAACTGCATTATGTTTCAGAAGTTTAAAAATTATGTTGAAAGTCACATAGGAAATGAAAGTTTCCAGTAATACATTTAAGTGTTTTCTGGCAATGCAACTTTATACACCAACTTTCAAGAAACCTCAGGTCAAATGCAGCCTTCCAGTGATTTTCTTAGAAATTAGTTTTATAACTGTATGTCTGTTATTTGGTGCTTTGAATTAAGACTACTACAGTTACAGTTTAGTGAACTCTACTTAAACCAGCCTGATGCTTGTGATCAGAGTTCTGTCATTAACAGCCTGATCAAATGCATGAGAAATCATCTTAACTTCCACTTTTTGGAGCAATTAAAAATAATTTAAAAATTTTTCCTTACATCACCACTGAAGGAATTTTATTTTAGGTACCTAACTTTTAGCAAGGTTGAAGACAGAGGAAAAAAACCCCCACAAAATCATTTTTCCAAGAGCCAATTTAACTATAAACAAAGACTGTTGCAAGCTCACATTAATCTGAATAGTAATTAAGTTAAAATGTTCTTTTCCTCAAATGTAGCTATATCACTACAGTACTACTTTGTACAAAGGCAGGTTTCAAGTAAGCGTCTAAATGCATGCATAATGTCAACAGTTAATATTTTCTAGAAGTCCTTGGTTACTAAGGATTCAGTGAAAGAAACCAGCAAATTTTACGTATATCTACTAAAGAACAATATGACTAGTTTTCATTAAAATAAGTTTTCGAATGAAATAATTTTTTAACTTTTTATAGTGAGGTAATATCACAGGGGAACTGCAATCACAGTTTGGCATAGGTCCACATAATATAAACATGAAATGCTGTATGCACGCCATAAAACATTATTGTCATCTGTAAAGTCAGTGAATATTTGTCTTCATAATTACACTTAACTGAGCACTATATTAAATAAATACCGAAGTGGGTTTCATAGCTGTAAACGCATACACTTATAAACTGCAGACTGATTTTTAAATTGTCCAAAACCATTCACCCATTCTAACTTTCTGCTAATTGTATATTGAGAATACCAAGTTATTAGGAACAGTCATTTCTGTACAGTTACATGGTTGACGGAGACCATCTATGTTTGGAAAGCTGGCAGTTCATACGTATTTTTAACAGCATAGACAGAGATGTAAGTGCTAGATGCCGAGGATGGCTTCAACAAACCCAATAAGGCGTGCCAGGTTCCAAGGCTACCATAATACTGGCAAAGGCAGAATAACACAGTATATTTACAATACATATAATTCAACCTCATGAGGTGAAACTTAAATGAATTCTTAATTTGTAACAGCAGCTATATATACAGTTGTGCACAGGATTACAGGGAGGCAGCAGCGTTCGCTTTTGCTAAAAAGCCCGTCTTGCATGAAGAATGTGCAATGCTCAAGTTTAGGATTTTTTGTTTGTTTTTACTAGTCTGACAGAATGTGCACAAAGGACACTGGAAAGACCCCTTTCCTCTCTGGCTGTCCTTCGATGTGGCCAATCTGCAACACAGGAGAAAAACGTACATATAGATTACACGTGTGTGTGTGTGTATGCACAGTTTGTAGACGGCATTTACTTCCCTCAAAAGCAGCAGATCCGTGTGGATCCTACAGAGCCCTTGCAAGTTCTTGGACGGTTTAAAGCAGACCTTGGGTAACATTTGAATTTGTGTAAAGGAACAAAATAAAACTGCAAAAACATAAGTAAGGCAAATTAAGCCAACTAAATCTAAAGAAAACAATCTTATTTGGAAACCTGCATATACCACTGAATTTCAAGATTCTCGCCAAACAGAAGACTGATTTTCTTTTGCCTGACAAACTAACTTTCAGCAACAAGACAGGTATCTCTGAAAACCATTCATCTTAGTTAACTGAATAAACCCTAAACATCTCACTCACTCAAGGGAAACGTCTGCTACAGTTGTGAAGTTACTTAGGATAATCTCCACGTTTCACTTAAAGTGATAAAAGCCCTGCTATTTTCTCATTGAATTAGTATGACTCCTAATGATTTATGTGCATACCACTGTTTATAACAAGTCATAATATTGTCTGATTAGGTATCCTTCACGTACAGCTTCTCACATGTTTTGCATAATAATAACAACTTATAAAGAAATGGCCAAGGAACCCCTAAAAAAATTAGGAATAATGGCACCTTTTGTATGAACTTTACATGCTTAAAACACATAATTACAAACAACTGTCAAACTGACAGCACTGGAGTAGCAGTCTTGTCTGACCACATAATGCTCTCCTCATCCTGCTACAGCGCTGATCACCACTTTCAGAATAATAGCGTGCCTCCTTCCTCTTCCACAAGCTAACAAAATGGGAAGGGGAAGCATACAGGGCTGGCCATTTCCTCTTGCAGAGCCAAATTTTTGAAGCACATGAGTCAACAGCCCTCGTTTCCCTTCTCAGAAATACTCAGACTGGAACACTTCATGGAACTTTTAGGCATGTACCCAAGGATCTTAAAAAGCCACTTTACAAAACAGATTCAGCAACTAATGCAACTATGATCAGGGACTGGACGATACAGTTAATGCAGCAGCTTTTCACTGGGCATTGCTCTTTTGACACCATCTTTTCAGTTGAAAATCTTCCACACTTAAATGAGGAGTGAGAAGAAACCATGTAGCTAGAACCAAAACAGCAAAGGTTGCCCTGCGCTTGGATTAGGAAATCATAGGCAGCATTGTGATAAGAATTTGTTTTAATCAAAATGAAACCTGTCTCATTTTCCCCAGTAAAAATTCTTAGGAAGGGAAGTATGATGCAGCAGGGCTTTGGAGGCAAGAAGTAGTGTGTCAACGGATGGCTGGAGCCTTCAAGCGGGGTTGGGAAAAACCTGGTGTTAGGACTCAAGAACTAAAGACAATACGCAGTCCAGGTGGGTGGTGGGGGGGGAGTATGCTACAAACCATGGCATGGACGGAAGAAGGTAAAGACAGTGTTAACTACCTCTCATATAAAGAGGAAAGCCATCAGCTTACAGCCCCAATAGAAAGTTTTTCAGATTTCCAGCAACCCTGTAGGTATAACTTCACATTTCTGGTGAACTAAAGATAATTACATCTCTCATTTTTCATGAAGGGTGTAAGCATGCTAAACGGAGTAAAAAATCACCACTCACCACTTCTTCATTTAATGAAAGGTTAGTGTGCAGTACAAAGAGTGACCATGTAAATACATGTTGTTATGAGCCATTAATAAAGCCAAACTAGTCAGGAAGGTTTCTGGCAGACTCTAAGGAAGAGCCAGACCCCACCTACCTACCAGAGAAAGGGGGTCTTCTCTAACACGGGTTTAAGAGCTGGATGTTAGCTCAGGCAAAACCCTCCACAAAACAAAATCCTTCCCCAAAACGAAAAAAATAAAAACCCACCACCCAGAAACCAAGTAACCACCACCACCCCCCCCCACCACCCCAATTTGGAATAAGAGGCTTTCCTTTAAAAGGAAAAGATACATACCCACCACTCTTGGTCCTCTTCACCAGTTACAATAATTACTTCTCCTTCAACAAACGTGAGCTCATCATCATTATCTGCCTGACAGTCATAAATGGTCTTCACTCGCCTAACTTTGTTTTTCCCCTAAAAACAGAATGAAGTTTTAGATGAGGGACATGAGGAACAGTGAAAACAGATCTGATACTCATTTTGCCTTTTAGTTACGTTTTATTTTACAAGAAGGTGAAGACTATCAAATTGCTTTCCCTACAGTCAGGGGCATAAAATCAAAAATCTCCTTCAAGGATATTAAGAAAAAAAAAATGCTTACACAGATGTAGGTTTTCTTTTTCCCAAGATTCAGAACTCCCAAGGGACTTTAACGTGTAGCGCACAGCTTAGGTTACCTATGTTGTTTAAACTTCCTTTACCAGTGGAAGCAGCTTTACATTGTTCCAGTCCACAAACACCCTCTTTCTCCTTTAATACACGCTTCATTTAAAAAGCCACCATGAACAGAAAATGAAAGCCAGTCTCCTCTGAATGTTACAAGAGAGGTAAGGGCTGAGGAAAATGCTGCTTTGAAATCCCAGTATTCCTTACAGTTTTGGTTTTGGATCTAGTGGAAATCCTTTGATTTCAGATCTCCTTACAGGACTTGAAATTATTTTTTGTGTGATTTTTTTCATCCAAAATGTTAGCAATTTCTTACTAGAAGAATCTTAATTTCAGATGGCTATTTTCAGTACTATTTTGTGATGATAATTCACAACAGATATCCTCTACTGTTCTGAGTCCAAATATTTTCTAGGTCATACCTTGCTGCATACTGCTAATTCATATGAAAAAGCCTGAGCCGTGGACTCCTCCCCAAACATATGTTTCTTACGGCAAGGAAAATGCTTTAAATTATTTCCAAAGAGGGTAAGGAAGCAATATTCACAGCAAAACACTCCTGCTAACTTTATATTCCTGTATTTTCATACACACACTTCTTCCAAAACTACAGGTCCTTCTTTGAACAGAAGCAGTCGGTAGCAAGAATGCAAAAAACCAAGAAAGGCACAAGGAGATGAGAAGCAGAAGGGCCATGAAGGAAAAGTCAGCAGGCTGAGAGGAATTTGAGCCAAAAGTAACTTCACAGAGGAAATTTCCTAGGGAGCCTTCTCTTTGCTATTACCCTACCCACTTGAAACTCCTCCATGTTTTGGCAAAAAAAAAAATTCCCTGCAGATCAACAACTGAACAGACACAGCAAAGAGCACTGATACTAAACGCATGGTACATAAAAATAACAATTACAGATGCATCTAAGGGACAAAGCAGTTAACAACTGAAGTCTAAAAATCCCCTATACTCAAGGCAAATGAACAGAAATACCTGAAGTGAAGTTCATATGAGATCAAAGGGGTTTTTTTTTGCTGCAAGGGTTTGCTGCAGCAAGAAGTTACTTCAAATAATGCTTTCTCTTTTTAAACAAATTTATCTAATTTGAGCAAGAATCTCAGCTATCACTGGGGACTGGAATTCAATATGAATGGGTATTTGGGGACAGCCTCACGCTTTCAACTCAGAGAACCTTTACAAACTAAGAGCACTTCCAGTCAATTCTCCAGTCATGAAGGAAGCAAACTACTTCTGCCAGATAAAAATTGTCTCATTCAATAAAGACTAAATAAAGTTAAATTCCTCTATACTTAGATAACTGTATGCAACTCAGCTGGTAAGAACACATGAAAAACTACAGCCATTGCTCCTGTTCCTTCAGATTCGTACCACTGATGACATTTTCATATTCTATTCCTTTCACTTCAGAGAGTGGTAAAAAGCCGAATTCAGGACTGAGGTGTATTTAATCTTGGGAAAGTTTAAAGAAGGATACCTCTAAAGAGAGCATATATTTTCCAGAACACAGTTTGGGGCACTGGTGTGTAAAGAAATAGAAGCAATTCCAGAAATGTAATTTGTAACTATATAACAAATACCCTCTGCCGCGCCGCCCCCAACTCCTTGTATCCAATATTACTACATATTAAGAAGAGACTTTTATGCTTAAGACTGACTAATAATCAGCTGCTGTGGTCATGAATAATCCCTCCGTACTCTTATTTATGTTCAACACTTTTTTTGTTTAAAAAGTATTTTGTCTCCTTTATAGAAAACACTCACACACACACACACACAAAAGAACACTCAAGCTCTCTGTGTGACTTTAGAAGCACTCGGAGCAAGTTTCATTTCTCTAAAAATACCCTTTTGAGTCCTTATACATTAACAGCATTAATAATTTTTAACCTAAGAATTCTGAGCAATTGATTTGCTAAAACTTCCAATTAAAAACATTGCGCTCATCTATTTAGTGGCTAAATAGCCACACCCAAGAGTGAAGCACCCACAAGTACCAGTGTCTGCTCTCAGGGGTCTTACTGTTGCACTGTGATGCAGCACTTCACCAGTTTCTGCGGAAAGGATGTAGCCAGAGGATGAAAATGGAGGCAAGATACATTTAAGAGGAATTCTTGCACATTATTACTTGAGCAAGAAAGACTGCAGTGAACAAGAAGAGATAAGTGTGCATGCCATGACGTGTCTGTAGAAAACTGGAAAGTAATTATCACAGATATATATCATACCACTGCAAAACAGTGGAACTATTTAATTTACTGCACATGTGAAAATGGCTGAATTTGAAGGATACCGATTTTTCCCTCAATTTTTCTGTGTAAAGGAGGGTGAGAGCTTAAAGAAAACAAAACAAAACCCCAACCAAACAACTAATCCACTATTTGTTTTCTTTCCTTCTAAATAAAGTGAGAAATAGCTGAGATTAAGCAGGCATATGATGCTGGACATTTTATTAAAAAGTACATAAGTCAACAAACTGTAGTTGCAGCCACCTTTTGACCAGATCCCTCCACTATTTTATGTAACCTCCAGAACACTCAGGAAGCCCAAGCAACAACCCTGCCGTTCTCTGTCCAGGTAGGAGTTTACAGGCAACTCCAGGACAGAGTAATGGCTCCAGAGAAAGAGTGTCCTCAGACAAACAGAAAGGAGACTCTCTGCTTTCACTACAAGAATGGAAGTCTTATTTACTTCTAAATAAGTGCCCTGCATAGCCAATCTGACAAGCAAAACCATCTCATTTTTGATGTATTCTTAATGGTGAAAATCTTAAGAGAGCTCTGGAGTTTCACAAAATTATTTCAATATGCATATGCATGAAGAATCCTCCGTTGGACAGAAACTGCACTGGTTAGCAAGATGAACAAGACGAATTGGGGTTTGAACAAGGAGACTTGGAATCGAGTTATAGTTCCAACTCTGCTACTACACACCATCCAGTAACATCAGTTTTGCCACTTCAGCAATATGTATGTGAACCTTTGTTAACCACTTAAGTACGCTGACATTAAATACTCACGACAGGAGCATTTACTAGTCTGTCACAGTTGACTTCAATTTTTTTATCTCACAACAGGTGCTAACAACCCTTCTTAAAGATTACAGAAGTCAAATATATAAATATTCTAGTAATCTAAGGCATACAAAGCAGTGAGCAAAGACAACAGAGAAAACCACCAATTAACTCAGAATTACAACTGGCACAGATAAAAATGTCTGAGCTCCCTAATAAATCTAAACAGGCTGTCATGCTCCCAAGGCTATCGTTTTACATTACTAGTATTTGTTCCAGCGTGCAAGAGGCCTTGTAAATGCCCACCATTTGCTGAAGCTGCTTAGGAGCACAAGGAGAGCCCCATCCTAGCCCATAACATTATGTTGCTTTGTGTACATAGCACAAGGGTGGGTTGTTGGTTTTTTGGTGGGTTTTTTTTTTTTTTGTTTGGGTTTTTTTTTGTTTGTTTGTTTGGTTTTTTGGTTGGTTTTTTTTTTTTTGGTGTTTTTTTTTTTTTTTTGCACAGATAGTTCTGCAGTACCTTCAAAACTGCCCATGGGTACTTTCAGCTAGCTGGCATAATACCTACCATATTTATTTTCCTGGGAAGTGGCACAGGGGTTTCTGGCAGGGTATGTGTTATGTCATTAGACTCTTCAGATGCTTGCTTTTGGACGGTGTCTCTAGCTTGTACATTTGGAGAAAGATCCAAGGAGTGAGATTTTTGATTTGCCTCTGAGGACTGAGGCTTAGGTGATGCTTCTCCACCTTGAGTTTTACTCAGCAGCTCTCCTAGCTGAGGTTTTGGAGGAAGGTCCTTCATTTGCGGCTTTGGAGGTAAGTCTCCAAGTTGTGGTTTTGGTGGCAAGTCTCCTAGCTGAGGCTTTGGGGGTAGTTCTCCAGGCTTTGGAGGTAAATCTCCCACTTGAGGTTTCTGAGTTAATTCCAGAGGCAGAGGCTTTGGGGGCAAGTCTCCAGGTTGTGGTTTCTGTGGTATATCGATGGACAATGAGGGCTTCTGAAAGATTTCCGTGTGCTGATGGGATTTATCTATTGAAAGATGATGACTGGTTTCTATTTTTCTTAGTGCCACTAAAACACAAAAGCATAAGAATAGTTTTTCACAATCTCATTTTAGTATTAAAGGACTTGGGCACATATCAAAACCGTAATTGTGTAAATGACCACATGTTCACCGAGCCCCAAGAACTGCCAATACGTCCTCCTAGTCTATGAAAAATGCTAAATAATACGACTTTATGTAACCCTCTTTCACTGAGGTCTCATTTCATTGCTCCTCCTGGAGGCCAAAAGTGCTTAATCTAACAGCTACTAGGTGTCAATTTATGGATCGACTAATTAAAACGAAATATAGAGATTAGCTACTTAAAATGATGTAAAGTGATTGCTTTTTGGACCTAAAATAAAAAATATCAAATATAAGACATATTTTGCAACCCACTCATGTAACTGCAATGAAAATTCTCTGAAATGACAATTATTCATATATACAGTTGAACTCCATATTAAAAAAACCCCCGAGTTTCAGGATTAGTATCTGTAAAGTCTCAAAGAGAGTGAGTGAATATATATGTTTATACAGTGTATAAAACCCTGTATTATAGACATTCAAACTAAACCTAATCCAACAGTATTATAAAAATTTACAATTTAGTAAACATGAGAAGTTTTAAAATGTGTATTTCACAGATTTTTATGGAAGAAAATTGAATATATCTTTTCAAGTGCTTTTTTCTCTGTGTCATGTATTGATTCTACTGCCAAGTTCCGAAAGAAAACTTGACAGAAATCTGCCTTAAAAACAAAACCATAAGAACGCAACAAAAACCCCACAAAACCCTAAACCAAACCACCCTATTTAAAACAGATGAAGGGGGTACAGGAGTGAAAAAAGTTACAACCCATGATGAAAAGAACATATTTTGACTAGAAGGAATCATTTCCTATTGTACTCAGCATTGTTTTAGTATCATACTCTACCAGCCAAAATTTTACTATGAAAGCGACCACCGTCGCCTTGAATATCACCTACTGCAGTAACATTTCCATGCTATATTTATTGGTTATTTATAACAAAAAAAAAAAAGAAAACTTTGCGTAATTTCCATGAAAGAAATTGTATAGCTACTATCAGATGCCCCATTTAAAAAAAAAAAAAGGTCTGTGTTGATACCTGTACATGGCTTTGTCTCCTAGACTTACCTAGTAGCAGATGTACAAGCACTGATCATCCACATTGGTTTCAGGCTTAAGTAAATGATATGAAAAAACTGATCGTAGCCCTTATCAAAATGCTTTGATTGAGCCCATCTTAAATTTTCACCTATATAATATATCAAGGAAGTGTTGACTTCCTTTACAGTGGTACCTTACTGCGCCACTGGTGTCTCTTTCAAAGGATAATACCATGTCATAATAATCAATAAAGCTGGAATTTCACATTTGCATTTTCTGTTAAAATTATCTGCACTCTCAGTCATCTAGCTTCAGAGGTTTGGTCAGGCATCATTTCTTGATCTTCAGGCTCTATAGTGATCATCCACTCAGTTACAACGTATCTTTAATCCAGTCTGCATCAGACAGAGCTACAAGGTAGGGTCTACTTTCAACTTTATAGTCAACTTCTGCAAGAACTCAGAAAAATAAATAAAACCTGCTGTAGGAGTTTGAAGAGAGACTAACCCCACATTTCCAAAAAGAAATAGCCATAAGGCGGTCACTGGGATGATGTTCTCAGCAAATCTGTCACTGATACATAAGCGAGCATGTAACAGTACTCTATTCTTGTCAAAGTAGTTATAAGGACAACAACCCCGATCACCAAAACATGGCAATAGACGCAACTTGCTTCAAGGGTATCAGGAACCTGGACTTAGGGGTATTAGGAAGAAAACAAAGAATTTACCAACAAGAGTGGTCAAAGATAGAAACGGAAGCCCAGAGTGATTATCCATGGAGATACTCAGAACGCGGCTGGACATGGCCTTGAGCAACTTGCTCTCACGTCACAAAGTTGGTCCTGCTCTGAGCGGTGGATTGGACCTGCTGATCTCTTCTGGGTTGGATCAGAGACCTGAGGCTTCTTCCAGCTTCAATTAGTTTTTGGGTTTTTGGTTTTATTTTGGTTTGTTTGTTTGTTTCCCTCCTTATGTTCCATAGATCTGACTGGGTTTTTTAGTTTAATAAAACCCCTCCCGATCTTCCAAAATCCTTTCAGTTCTGCTAAACTTCCATGGTTTGTGGCCTTTTAGAAATAAAACTTTTACTGAGAAGATCCATATATTTAAAGCAAGTATCTACTTTCACACATATTTGAAAGATATCATTATGAGAATAAAGAGAACTCTTACCTTTTTGAGGTAGTTTGGGAAGAACTCTAGGGCCAAGTGCAGTCTTTGCAGTCCCAGTGCTAAATCAACAGATGTGAATTATTAGCGCTAACAACTGTTACAAAACACACTTTTTCTTTCTCACTTTCCCCTCGACACATCCACAATTTCAAAAAAATAAAATGCACATTTATTTTCCTTCTTTTGTATAATCATCTTGTCTGTGAGTCAATCCCAAAATTCAAAGCACTATTAGAGAATGAACTGCTTTTTTCAGAGAAAAAGACATAGATATCCCACACAGCTTTGATGCTACAAGGCAGATTTATTCTATGAACTATGGAATGTGCAAAAATGTACTCTGAAAGTAAGTGAAGCTGAAAGACCAGCTCAGTGGGTTATATCCTAAACTTTAAGGAAAATTCAAAGTAATTATACTGAAGCATCCAAAACATAGTCTGTCCTTTATGTCTGGTTTGAAGTTTTCCAGGACTGAGCTTATGCCTTGTAGCCTACTGCATAAGCACGATAATTGTATGACATACAAACTGCAGCTGCATTAGGAGACAAAGTCCCTGCTACTCCAAGGAAATATCGATGACTCTGGGGAAACAACATGTTTTACTCTGTCAACCTGTGTTACAGCCGTGTTAGCTACTCATAGAATACAAACAGGACACTTGTAATTTAATTACAGCATAAAAATCTGAGATAGTTGCATATTGCCAAAACTTTCTATCTATGCTTTCTGTCATAGACAATTTTTTTCAGAATTACCACCAGGCTGGCTCAAATTTGCAAACATGGCATGTGAGGACAAAACATTACAAGTTTCAACAAAAAACTATCAAACTTTTTCCACCAAAAACACACACAAGTTGCTTTTCTAGAAAAGGATTGGGGCAGAAAAGAAGAAAGCCAACTGATTTAAGGCATAAAAATCAAGCAATAAATAATCAAATATCAGTTATCACATCAAAATGATTACTCAAAATAAAATGAGTGAGGAAATGGCTAGAGTATATTCAAGTGAGCAGAGCGAGTTCCACATCAACAGCCTTGATCTGGTATTATTTGCCTCTGAAGCTAACATTTCAAAATTAGTATGACGAAAGACTTTTAATTTCCTACCTTTTTTATAAATAGTCAAAAAATATCATGACAGAAAAATGAAAGAACAGCCAAGCTCAATCCTAATTCAATAAATAATTACCTCAACCTTTACCTCATGCCATGAAGCAAGAATGCCACACTTTTACCCTTGCCTTACAAGCAGCAACTACAGGACCAGCTCTTTGTGCTGTAGAACATCACCACCCTTTCCCTGAATACCCAGTGCCTCCTGGATGGATTCAGCAAACATGGTGAGTCAGCTGTGATACCAGCACCACTTCCACTGCCTGTCCTGATCACAGACTGAGGAGTGTCCAGAAACTGCCTACACACCTTCTACTGTGATTGGTGTGATGTTACACTTCCATCGCCAGCCATGGCCACATCACACACACCGGTGGACATGCAAGGCCTCTTGTTACGTCGCCTGAGGCACATGTTCATTAGAATTACCATATTTTGAACCTCGGGACCTTGGAATCACAACGCAGATGAAGGAGTAACGCTCAGTGAAACACTCAGTGACATGGAGGTATGGCTATCCTTACTACTTCAGCTATTGAAAAAGTGACTTGTAATGTATTGACCTGATGAACTACGAGCTAACAGCAGTTTGTGATATGACTGTGTGTCAGCATGTAAGCTCGACAGACTGGAAAACAGTTAAGCTGGAAGACCGAGAAGAATTCTCTCCCTTACAGAGCTGTCTTTGATGCCAGCCCGTACTCAGAGTGACGGTTCTGCAGCTACAGGCACAAGACCTGACGCTGAAGCAGATAAAATAAAATGCCAGGAGACATGAAAATAAAACTTTTGTCCTGCTGGACTGTAGTCTGAGGCAACATTCCGCAGCTCAGAGAGCACTTCTGTAGGAGCGGTAGATAGATTCTGGTACAAGTTGTTCTGTCCATCCTACTCAAAGGATGAATTGTGTATGGACAGCTATGAACAAAGCGTAGGAGGCTCAATGAAGCCAAAGTATTTGTATGGTAGTAAGGCATGCATAAAACTAATGAAGAAACATAGCTAGGATTTTACTTCATATGAAAGGCAATTTTTCTCTAGTTTACAAATTAGTTCTGTTTAGATACATTTGCATCTTTGCCTTCATATTCAGAGATTTTACCTTGACTGCTGAGACATCCCCTCAAACTTGTTTGCAGCCTTAGTTGAAGGTGGGCCCAAATCATTACCTGAGGTGAAAAAAAAGCACAATTAAAAAAAATAATATCATTAGGGTAGCTGAAATATAATCAGAAGAGGAGGCAACTTAAAGTGAAGTACACATTCTTCCAAGTAACCTCTATACACCATGTCTAAGGATTTTAAAGATCATTCATTATTAATTTGTAACCGAAAAAGCAGCAGGGACCATAATAATCCAGCTTGACCTTTTGTATAACACATTTTAAAACAACCCACTGGTAGCTCACATCTGCTGGCAAACAAAGATTAAATAACATTGCTGAGTTACTGCTGTAGGGCATTTGTTTGGAATATAGTGTTTCAATTTTCTCTGAATAGAAGGAGATACTGCAGGCCAGTATCAAATAAATTTATCACAGATGTTTACATTTTGCCTTATGTGACACATCTTTTTAGGTCCACCACGAATTTAATTTTATTCACAAAACATCACATTGCTAAGGATTGTTATTTTATCCTACATGAAGAACAGCCTCTGCTGATTTAATGACTAAGTCAGTATGTTACCATAACCTGAATGTTAACTGCTGGTGAAGATCCTGGGTATACTCAGTTCTGTCAAAAGGCAGCAAAATCCAAACCCAAGTGCTTCCGCTCCTGCAGCAAAAGGCTTCTCTTTCATTAGCCATCACCACTCCCAAGGTACAAGTACACTAACTACTTTGTGTTACTACCATTACCATTCCCCCGCTTCTGTCTTCTATTACAGCATGTCTAAACAATCTTAGAAACAATTTCCACAACCATTCGTAAATGTTGTCACTGAAACAGATGCGAAGTGACATTTAATGATCCAAGAACGCAAAATACTTCCCATGCAAAAGAATGACATATCTGCCTAGATACCATGCTTAGTGCATTGAAGTCTAAATGAAACAGCAGAAAAGGCTTATGCTGAGCCTTGCTAGAAGTATGTTTATATTTAAAAGTGTGTGTGTGGGAAATATAAAGGTAAGAGAAACAGCAAACCCTTCACATGTAGATCCTGTGGATAAAGCAAGGAAAAACACATCATGGTTGCTATGGAAATCCAAAATAATCTAAACAGCTTTTCTAGAACATCTTTGAATAGTAACTTTATTTGCTTAGACATAAGCTAAGGGTTGCTTTGCTTGAAACTTCAATTAACGCACAGATTAGAAAACAAATGCTAAAATTCAACAGAACAAGAAATATAACAACACAGAAAAAAAAGATTCAGAAAGGCAAAACAGTGAACATCTGACAATATTCTTAAAAACACAAAGGCAAACAGAAGAAACTCCCTCTTTTAAAATCCAAATGGACTTTGAAGTAAGTTTTTGTACAGATCTCAGCTAGGGAAAAAGGGGAGAAGAGGCCCCTCTTCCACCCACTGAAGTTTTGACTGCACGGTACAGCAGAAAAGAGACAGAATAAGCAACGTTCTTCTCTGGCCCTGCTTTGGAAAGGTGTTCTACTGCTATAAGGTAGCACATCTTCAACTCCGCACCTGCACCTTTCCCATGTTTTCCTTTTCCTTTATCTATCTATGTTTTAAAAGAAAAGTCTGCACTAGCTTAGAATCTGCTCCTACCACGCTTTCCATTCTACTACTTTACATTGTATAGTATACTAGTATATGGTATTTTAGGTGCTGGTTAGGACTTAAATATTTGGGCTTTTTTCAATTTTTAAAGTCCAAACTCTTAAAACTGTCTTTACTACCTCTGAAATAGTACAGGGCCGTTAAGTCTCCAGAACACAGGAAACTTTTTCCATATCCCAGACATCTGAAAAGCAGAGAACTGAAAAGACTGCCATTATTTGTATTCCTTGAGAAAAAGACTTTGCTTTTCATTGGACTCTGTACTTCTCATCGTATTAAATCATAGATTTAAATCACATATTCTACATGAGTACTGAAGGATTTACCACATTGAATTCAATTTGCTGGAAACCCCACCCCAGTGCTTTTAAGCCGGCAATTTTTCTTCAGGCTAGTAATTTTGTGTTTATGTTAGAAGAGAGAAAGGACACTCCTAACATATAAGTAGCGTATGGATGACCCCACTGTGTAAGCACTGGATTCCAGTTCACAAGTTTACAGATTTATGGAAATCCTGCCACCAAGACTAAAATTATAGAAAATCACATGGGGCTGAGATTTATAGGTACCGGGAGAAGCTGACTGCATAGAACAATGTTTATTGAAAAGAGGAAGAATTTGAGTAGTCTGGAAAATAGTTGCTAAAAAAGCTTCTGTCAGAAAGGTATCCTGTTTAAAGAAAAAGAAAAAAGAAAAAAAAAAAGAAAGAGAAAAGAAGTGCTGTTTCTGTAGAACTTCTGCAGGTAGAAGGATGCAAGCCTATCAGTCTTTGTGTAGGTACAGACAACATCACAAAATCCAAGAACATATTAGGACAACACACCCGCAACTAGCTACAGGAGATGCCTGGCACAGAGCCCAAGGAAACAAGCTCCTCCGGCCGTCAGGAGAACCACACAGGTGCACTGAGGTCTGTCTGTCCCAAATCAAGACCATCTAGAGTAATGAGCTGGCCAGAACAGTAGCAGGGTGAGGAGGCAGGTGCAGAGTAGATGCAGCAGATGAGGGGGCTGCGGTGAAGGCAGCCTGGGCAGCTAGGGTAGAGGGAGGGAGGGAGGCAGCAGAGGAGATTGATTTGGGCCCCAGGGGAGCAAGGAATATTTTCAATTTTCTCAAGTGAGACTCAGATACAGAAGCCTGGAAGCCAAAGCGACAGAAGATAGAACTATTGATTTATCTGAGCTGACGTTACATCAAGCTGCAATCATTGGAAAGCAAGCATCAGGTAAAAAGAAACCAGAGATCATGTATCATCCATCATAAAGGTTTTCCCCTGCCCTTTTGTTTTGCATTTTGAAACTCACCCCAAGGAATTGGGCCCTTATTCTGGGGTCCATGAGGTAGTGGGCTTGGTGGGTCAGAGAGGGTTCTTTTGTGTCCTGGGGGTGGGGGAGGTGGTCTCTTCTTGGAAAGAGTGGAGCTGCCACTAGAGGTTTGAGTGCTTAGAGGGAGGGTTGAAGGTGGGCCTGCAAAATAACAAACAACCTTCTTACAAATACATGTGCATAAACGTCAAAGCAGCACTGAAAAATTCACAGTCAGACCCACAGCAAAGTGCAGCAAAAGACTAAAATAAAAAGACAAGCCATGCCAAAACACTGTTTAGATTAAACGACACGTTCACCACATTTTGAACCATCTTAGCTGTGGGAATATAAGCAACTTTACAATAGAATGACATGTGTACTTATGTTTAAAAAAAACCCACATGATTAATCACTCCAGGCTTTCTAATTTTAGGCATTGTTTAAAAAAAAAAAGAAGGCATGACATCTTAAAATTAAGTGATATTTAGCATGTGGGATTAAAATTACTATTAATTTGTATCAGAATGAAATAGCTTTCTAGATGTTCAATTATGTGGGGATTTCCCCCTGCCCCTCCAGAGCATCCCCTATGAATTCTATTAATAAACTGGGGTGAGGTGGGGAATAGAAATCTACCTACAAATTTTCTCTGCATTTTGAAAAATCGGATTGTAAGCTTAGTATGTTTTCATATCATTACTTTCCCTTTTATTCCTGCGAATTAAATACATCAGAGTATGCATTCTAAGAACAAGCTGGGATTAGATATTTAACGGTAGCACTGCTTGTAAGAACTTAGGCAGTCACCCACCCCTACCCTTAAACACTTTATTTCCCCCTGCACCAACGTGGGCACAAGTATCATTGAACTCAATGCATGTTTTACAGGATATGGGAACAGATACAGATTAAAAGACAAAATAATCCTGAGCAAAGACAAGAGTTTTCCCTAATCAACTTCACCATTCACCATCAAAAAAGTCTTTAATAAGAAGCTCAAGGAAGCAGGCAGTGCAGGGCGCAAACATGCTGTGAGAGGGACAACTGCTCAAGTCAGCTGCCATTACGACCAAAGGAAACTACTTGTAACACTTCTCTGAATTAATTCTACATTACGTTAGAACAGCTCTAAGGGTTTTGTTGCCAGGTCTTTTTTTGTTGTTGTTGGTTTGCTTTTTCTTTTATAAATTTAACCAACAAGTAACACTTCGCTGCAGTCATGACCTCCAATAAGTTTTGCATGAAAGAGAGCTTTGCCAACACAAGCTCTGGATAAATCCAGAAAATAGATAAAAAATTTTAAAAGCGAAGTTTATTTATACTTGAAATTTCAAGTCTACCATCACATATTTTGCGCACTACAGAACCAGCGTGCTAACCTATTTGGAACAGTATTTTAGATAAAATCTTCATGTTGTTAATTAGCATAACCCTAACCTGCACACAGAACTAGAGCTGCCTCTTTAAAAATATTTATTACCAGTCTCTATAGGTAGACTGAAAATTACCAAAGTCTGCGTTTCTTCCCAAATTGCCACATATCATAAAAATATTTTAATCAGTGAAGAACAATCTTTGTTAAAATTCCTTGAGTGAAATAGTAAACACTGAAAAAAGTAAACTATGCCATAAGCATGTGCATGTTTGCAAGATGTTTTCAGTGGGTTATCTCCCTCTTTCTTCTAAACCCCAAAGAAAAGATTAATAAAATTGTCCAAAATGATTTAATGATTCAATCTATTCTCTTCTAGATTCAAGCCTGGAAAGCCTTTTGCTGCACAGGAGAATCTCTCGACCACAAGCCCAGCAGGTATTTCGGCCCTGGCTTTCCATTAATTACTTACATTTGTAAATCAAATTACATATTTTGCAATTGTTCCTTTCAATTTACTTCCGAGTTCACAAAACCATTAACTGACAAGAAGTCAAATGTTAGTGCAAATTAATGGCTGTTCCCCAATTTGCATCCTTTCTCATTTTAATCTCTTCCTTGAGCTTAAGAAAACAAGCTAAATTAAACGATGCATTGAAATGTTTCTGTCACCAAAAATAAAAACCAGAAACTTTTCTCATGCTAAGTTTTGACTGACGATCCCCTAGACTTCTGCAAGTTATAAATTCTTTAGTTCACTTATAATACATATGGATCAAAGGTTGTTGTATAAACTGTATCTCAGAGTATATCTAGCAGCGGCAAGGGGGAAAGGAAAATTCAAGATCCAGTGTTAACAGTTATTTTTTAGAGCATATCAAACACACACACAGTATGTCCGTATAGTATTTTTCTCTTGTCCAAACCTCTCGAAAAGGAGTTACACACTTGCAAAATGTCTCCAAGTGGGAACAGCCATCGTGGCAGAGGCTCTGTCCTACCACCACCGTGTGTCCTGCTGTTTGTACTGCACTACAGCTTTACACAGCCCTAACACAGCCTCCAGCTCTGCCGCAAGTGACAAACAGTTCAGACTTGGCTTACAGGAAAAAAAAAAGTGGAGGAAGTGTACTCAAATAGTTTTGCACAGTTGTCACAAAAATAAAACTTCAGACTTGAATTAAAATTTATACTTCCTATTGCCAATAGAATGAAGAATCCTTCTCTACAGAAATAGCGTTTACTAGGATTAAAAACTCCTTAAATGTGGTTATGTGGATATATTTTAGATTTCATACTACTGGTGTAAATCCAGACTTCTCGAAAGAGTTGAAAAACATTATCACTTCACAGATTTCAAAAGTTCAAATGGCACACAACAGTTAAGAGAGAAAAGGTATTAAAGTATTAAAAATAGTACATCTTTTCAGACTCCTAGCATTTGTTCCTATATTAATTTCACAGAAGGAATAAACATGAATTTAGAAGTCAAACACTAATGAATAGATGGCTGGAATACAAAATAACTTACTTTCAAATAAACAGAAAATAGATGAAACCATCAAAACATCTTTTCAGAAAGAGGTATAAAGTCACACCGTGTTTTGAATAAAGTAAACACGGGAAACATTCTGAAATCTACATCAGTTTATGGGAACAACTGCTGAAACAATACAATGATCTGATGGTGTACGAAGTGTTGGTAAAATTATGAAATACTTTGTATTATAGAATCATAGAATCATTTAGGTTGGAAAAGACCTTTAAGGTCATAGAGTCCAACCGTTAACCCAGGACTGGCAAGTCCATCAGGAAACCATGTCCCTCAGTGCCACGTCTGTGTCTTTTAAATACGTCCCGGCATGGTGACTAAACCATGTCCCTGGGTAGCCTATTCCAATGCTTGACAACCCTTTTGTTGAAAAAATTTTTCCTAATATCCAATGTAAACCTCCCTTGGAGCCGCTTGAGGCAGATAAATCTTGTATTATCGCTTGTTAAGTGGGAGAAGAGATCAACCCCCCCACCTGTCTACAGACCCCTGTCATGGAGCTGCAGAAAGCAATAAGGTGCCCCCTCAGCCTCCTTTTCTCCAGTCTGAACAGCTTCAGTTCCCTCAGCTGCTCCCCATCAGACTTGTGCTCCAGACCCTTCCCCAGCCCCGTTGCCCGTCTCTGGACATGCTCCAGCACCTCAGTGTATTTCTTGTGGCGAGGGGCCCAAAACAGAACCCAGCATTCAAGGTGTGGCCTCACCAGTGCTGAGCACAGGGGGCAATCACTGCCCTGGCCCTGCTGGCCACGCTATTTCTAATACAGGCCAGGATGCTGCTGGCCCTCTTGGCCACCTGGCCACACAGCTGGCTCATGCCCAGCCGGCTGTCAACCAACACCCCCAGGGCCTTTTCCCACCAGGCAGCTTCCCAGCCGCTCTGCCCCAGCCTGTAGCGCTGTGTGGGGCTGGTGTGACCCATGTGCAGGACCCGGCGCTGAGCCTTGTTGAACCTCATGCAATTGGCCTCAGCCCATCAATCCAGCCTGTCCCCCGACCACCCTGTGGAGCCTTACTGCCCTCCAGCAGATCAACATTCCTGCCCAACTTGTCAGCATCTGAAAAATTCCTAAGGATGCACTCAATCCCCTCATCCAATTAACCGATAAAGCTATTAAACAGAACTGGCCCCAATACTGAGCCCTGGGGAACAGCTCTTGTGACTTGTTGCCAGCTGGATGTAACTCCATTCCCCACCACTCTTTGGGCTCGGCTGTCCAGCCAGTTTTTCACCTAGCAAAGAACAAACCCATCCAAGCCACAAGCAGCCAGCTTCTCCAGGAGAATGCTGTGGGAAACAGTGTCCAGTGCCAAAGGCTTTACTAAACTCTAGGTGGACAACATCCACAGCCTTTCCCTCATCCACTAAGTGGGTCACCTTGTCGTAGAAGGAGATCAGGTCAGTCAAGCAGGACCTGCCTTTCACAAACCCATGCTGACCAGGCGTGATTGCCTTGTGGTCCTGTACATGTTGTGTGATGGCACTCAAAATGATCTGTTCCGTAACCCTCCCCAGCACAAAGGTCAGGCTGACAGGCCTGTAGTTACCTGGATCTTCCTTCCTGACCTTCTTGTACATGGGCGTCACGTTGGCTGACCGCCAGTCAACTGGGACCTCCCCAGGTAGCCACGATTGCTGATAAATGATGGAAAATGGCTCAGTGAGCTCCTCTGCCAGCTCTCTCAGTACCCTTGAGTGAATCCCACCCAGCCACATAGACTTGTGCGTGTCTAAATGGTGCAGCAGGTCACTAACCATTTCCCCTTGGATTATGGGGGGTTCATTCTGCTCCCCGGCCCTGTCTCCCGCCTCGGGGGGCTGGGTACCCAGAGAACAACTGGTCTTACTATTAAAGACTGAGGCAAAGAAGGCATTAAGTACCTCGGCCTTTTCCTCACCCTTTGTCACTATGTTTCCCCCCATCCAATAAAGGACAGAGATGCTCCTTAGGCCTCCTTTTGTTGCTAATGTATTTATAGAAACATTTTTTATTGCATTTTTGTGGCAGTAGCCAGACTAAGTTCTAGTTGGGCTTTGGCCCTTCTAATTTTCTCCCTGCATAACCTCACCACATCCCTGTAGTCCTCCAGAGTTGCCTGCCTCTTCTTCCAAAGGTCATAAACATTCCTTTTTTCCCTGCCAGCCAAAGCCCTCTGCTCAGCCAGGCCGGTGGTCTTCCCCACCAGGTCATCTTTTGGCACATGGGGACAGCCTGCTCCTGTGCCCTGAAGATTTCTTTCTTGGAGAATGTCCAGCCTTCCTGGACTCTTTTGCTTTTCAGGACGGCCTCCAAGGGGACTCTGCCAACCAGGCTCCTAAACAGGCCAAAACTGTCCCTCTGTAAGTCTGAGGTGGCAGTTCTGCTGACCCCCATCCTTACTTCTCCAAGAATTGAAAACTCTTATCATTTCATGATTGTTGTGCCCAAGACGGCCTCCAACCATCACATCACCCACAAGTCCTTCTCAGATCGCAAACAGGTCCTGCAGGGAGCCCTCCCTAGCTGGCCCACTCAACAGCTGTTCCCTTCCAAATGCTGCAGGAACCTCCGGGACTGTTTCCTTTCCACTGTATTTACTTCCAGCAAACATCTGGTAAGTGCAAGCCCTCCATGAGAACAAGGGCTAATGATTGTGAGACTTCTCCCAGTTCCTTATGGAATATTTCATCTGCCTCTTCATCCTGCCTGGGTGGTCTATAACAGACTCCCACCATGATATCTGCCTTGTTGGCTTTCCTCCTGATTCCTACACCTAAGCACTCAAACCTGTCATCACCATCATTAAGATGTAGACAATCAAAACACTCCCTGGTGTACAGGGCTACCCCACGCCTCTCCTTCCTTGCCTACCCCTTCTGAAGAGTTTACAGCCATCCACTGCAGCCCTCCAGTTGTGCGGGTCACCCCACGTTTCCAAGATAGCAACAATATCACAGTTTTCCTGCTGCACAGTGGCTTCCAGCTCCTCCTGTTTGTTGTCCATGCTGCGTGCATTGGTGTAGGGTGCACTTCAGTTGGGCTGTTGACCCTGCCACCTTTTTTGCAGGAAAAGCCCCAATTCCTATGTGATTCCTCTCAGGCACTTCCATGGTTTCAAACACATCAATAACCCTTGTGTCTTTGCTGCCACATGGATCTCCATTCTCTACCTCCACTGAGACAGCAGGCCAAAGGACCTTGCTAGCACACCATCCCTCAAACATTGGTGTGCTGCCCCCAGGCTTATCTGTAGTGAGCCTGTTTTTATCCCTTTCCCCCTTCAAATGTCTTCAAAATAAAGCTCTTTCAATGAGCCCTGCTAACTCCTGTGCCAAGATCCTTTTCCCCCTTTTGATCCAAGTGTAACTCCCCATCTGTCGCCAGCAGGCCTGGTGTCACAGAGGCCAACCCATGAGCAAAAAACCCAACATTCTGCTGGCGACACCTGGCTGGGAGCCAGGTATTGAGCTCCTGGGTGTTCCTGTTTCTTTCCTCATCATTCCCTGCAACTGGAATGATAGGGGAGAACACTGCTTGTGCTCCTGATCCCTTAAAGAGATGTCCCAAGGCTCTGAAGTCTCTCTTGATTGCTCTTGTTGCAACTTCATCGCTGCCTACCTGAAAAATCAGTAACAGATAACAACCTGAGGGCTGCACCATGGTAGGAAGCTTTGCCTCCACATCTTTAACCCAGGTCCCAGGGAGGCAGCACACTTCCCTAATAAGTGGGTCTGGCTGGCACACTGAGCTTTCCGTCTCCTTCACAAGGGAGCCTCCTATGACAACGAGACACCTTTTTTTCTTTATGGAAGCAGTTCTGATGCAAGGCATAGGATGACTTAACCTCAGCAACACCTTCATGCTAGATAAACCATCATCCTCGTCGCTGTTCGGTTCCACTTGCAGAGCCTCATACCTATTACGCAAGGGCACCTGGGCAGGTGGGGTGGTCACAGAATTCCAGGCAGGAACTTGTCACCATGGCCCCCAGTTCCTTAAGTCACCGTGTTCTGCCGGTTGGAGAGAGGATAGGGAATGCTCCATAATGCATCCTGTCTGCTGACCGGCCTGTCCCAGGGAAGGTAGGGTGCCGTTCCAGTAGCCTGCCTCTCTCTCGCACTCTTCCAACACTCCTCAGCCTACTCGCCTCCCCTGGAGCTCTGTCACTAATCGGAGTAGTTCCCCTCCCCGGGCACATCTCCCACAGGAGCACAGCCCGGCACCTGGGTGGCTGCGCGTTCCCACCGCAGCTCTGTCTGGGTGGCTGCATCCGTCATGGTGGGTGCAGAGCTTAGAGGCCGTGGCTTTCTGCCGGGTGGATACCATTGCTCCCTGCTCAAGCCAGCTCCAGTGCCCTTCCTGGACACCCTGCCATGACACCTGCTGTGCCACGCCAGGCCCTGCTTGCCCACTCTGCTGGCAGCACTCCCGGTCAGTCCTGGCCCCTACAGGCTTCTTTTACAAGGGGCCGGGGCAGGGGGGAGCTCTTGCCTGCTGTTGCTTCTGGCCCTGACCAGGTCCCCATAGCTGCTGTGGCACAAACGGCAGGCTTCTAGTGAGTCTCTACACTCCATGGAGGTTCCCATGGTTTGGGAACCCCCCACGTGCCATGCTGGAGTGCTCGGCTGCCGCCGATTGTGCTGGCAGAATGTATGTATGTATGCGTACGGATACACACACACATATATGTAAACACAAAATCTCAAAAACAATTCTTACATGATGTTTTTAAATACACATGGCTAGCTATGTATTTTTAAGCAATAATCAGAGAAGTTATTTTTCTAGATCAAAGATATTTTGTGATTCTAGTCAGGCACCAAGGAAGCCAGCCATTTATTCTCCAGTCATCCGAATGACTTCTCACATAGTTGCGAAGTTTACATCTCATGAAGAACATTTTCCTCACATAAGCAAAAATATTTATCTTGACCTAGAATTTTTTTGGATTTTGCTTCCATTGGGCTCCCTTTTCTTCAGTTAGCTGGGGAGCAGTTGTTTTCAGTACAAACTGCTGTCATCTTTTATCACTTTTTCATATTACAAGGGTCATGCTTTCATGTGTAAATAGACCAAATAATCTCAAATTTATTGTACTAAGGTAAGTAACTGGAAAAGATTCACAATTAATAGTGCATTGCCCTTCAGCTTTTGTGCAGTTAGTATAGTCTCTATTAATCTGTGTACTTGTGAAACCATGCAAAGCTGTTACTATCCACTTAAGAAATGGTGGGTTTAGAGTATAAAGTGTCACATTTGTATTTTTTTTACCACTTAGTGAGAGATATGGAAGAACCAGTATTCCAGTTAATGGTAGAACAGGTACTGCAAAGGAAAGTAAGTTTATATTAAAAATGATATTTTCATTAACAAGTAGCATCGTTCTTATTTTTAACGTTCTTATGAATGTTTTTGCACAGATTTTACTAAAAGCCTTCTTCAGTTTGTCTTACTTCAGATCATTTATTTTCAGTACTGAGAATAAGATCATAAAAGAAAAATTATCACAATCATTCTGAATAAGAAAACTAATATACCTTGAGTCAACATTGCCATTTGAAGCACATTCTATAATTAATGTTAAAAAATGTCCTGTTAAAAAAAAAAAGACAGACCCCCAAATTATATTAAAGAAGGTTGTATTTTGTATGCATTTAGAAGAAACAGGATGACCTCAAAGGCTGAGGTAATGGAAATGTGATTAAAATCAACAGTATGCTGGATAACGTTAACATTCTACACTAAGGAAGCATTTGTATTATAAATTAAGGACTCCTGTTGAAAATTGCAGTACAGTCTGCATAGTGCCTGATATGCCATAGTATGATGGAATCATGAAAAAATAAATAGGATGAAAGGATGTTTTGATGTAGCATTCCTATCGGAAACAGCAAGATTTTAGTGCTGTCCCTACACTTCCAGTCACTTGTATCTAAGAAAGCTGATTTAAACAGAAAAGGGCTAGTATGATGAAAAGGCAACCTGAATGACAGGAAAACAAAAATACTCTTCCATCAGAAAAGGTGAAATATGCTTGGTTTGTTTAGTCGAACAAAACAGACGTGGAGACCTGTACGACTGCTTTCCTGGTAGTGCCCTGATACAGACACCAATGACAGACAAATCAGCAAAGGTAAATGACAATGGTGGTACATGAACAAAGTCATTTAGTGGACTTGAGAAGATTTCTAACCTGTGAGCAATATAGTCAGAAAACTTCCAGAAGTTACTGGTAAACGCAGATAAACCAGTCTGGTTAGAAATTGAGTCCGATCAAATGAAGCAGCAGATTATATGACATGGTGTCTGCAGTAACAGTGGACTGGAACCACAAACCAAGTACTTTTGAGTTTACATACCTAACACTAGAGCTGTGAAAGTATAACATATGCAACTTCTACGTATTGAAGGCCCAACTTCATAAACTTGATCCCTGACCTCTGTGTTCAGCCTATATGTGAGAAATAGGCAGAATCATTAAAAAAATATCATTAGCTTTCAGCTAAAATTAAAGAAACTTGGCTTAGATTGCCTAACGTTTCTACAAAACCAGTTAGCAATACTGCTTTCACATTGGATTTGCTATTAAGGTTACGCAAAAGTTTATTTAACTACTGTGCTGAGTTATGCAACTACTTAAATACTGATTATTTTTTTTAAAGCTTTTTGTAAAATAACACACAGAAGACCTGCTAGATGTCCAGAGCCATAACACAGATGTACACTGGAAAGACTAACAAAAAAGATGATTCTCAGAACGTTACAAACTAAAGACTTGACTGACAGCTTGAGTAAGCTGAACCTGAGTAGACACAGACAGCCCACTGGAAAGGCATACAGGGGTTGGCTTACACAGCTACTGTACTCCTACTGTACTTTTCATTCCATTAGGATTAACTAAACCTGTAGCAGACAGCAGAAAGTAAGATGTATCCACAAATAAGCTAGTTTAGGATAGAATACACTACCGTTCCAGCATTTTTAGGAATATTTTGAGAAGTTACCAAACTGGAAAATCTAAACTTCCACTGTAATTCCGTATGAAGAAACTGGAAAAAAAAAATCCCCATATACACATTCTCCATCAATTGTACCTAAACAATTTTAACGACGAAGCAAACTAAGTTTTAGACACCTTATCTACTGAAAACCACGAGGAAGAGTGGCGTGCGTTATGTAAATTGCTTTAAACTTACCTTCTCTCCCCAACACAAAGTTCAGACTTGATTGCTTCCAGTCCACTGTGGCATCTCAGCAAACACCATGGAACCTGCTACCAAGGAACTTCACCGGCAAATGAAGCCAGCTTACAGAGGGCTAAAGGGAGGTGGTTTTGTTTAAATATACAACATGTTTTGGAAAAGAGTTTTCTCTGTATGCCTCAAAGTATAAAAAACACAAAACTTTAAAAGTCCTCTGCCTCCTTCTCAAACACAGATCCCACCAGCTATGTGCTCTCTACAGACTGTCTCCATGTTCTAGCAGGATCCCATGGTATCTGCTGGGGCCTCACAGCAGAGCAGGGACAAAGATGAAATGACATTTCGGGACAGAAGGTAAGTTTAAATTTAATTACAGATTCAATGCTCTTCTCACTTTGCTATTTAGTATTATATTTTGCACTAAGTACCCTAAGTTTTCATATAATTTTAAATCTAATAGGTAGCTATTAAAATGAACTTTTCTAACAAAAAAAGGATTTTGTAAGTAAGCTTGTACTTTACACTTTGATGTAAGGGATATACTCTATTACGACTAATCTCAAAAGAGCAGATAAATTCCAAAAGATTATTTTTTCCTACAGAAACAAAATTAACTCAGACTGTTTCAAAATATTAAGATGTGCCTTATGGAAGTGGAGAGTCTCTGCTTCTTTTTCTTGTAAGCAATCTGTTTGGGAGCCAGAAGCAGGGGAGATAACAGTGTGTAACAAAGTTTATAATGAAGCATAAGTGCATCTGCAGTGATGCGTCTAGAGTGACTTTTCCACACTGATAAATTGTTCTATGCATTCGTCACTTTGTTCCCCTGTCCTTTTGAGTCTTAAATTGCTCCTGTAATACAATTGCACTGTAATACAGTGTTTAATGGAAACTTCTAGAACTGATGTCCTGGTTTCAGCTGGGATAGAGTTAATTTTCTTCTTGTTAGTACAGTGCTGTGTTTTGGTGCTGATGTGAGAACAGTGTTGATAGGACACTGATGTTTTTAGTTGTTGCTGGGTGATGTTTATATCAAGTCAAGGACTTTTCAGTTCCTCAGGCCCTGCCAGCGAGAGGGCTGGAGGGGCGTGGGAAATTGGGAGGGGACACAGCCAGGGCAGGTGACCCAAGCTAGCCAAAGGGATATTCCATGCCATATGACGTCATGCTGAGTATAGAAACTGGGGGAAGAAGGAAGGGGGTGGGGTGGGGGTGGTATTTGGCATTATGGTGTTTGTCTTCCCGAATAACCATTACACATGATGGATGCCTGCTGTCCTGGGGATGGCCAAACACCTGCCTGCCCATGGGAAGTGGTGAATGGATTCCTTGCTTTGCTTGTGCGCACAGCTTTTGCTTTACCTATTAAATTGTTCTTATCTCAACCCCTGAGTTTTACATTCCTTTCCGATCCTCTTTCCCATCCCTCTGGGTGAGGGGGGAGTGAGCGAGCAGCTGCGTGGTGCTTGGTTGCCGGCCGGGGTTAAACTACGAAAACTGATTAAACACTTTACAATATTACTCAATGAAAATGAACCAAAAATACAGCATCAGTCACTGACTGCAAAATTTTAGCATGTTTGAAGCACAGAAGCCTAGTGACTTCAACATAACAGTAGTTCCATTCGACCTCTCACTCAGACTTATACTGTGAATCTGCCATTTTCCACTCATTTTAATGTAAAGTTACATTACATTAAAAGGCAACAGTTCTCTGTATTTTGTGATAATATCATATTATTTTGTTGTAATAGAAATAAGGGTTTCTTTTGCATAACCCTTGACAGGAAACCACACAAGAATTTAATGCTTCATTTCTTTCCTAGTAGCTTTGATGTATTGGTTCACTTGTCTAGGAGTTTGCACAAACACCTAGGAAAATACCTGACATTTCTGAATCTTGAATACATACTACAAATGAAATAAGCATGTAAATATTCCCCTTCCTAGAGAAAAAGGCAATTTTCTGAATAACTCAATATGAGAGCTACACTATATAATGACAAAGAAATAACGTTCGTTATAATCCATTGAAAGCTGACAACATACTAAGTACTGCACAGATACAAGACACAAGCTCCTCAGCCTTCTTAAGGAAATGGGATTCATGATTAGTTTCCAGGTCTTGCAACTTCATGACAAAAAGAAATTATCCTAGATCAGACTGAAGGAACATCTAAGCCAGTATACTGCATCTGACAATTGACAATCAGCAGCAGAATGTTAGAGCATGTAAAAAAGATGGGGGAGAGGAAGGAAAAAGTTAGAATCTTGCAATGCCAACAGGAAGGTAAACATAGTAAAATTACAAGTAATACATGAGTCCCCAGCGAATCCACTATAAAGAAATGTGGATTATGAAATCTCATGTGAAAAATGTATACCCTGGCAAAATCTCTTGGCCTCTTAATGAAGAGCAAATTCTGTTGAAACAAAGAGAGAAGAGGGTTTCATTTGAAAGTTGCCAGTACATGAGAAAAGAACTACTGTTCCACTGTCAGTTTAAGCGCAGCATCTGAACCATGTAAAAGCAGACATCTGATGCCAACACTCTGTTATGTCCCTTTTACTCCTTCACATTTTAGTGAGAGATTTTCTTGTTTTTGTGGTGTGTATGGGGGTTTTTTTGTTGGTGTTTTTTTGTTTGGTTGTTTTTGTTTTTTTTTTTAAACAAAGTTAACCACCCTTGAGAAAACAAAGTATGATGTTATAGCAGTGCTAACAGAAGGGGGTATCAGCATAACTGCTGAAATCTTAAACTATGCTATAGCCTTCATCACAACTAAAGTTTTCTCTAACAAGTATACCATAAAAACACAATTTGGCTATTTCTAAATTAAACATGTAAACAAAGGGGAAAAGATGAAGAAGATTTTTGTTCTAAAAGGTAAATTTGCACAAATTACCTTAAACAGGTTTTGTTCCATACATGCATCCTCTAAACTTGAAGTTTGTAGCTATCTAGGTCAAAGAACCACCATCCACTACA
The DNA here is from genome assembly GCF_015220075.1 of Falco rusticolus. Classification (NCBI taxonomy): domain Eukaryota; kingdom Metazoa; phylum Chordata; class Aves; order Falconiformes; family Falconidae; genus Falco; species Falco rusticolus. Next base: position 14,956,645 of record NC_051189.1, on the reverse strand, counting down.
GCTGCAAGACTAAGTCTCATATGAAGTAAGTTCTTCCTTTTCAAACACTACCAAGAATGTCACTGCTATTACTAAGAAGAAAAAGCATCTGATTAATTTCGACTGTGAATGCAGATTGCAAAACTGATTGATTGAACTGTAGTGCAAACCTTCCTAATGGATAATCTGACATGGTTATTTCACTCGGGAAAGAATGGGTATTTAGTTTAGACCTTCCATGCGTCAGTGACTTGTTAACTACCCTGCAGTAGGCTTGGCATTTTCTCTGCCCTTCTTGAGAGCCCTCTAGCACTCACTACAATGGAGGAGAGTGCTGATGCACTGAAAGGGAAGGAACTTTAAATACCAACCTGCTTAGCACTTCACAGGTCATCTGGGTATTTTTCTTTTTCTACACTGACTGCAAGGAGAAGGAGTCTTCTTGCATCTCCTCTCCGCCAAAGCTTGCTTTCTTCCTCCTCTCTGCCAGACACTACACAGCATATGATCATACAGCACTATGCACCATCAGCTTTTCCTAAAACAGTTACACTGTTACAAGTGAGTTCATTACAAAGTGCCCCCATCTTTTTTTTTTTTTTTTAATAATGTTTCAAACATACATTGTACCGTATTACCACATCGGTAAGAAAAACAGACTACATCCTGAAACACTGTAATGTACCTGGCTAAAGGAAGGACAGCTGTGGAAAGATCACTGCTTGCAAGCGTAGTTTGATGACAGACTTACCTTTACCAGCATTTCTAGGAGGAAGAGGAGGAGCATCTGCAGTCGGAGAGGTGGGTGAATCTGTGCTTGTAGATGCAAAGATCTGATTGGTAAAAGCTCCGTAGGAGAGTCTTTGCTTGTCTCTAGGAGTGCTAAATGCAGGATGGGTCATTTTGTCTTGGGGAGAAATGCTCGAAGAGTGACAAAAACTTTGGGGTCTTGGAGATCGTTCTTTTTTTATAGGACTAGGCTGTGAATAGAAAAAACAAATATATTATACAGCTGGCTAAATACTAAATATAATTAATACGTTTGGGAAAGAAAATAACAGAACATATTCCAATGACCACGAGCAGAGTTTCTTCCTTTATTGGACAAATAAGCCCACATTCCTCCCTTTCTCAGGGATCAAACCTGAAAGATCCTCTCCTCTAACTGAAAAATCAACACGTACACAAAGCCAGGATTTGTTCTTCAAGCAGCAGGTGCACAATAATAACATACTAAATAATAAACTAATAAAAGCCTACTAAGGTTTATAGAGTATCAGAGTAATTTTCAGTTCAAACAGCTCTTTACTCTGACCAGATAGTTATTCTCAAAGATCAAGTATATTCCCCCATTGATGCATATTAGAAATAAATAACCACTTCTGACACATCAGATTTATTTGTTGATTGAACTAGCAATATATTCATTGGTACGGCTCTTTTAAATGTATATAATTGCTCTTTGAAGAAATTTTACACAGCAATTTATGACTGCTGTATATGAATAGCTGCATATGGAGCACGATCTGTTTCACTGCAGCTCCGGTTCAGGCAGGCTCTTCTCTCCAGTGCAGCATTAGTCATCCTCCTGAGGCTCCTTGCACAGATAATCTTTTTGTTCTCTACTGTCCTTGAGGACATGTTAATTATTTTGGTTTCTGAATTTTTCAGTCCCAAGTGTCACAGAAAATGAAAAGCTGACCACGTTCCCTTCTACAGAACCCATATAAAATAGGAGAGGTGTATTCGCATTTATTACAGAAACAGCACAGAGTAATTAACTGACTTGCTAAAGTAGGACACTGCGGCTACATTTTCACATGTTCTAGGATAGCAATTATCCTATGCCCTCAAGTTTTGTCTTTCTGTTACTTTTTTCAATCAGCAATAAAGTGCACAGCACAGTGTGAAAAACAGTTACTTATTCAACAACTAGGTTTTTAATTAATTTATGGAAAAAATAAGTATGTAAGCTTTGTATTTCCTCCAGCTAAAAAGTAACAACCTAGAGTCAGAAGTGGATGAAATGACAACAGTAAAGTGCATGTATTGATTTATATTATACTGTATGTCTTGTCAAAGCAAAACTTCTGAAACTCAAATCCATAACAACTAGGCTGATCAAGTGCTTTCAAAAAGCACTTTGGCAGTCTTTAATACAGGCCGCAAAATCAGCTTCCCGCCCCCGCCCCCCCACCAAAAAAAATCTGTATAGTGAAAAAATTGGTTAAAGTGGGTCTCTAATTTCCATAGAACAGAAAATATGACAGTTTTTGTACAAAGTCATATCAGTAATTCATGCTTACCTTATCATCTAAGTCATCGTCACTTTCATCAATTTCTTCCTGCCGAAGATTCCATTCATACTCTACATGGACATGTGGGTTTAGCTTTCCTGCCTTGGCTTGAGAAAGCTGAAAGAAGTAACAATTCATGTTAAAATATTTGCTGTTCCTTTGGCGTCACTGAAGTTGGTTTTGTAACAGCAAGCCATCAACCGAAATATTTAGAGGTTTAAAACTTTTCCAGACATTAAAAAAGAAACAATTTCAGGGCAATCACACAAATATCCTTCATTTATTTGAGGTACAGAAAAACTGCTAAAAGGCAAAAACGGAAAATTTTCTCAAAATGGGTAGAAGTTGCCATGTTTTGAAAGCATTGGAAAAGATGGAATGAAGAGAAGGAATATGCACAAAAGCAGAATGCATCTGGAGCCCTCCTTTCCAAAACGGAAAGGCGAAACTTACTTATGAATTCTAGCACATATAACTATTACCCCTCTAAAATCACAACCCTTATGTTGGAATCAAAATAAAAGGTATTTATCCTTTATTTAAATATCTCCCTCCCTCTCACTTGACAAGGCCAATTTATCTTAAGCACAGAATTCCTCTACTTTGCCAGCCCAAATAATGTATTCATATTCTTTAAAGATCTACTACTTCAACATTCAGCAAAAAAAGCAAAAGAAAAATGCAGTTCATGGATGGTTAGCCTGAGGAGTATTGAATTGAAATTCCTTGAATTTAATTCCACCTGAATTCTCCTTTTCAATGCTTCGACTTTCCATCTTTATTTATTCCTTCACATCCTCTGAAATGCAGTCTCACTTGGTACTAGTTGATTCCGGAGAGCCTTTAACCATCTTCCCAAAATAAAATTTGGAAGAAAGTATTTTTAGTCTGTTATGTAAGTATTAATGAACCCACTTGAGTTGAAATTGAATTTAATTACACAGTTAAGACTCCAGCTAGTACATCTACCATATTCCAAACATGTAGATATTTATTTTGTACTTTTTTATGGGCCATGATAAAGAATACGCTCAATCATACTTCTTTTTTACTCAACCTTATCTCATTGCCACTTTTCAGAAAAATGCAGAAATAATTTTCCTCTTCAAAAGCAACACAAGAGAAAAGGTGTAAATGTTCTATTATAAGTTAACTGAAATAATCAGTGAGGTATTAGTGGAATTTCAATTACTCTAATCGAAACTATTAATTGCTAGATAAGCTCACGGATAACGTCCACTTGTTTTGTTTGTTCTACAACACAATCAGTTGGTCCACATTAATGGCAGATATTACTTTATTAAATATATACTACAAGGAAAAAGCAATCCATACAAATGGTGTGTTGCACAGCTGGTCTTTTTTTTCAGCAGACAGAATACTCAAACCACTGGAAACAGCCCTTACTTACAGAGCAAACATGGGAGCAATTGAGAAGTCTGTGAGAGTACCACTTTAGCAGCCATAGCAGAGTTGACTTGCACCCCCAGAAATACAGAAAATTATGACTTTTGAAAGACAAGCTCTGTTGATTATGCAATCATTAATTAACACATAACAAGAACTTTCCGTTGTCAAAAGAAAGGTACTAAATTACCAGCTGCAGAGCAGAGCAAAACTAGATACGCTCCTTGGATCATCAAGAAGAGGCAAAGAAGTTCTGATGAACAGAATTAAGCAGCAAGTAATAGCTCTTGTAAATTCCTCTGGTTTTGTCTTGAAACTGCCACACTACATGGACTTTTTAACCCTTTGATAGTCCTTCACTTGCCTACTAAATGCATGCTGGTGAGAGGAACCTTAGAGGGCTAAGAACAAATATGGTTGTTGGTCTACCTGGATAACTGCTTCAGAAGAGTACCTAGGAAAGTCCTTTAACTAACTTGGTTATTTTTTAAATGGGAATAATTTTCTCGAGTGGCATCTATTAACATTTCTCATACATTCTCAAAATTCCAGAAAGCTTTTGCTTTTGATCACGTTCAGTAGAGGGACAAAGTCCCACAGAAGCTGGTGTTCTACATTTTTTCATACCCTAACTTCCAGACATTAAACTTTTGCTTCTTTCTCCTTTGAGGAGTTTAAATTCAAGTTGTTCCAATTCTCCTTGTAAGAAGACTTTCACCATCTCTGAACTATCTGTACCGTTAAATCATCTGTAAAAAGCCAAAGCACGGAAAGTCAAACAAAGATCCAGACCTAACTGGTCTTGACAGATGTAATAGTTCAGGGGTTGTTTTGTACTCCTGGTAGAAACGTCACAAAATAAAACGTCTGAGGTGCTGAAGCCCAAATATCCTAGAATACCAATGCATCAATTGGTATTCAAATACCTGACCCTCCAGTATTTAAGGTCTTCAAACATGCTGGTTAAAATAACAACGTACTTCTAACAGAAGTAAGATCTTTTACCTGAACTATTACAAAGAAAATGACTGTTCTGTGTTGCAGTTAGAAGACATTCACCTATAGTAGGGCCTTCGAATCAGCATATGGCCAAGCTGGCAGCAATACCAAGTTTGAGATACAGGGGCAATATGATCTTAAGTAGATCACATTTTTAAAGTGGCAAACATCCTCCCCCTGCCTCCTGCTCCCAGTTCTTACCAGTTCCTCACACTGGACAGCTTTCACTCTTTTTGCTGTGTCCAGAGCCGTCTCTCCAGCTTGGTTTACTAGAAAATAAAAATTAAAAAAAAAAAAAAAAAAAAAAAAGAGTGATTCTTTGAGATGTCTAAAGCATCAATTCATCAAATTTCACTATTTTTATCAGAGTAACTTCTAAAGTGATCAAAAATGCCTATTTACTCTATAGCAGCTGCGGCTCTAAGATTCCACTCTAAGTGCCCATGCATTTCATGTATCATCAGGTTCTTTCTGAACAGCAGCATCTGCTGGGACAGTTCCCAAATCCCTGCTAGCCATCCTGGCAGAGAATATAAAGAAATTTAGTCATTTCAACCTCCACTCAACTCCTCCTTTGCCAGTAAAACGCTTACATAAATAAGCAGGAAAAGCAAGGTAGGATAGAATAGTTTTCTTTTCTAAGTTGTTGTTTTGTTTTGGGGTTTTTTTTTAAAAAAAAAAGGCAAAATTTGATCCAAGCACGTTTTACTTTGATTGACACATCTTGGTTTGAAGCCTGAATTTGAAGACAGAAGTCCTATTCTAAGATGACATTTGAGGAAGAATAATTTTAAAACGTTCTAGTTATTTTGTCTTTATAAAGGATATCAAGTGGTTTACGTTTTAAAAATAATGCCTGATCATAAAAGAAGGTTGTATCTGAGCACTCTGGAAAGTTCTCTGACACCACATGTACTGGAATTCTTCCTAGATGCACAGCAGCAAGTCTCAAGAAACAAAACCAACCCCTACATCCAAACCTTATGTGGACAAACCTTAGGTAAAATGTATTGTTACAGTATAGCAGTGAGTGCCACGGAGCTGGCACAGTATGCTCTACATCCTATACAGATGGTAAAAATGTCTGTCATGGGGAACTGAAAACAGTCAAACTGAGGTCTGATAGACAAACATGTCTATGTGTAATATTACATATTGGAATTCCAGTCATGAATTCAATAAACTACAATGCAGTCATCTAGAAAGGCCTATGAATTTGAGAGTATTAAGATCCCTAGAAGAAGAAAGGCTCCTTATGGGAAGATCTATTTAAGACCGTTCAGGAGTTTTAATACGAAAAGGAATGAAAATACAGTATCTCTTAATGGAAGTTAACATACAGATAGCTTAATAGATTACATAAATTCCAAACTTTTGACATTTAAGTATAAATGTCATGTTTCAAGGCCTCAAGAAGATGCAGTTCCTATGTGAAAGCACTGGGAGGGGTGAGAAGACCCCAAAAAGGTAAGAACACTCTTCTGACATCTACCTAGGAGAGAGTTCAATGGAAGCACCAATAAACACGCTTAAGCTTATTCAGACAACTTTCCCATTTTCTTGATTAGGGACATATTTTCTAAAAAAGGTCACATAAAATTCTTTGACTTATGATAATATTAGAACATATTCTAAGGATGTATAAAAAGGCCAGCCACGGAAACCAATGACTTCTGCCACGGAGCTATGAACTTAAATTTATGCAACATTTTTTTTTTTACTGGGCAGTGGAAGAAAATCATGGCGATGAGGAAAAAGGGAGAAAAAAATATTCATATTCCTCAGTTTGCACCAACTGTTCAGAAACATTCCCTCCTATACCAAGAACTGACAGAACGCAGAAGCTGATGAAACTTGGCTCCTGAGCCTGACAAGCAGGATTCACGGAATACCTTCCTACCTCTCAAAATACGGCAGGGAAAGGAGAGCATCAAGGAAACACAAGATTATCCTAAGTGTGAGCAAACGGTTTACAGAGATTCTATTTTTAATTAAACTTTTGGTAAGCCATGATGAAAAACCGACTGATTTAGGTACAGCAAGTGTTATACCTATCTCACACATCTAGATGGCAAACAGAAGAAAGGCAGCTGAGAATGCGAATCCCTTCCTTTATCAGCTGCAGTGGTGGCTAGCGCATGCTGGGTAACACTGCAGTGACAACTGATAGTAATATTAAAAGAAGAGTTAACTTTTGTGTACACAAAGGTCACATACTTCTAGAGTGGAATAAATGTGACCAGGCATTGGAAGCATTATAACATACAAATACTAGATAAAATCTACAATATAAACAACAACCCACATTCTGGAACATTTATAACACATCAGAAATAAAACTCTGCAGAAAAACTACGGTTTACCATTAGTATTTCCTATTAGAATTTTTTTGTCACTATTATATTCTAAGAATTTAAGTTCCATTTTTAACTGAATGCTTCGTTTAGGCTTGTTGGTGGTAAAGTTTTCATCTTCCTAACACAGTTTTATTTTTCCTTTTAAAAGTTTGTTTAACACAGTAAGACATAAATAAAAGTGGTTAAAATAATGGATAGAAATTGTAGTTTTAATTAGTTAACTTACCCACATCAATAGTTGGCTTCCCCCTCAAAAGCAATTTCAAACACTCAGGCTTATTATACATACTGCAGTAGTGTAGAACTGTATTACCCAATGCTGTTTGCTTATCCAGGTTTCCACTAAACACAGAAGAAAAAAAAAAAAATCAAAAATACACTATGCTGTGCTATTTGTTCCAGATCTACAGCATCCCTATAAACAATAAATGCATAAATCCTTCACTGGACAAATACGAAGTAGAAAAAATATTTTTAAATTAAACATTACTTTCAAAGACTATTAAGAATAGTTCCAAGCATACTGGAAATTCCTGAGTGGTGGCTGAAAAGGACTAAGCATCTACAGATGCTCATTAAAAAAAAAACAACTGGTGTGACCTTACAAAGGATTAGGTTCAAATCTTTCACCTAATCCTTTGTAAGGTCACACCAGTTGTCTTCCACTTGCCATTTTGCTGGAATTTCTTTTTCAAACATACTACGTTAGCCCAACAGAAAAATAACTGAAAACCCATTTTGATACAGGTTGAATAGGATAGTAAGTCCCATGCATTCAAGGAACGATGAAGAGGGTGGCTGTGAGGATGCACAAGCGAGTCACGTGAAGGAATGTAAGGATACACATGGAATTAAGGCAAGACAAACTGTGCAAAGGGGTTCACAGGGCTTTTTAAAACTGTACTTTCTTCAGTTTTCAATTTCTAAAACTATGTTTCTCAAGAAAAATTACTGACATATTAGGATCAGTATAATACATTTATGAAAATGGAAAGAAAAGCTTTTCTTCCACTCAGTATTACCCATACTGAACAGTAAGTGCAAAGCCCATATGGTGCTGAAGATGCTCTAAAATTTGAGACTGAGACAGAAATACAGACAGCTGACAGAAACAGATAAAAGACAATAGTTGTCTGAAGAAACTATGAAGCTTTAACTAAACAGAATAGGTTTAAATAATAATCCAAAATAACAAATCCTTTAGTAATGATCAAAATAGTAAGTTGGGCTTCTATAACATTTTTCAAATTATGATCTCAAACAGCTTGCCAATATTAGTAGCTTATATTTTATTTTATTTTTTACTTTAATCACATCCCTACAGCAGCACTCCATTTAATATGAGGGAGTAGTGGTAGAATAAAGTTTATGTGAAGGTTACACAGCTAGGTCACACAGCTCATGAGATAGTGTTAGGAACATGACTCCAAATTTATGCTGTTCCCAGAAGACCAAATTACTCTCTTAACACTCCCTGTATACATCAACTATTAGAGGGGGGAAGGAAAAGAAATAAGTATTCACTGACTGCATTTCAGTAACAAGTATGATTTGCTATATGCTAAAGGAAAAACAAAACTTAAAACTGCCCTCAAAGCCTCCTCATGACCAGCTCAACCAAGTTGTGATGAGTCTTCTCTTTCCCCAACCCACCTCTCATCGTTCTGCAAAACCCACAATCTGACACAGCAAGTGACTGCTGCTGCTTTCACTTAATGGTATATTACACAGGTAGACTGGAATTGATCTCAATTAGTCATTACCCATATTGTGAAACCTATGAAAAATAACGCTGTACCATTAAAACATTTCATTTTTAAAAAATATGTTTTCATTAAGGTTTTCACTGTCAGAAGTGTATCCCTTGACAACAAAAGACTAGCTCAGCCAATAAACTAGATATTGAAAATTACTGATGACTATGCTCTCAAGAGCTTTAATACAGTTTATTCACTATTAGAATGCTTTTCGAAGTCAGTCTAGCTTCTGTTCAATTTTCTGAGCAAGATACTTTTCTACTTTTATGATTTCTTTACATGCATCCTGTATTTGAAATGTTTCCTTGTCACCCCTCCTCTACCTGAACTATTTGTTCGCATTGTTTCATGTTATGTGTTCTAAAATAACGCTCTCTTTTGCTCTACATAGTTTTTCCTTTCATCTTGTTTTTATGTAACTGCTTGCTGTGTTTTTAAATCTGCACTTCTTTCCCTCTACTCATTAGGAACAAAGGTCAACTCACAGGTATGTTTCAAAATAACATAATTTACTATCTACGGAGAATGATTCTAAGTGATGAGCAAACACTGACCAAAGTACTGCAAGAATAGCTTTGAGCACATATATTTTTCATGCACAATTTAATGAAAAATGAGCAATCCATACCAGTTTTGTACAAGGAAGTCAACCAGATGGAGAGAGGTTTGGTCAGCAGTCCGGACTGCTAAATGAAGTGCTGTTTCACCTGGCTCCTAAACACATGGAAATAGAAGTTAGATTTCTGGAAAGCTTATAATATCACGCCTACCGAGATATATGTCGCTCACTCTTTTACAACAAGTCTTTAAAAAGAAAAAATATTAGTAGGAAATCACAATGTTATTGCCTTTCTGATCTCTAGAAGACCACATGCTTCAAAGGAAATGGCATCACGCTTTCTGAGATCACAGCTTCTTCAAAACCAGTCTTCCTTTTTTCCCAGCTAGATGGAACAATCCCAAGGAGCCTTTAACCATTTTAGCTACTAGCAACTAACAGTGATCCTGTCAAGGAATACTGAGCAACTTTACAGTACTCGCTTTAAGACAACATGGTGAGCACCATGCACAGCCACAACTCTTATTTCCTACAAATCCAGGGGAAAAAAACTACAAAAAAAAAATATCATAGTCCTACACACATTACATCACTTGCAGAATCACAGAATTGTTGGAGTTGGAAGCGACCTGAGGAGGTCATCTGGTCCAACCACCCTGCCCAAGCAGGGTGGGCTACAGCCAGTTGCTCAGGACCACATCAGGTATCTTTTTGACTATCTCCAAGGTCAGAAGGGAAAAAAAAAAAAACAACAACAAAAAACCACATTTCCTGGTGTTCAAAGAGAACCTCCTGTATTTCAGTCTGTGCCCACTTGTCTCTGGTCCTGTCCCTGGGCACCACTGAAAAGAGCCTGCCTCCATCCCTTTGCACCATCCCTTCAGGTATGTATATACATTGACATGACCCCCCTGAGCCTTCTCTTCTCCAGGCTAAACAGTCCGAGATCTCTCAGCCTCTCCTCACGTCAGGTGTTCCAGACCCATAAACATCTTTGTGGCCCTTTGTTGCACTCTCTCCAGCACGTCCAAGTCTCTCTTGTACTGGGGAGCCCAGAACCGGACACAGTACTCCAGCTGTGGCCTCACCAGTGCTGAGCGGAAGAGAAGGATCACTTCCCTCAACCTGCTGGCAATAGTTTGTCCAGTGCAGCCTGGGGATACCATCGGCCTTCTCTGTCACAAGGGCACACTGCTGACTCATGTTCAACTTGGTGTTCACCAGGACCCCCAAGTCTTTTCCTGCCAAGCAGCTTTCCAGCTGGGTGGTCCCCAGCAGGTATATATTAGTGCATGGGGTTGTTCCTCCTCTGATACAGGGCTTCACATTAACTTCTCCTTCTCTTTCCTTCTCCTGAACTTAAACTGAATCATACTTTAATTTTTATATATATATATATAACATATGCATCGATGTATTTAAATGAAAATATAAATGCTGTTTAATTCACTTTAAAAGTTGCATGAGAAATTAATCTAAAACCAGATTTCATTAACTCCTATTGAGCATAAAGGGCACTGGAAAAAAGCGTATTACAGTACTTATATTTAGAACTAAAGTCACAACTTTTTAAAAAAAATACAACTTTATTAAACATCAGGGAATTTACAGTGGAGAATGCTGCTATAAATGTCCTAACTGCAGACCACATTTCAGCTGGTGTTCATACCTTTCTAGGTATCACCAACTGTAATAGCTAAGAAATGCTAAGGAGCTAATTCTGTGGTAACTGCTATGGATGACAAATATAGCAAGTTTACCTTTAGTTAGAGAATTTGTAATGTGTTTCCATAATAAGCACTTTGTGATATCTCTCAGGTGCTGAGACTATACTGAACTTGCTCCCTCCACTCAGTACAAACAGGTATTCTGTCCTTTGCCAAGTTAGTATTTTCACAGAACTTGTTGCAAACATTCTCTGGACATCTCTCCAAGTTAGGTTCAAAAGTAATAGGAGAAACCACGACTGACCAAGTGGTTACAAAGCATCAGTTACCTATAAAAACAGGTTATGTTGCTCCTAAGCAACATTACTACATAGATATTTGAGGTCAACCTGGACCGATTTTTCAAATAAACCCTGTTACTGCCTTCAAAAGGAAGAACAAGTATTCAGAATTTCATCTAAAAAAAAATAACCACCAAAACCCCCTCTCTTCCTAGTTGAAAGAAATTGTAGTTTTTGTAAATGTTTCCACAGAAGCTGAGAAAGCATCGGATTTACTCTTTTCTAATACAGAGTGAAGAGACACTTGCATACAGTCCATAATGTGTTCCTTCAGCAATTATTTAAAAACATGTATGATACTGTCTGTGATCTCAGATGACTTCAGGTTATCAAGCCAAGGATTCTCTTCTCTGGGCCTTTTCCTAAAAAAACATACTGCAGAACAGGTACTTTTCAACGTATAGTTGCACCTAAACCAACGTATGATATTACATTTCAGACTCCTTTAGAACAATGGATGACAACAGATACAGTTGCCTTTCTCCTTCCCACAAGGGTGCCACATTAAAGAAAGGAGGAAGAAACCTCACCATTTTAATCTGTTATTTATTTTGTTTTAGCATATAAGGTAGCAGCCCTGGGTCCTGGACATTTAACAAATACACATTATTTAAAATACTCTGCTTTGTTTACCTGATAAGCTTACCTGTCCAGGCTCTAACAGTGGCTCCATTAGCTCTACCCCCTCTGCATAGACTTGAATTAGTGCAAGTAAATCCCTGGATTTGACAGCCTCAAGTAATTCATTCAGTTTAGCTGCTGCAGATGCACAAGTCTTCCTAGAGAACTTATGATCTACATATTTAGCAGTGATAAATTCCTTACGTGCAGTCCTGTGGGGTGTGAAAATAGAGCTTGGTTTAGAAATTTTTAGAAAAAAATGGGTCAATGATTTAAATTTAAAATCACCTTGTCTAACCCAGGAGTTGAGAAGGGAAGAGGAAAAAACTGATACTGTTGTTTATTATTATGATGCATGTCTTTCTTGCAAACCAGCCTGAAATAAGGTACATATGCAATTTTATCCTACCTTCTTGTTAGATACAAAAATTACTCTGACTCTGGGGACTACGACCAAATTAAAAACAAAATCCCAAAATGTGATTTTTCTTGGAAACATATCTACATGTTAAAACAGGACAAGCATTAAAAACAAGCTAAAAACACAATAAACAGGTTAAACGGTCTTCTGTGGCAAAACTACATCTGTTTGCTCTGTCTAACTCCTACACCAAGGAAAAGAAGAGAAAGCTCATCACTATCTCAAGACAGTATCTGAAAACAGTGTCATTTAGTCCAACTCTATTTATTACCGAAAAGTATAATACAAAACTCAAATACATTAAAGATTCAAAATAATGAATCTTTAAAGTCAAATGTAACATTTTTCTGCACTGAGAGGCTGAGGTAGCAAAAATGTGACCACATGACAAGAGACTGTACTGAGAAACTCCACAGTTGAGTAAAAAACCCCAGTCTTCTGCCATCCCAGGCCTCCTCTGGCTTGGTTACTGTTTAAGGCATTTTACATCATATACATATTCCACAGTAAATTTAATGTTAAAGAATTTAGACAGTCAAAACTTACATATCACTTGATGGACTGGGTTTAGGTGAAGGACTAGGTAAATTCCCTTCCATAATATCATTAAAACTAGTATTTCCTACATTCTTGGCCAGCTGCAATGAGAGGAGAAAAAGAAGTTTTTTGTATTTATATATAAATATATGTAGGTGGTGGTTTTTTGGATCTAACAGCAACCTAAACACTGGCTATTAATGTGCATTTTCCACACTATTAATAAAAGATGGAACACACAGGACTGCAAAATTAAAGCACGATAATTACATTTAAATATAAAGCAATTAAAAAATACTTTAAAGTGTGAAACCTATCATCCCAGAACTTGTACAGCAGGCTTCACTGTCACAGCTAATTATTTATACTTCAAGACAATCTGCCTCCAATACAAAAACAGAATGAGGAACTAGCAGCACGAAAACTGAAACAGTGGTAGTACACTGACCAGGAAGCTACTTTTGGGAAGAAGCTCAGACCTACTGGAAAGTCATGCTTAGTAAAATTTGATTTAAAAGAGTAGTACCTTTGCAAACAACTCAAGATTTCAAAACAAGTAGTAGTGCTAATGTTAAACCTACACACAAATCCAGAATTGTCTCCTATCAATTTTCCCACACAAAGTTTCTGTAACAAGTGTCTTCTCACAGGCCAGACACAGCTGAGGAGATAAAATCTGCCATAACTGTATTAGAAGATTCATCCAACATTTTTCTATCGAAGTTAGCAATGGTCGTTCTCACTTCTCAAGTTAAACTAGCTTTCATTTTTTTTTAATCACATGAGATTTTAGTCTGCCTTGATTAAGGGTTAAGATCAGCTAATGAGGCAAAATTCTCATGGCACTAACCACAATGGATGTCAATATTAATTCTGCAAAACCTCAAGAAGCAGTAAGGTCAAAAGCATCGATAATACATAATAGTAAGATCCCTCCCATAAGATACATACAAAATTATCAAGACAATATTCTGCAAAACCTATAAACTGAAAAAAATTAACCATCAATTATATACCTGAATGTTACCTACACACAGGTTAATATTTATATTTGACTTCAAAAAAAAGAAAATCAAACCAAATTAAAGAAATTTACCAAGAGTTCAGACGTTCCTAATTTGTCTAATTCCAAAGACTGGATTCGAGAAATATGGACACCCATTTCTCTGTGTATTCCAGAACACTCAATGCAGGTTAAAATGCCCAAATTAGTTGATAGCCATGTGGGATCTGCAGAATTGAAAAACAAAGTATTTAATCAAAGTCCAAGCATAGGTTTTCAAATGGTGGTAAGAAATTCCAATGTATTCTGAAACTATTCTTCATTTAATGTTTTAACAGATGGAAATATTCCATACTTTTCTTCAAACTGCAGTGCAAATTCTACCACAGATTGCTACCAATGGAATTAAGTTTTTCAGATTCAGGGATAGTCCCAAAGGCACTGAATTTAGATTTATAAATCCGTAATAAATGATTGTATTTGAATAAATTTAGGATTTGTTTCTTGTAGAAATAAGGCAAGGTTTTGTTTCCTGTTTTTAAAAGGAACAGATCTCCTAAATTCCACTGCTGGCAACCTCTGAAGTTTTAATCTTTACTTTTTTAGCTTTAAACAGTATTCCTTCAAAAAGATTAACCATAGCACTTTCCAAAATGTAAAATAGTAGGAAGTCGTAGAAAATTTAAGGAATGATGGGGAAAAAATAACTGCTGTCATAGAGGAGATCTGCACATAATATTAGCATAGAACTTGTACTATGAATGCTACATAGGAAGCAGGACCAGTTTTTATGGAAAAGAAAAAGCTCCAGACATATTTTGCACACATACATATCTTCTAATTAATCTCTTCCTTGATCTTAAATAGTAACTGATAAATCATTAAATCAAGAGTTTTAAAGCAGCAAGCTTGGGTGCAGGAGTGAAGCTAAAATAAATTAAAAGATGATTGAGAACTATTAATCCACAGTATCTGTAGCTTTACATGATGAAATAGTTGAATGAACCAACTGCAGGATTTGACATAATTATATTCCATTTTATATTTTTATCTAGGTATTTCTTATTTGGATCAGTGCTGCATCAGTAAGCATTTTCAAGATACATACTATCTCCTGAGTTCCAAATGAACATCACCTTCTTGAAGTGTCTCTTTAGATGTGAAAGCTGTAACAGCTGCCAACTACCATATCAATTCAGTAGTGCTATGACAATTTTGACGCTTTTCAAACTCTAAGTGACATATAACTGACCTGTAACTCTGTACTTCTGAAGATATTATCTGATAGGATTCCAACTCTGGATCTCATTCTTTGCACAAGACTACTTATTTAACCTCTGAATGTTTTTGGTATTGCAATCCCAGGAGTCTTATGCCAAGATAAAACCTCAGAGTAGGATCCTGGCCAGGTCAATTTTTCCACAATCATTGTCTAAGCATTACTCACTTCTACTTAGTAGCATGCACAGGATCAGTGATGCCAAGCAACTTCCATTCAAGTGCAACAAGCATCTAGAGACAGTGCAACAAGAACAGTTCAAACTCCAGAGGGGCTTGAACTGCTGGAAGTAAGCACAGACAACACAAAAATATTTTAGTGAATTAAACGGAACTAATGTATAAAAATTGTATTTGTTCTTTTAAAAACAGGGTGAAGACTGATCAACATATCACTTAGAAAATGAGTTTGCATTCTACAAACACTTATTTAAAGAAATTACTTTGCTCCCAACAAGAAGTTGATGACATTAACAAATTGAGATACCTGGTGAGCCACAATCACAACAGACTTCATTGCCGGGTAATCTCTGTATGTCATCAATAATGGCTTTTGTCAGATCCTCTAAACTGTTTTCCCCTGTGCTCTGCTCTCCACGGAATGCCATATTTAATGCTTCTTCTTTGCTGTTAGTCAATACTGATATCCATCTAGCACAAGATAAAGACCTTAATGAAGATCTGCATTTGCAAATACAAGTTAATCTATAAAAATGTAGAAAGCTTGCCAGGAACAAAATATTAGTGGGAATATAGGGAAGGGCTGTATTGTGAGAGAGACCAAGTGGGGAAAGAGGGGAGACTGAAATGACGATGTGAGAAAAGGTAAGTAAGAATGAGAAAAGAGAAAGGAGAGAAAGTCTTAATTCTAAAGTCCTTTTGGTGAACAATTTTAGAGCCAAAGCAGCACAGTTCTCAGGTTCCTCAAATAAGCAGAAGCTGTGGAAGAGAAAGGGTGCAGTTAAGCTCCTGTAAATTGAACTGCTTTAAAAGTAGGTGTCCAAGATATTCCTGAAGTCTACCCCATTATTAAGGCAGAAAATTATAACCACTACTTTCTCCAGCATGCATCTCTCTCTTCATAGACAAGACAGCAAGCACATTTTCGAATGTGCCGATGTCTAGTTGCCTTTCAAAATGCAGGTCTCAGTGTGCTAATCACTCAGACAGTAATGTCCAAATTAATCAAAATTACCATGGCAACAAATGGGGTAAAGAAGAGAAGATGACAGCAGAGTAACAATGCTGATAGCCAACATAAAATTTTAAGAGCAACTGTTGACTAAAATAAATCAAGATTTTTTAATGCTATTTCAGGCACTAGTTCATCCCACCCCCCCAACCACCCTGCAAGATTTTTGTTTACACAACAATGTTTTAATTAAAAATGAACAAAAAACCTCTCAGTGGCTGCTGCCCTACAGGTGGAAGTAAAGAGAGGAAAGCAGTTACACTAAGAACAAGCACACTGCAGATGCAGTGTTGTCTTATTTACAAAAAAGCACAAGTTAAAAAACAAATAATCCTCCCAGGTATAGTGATTTTATGTATTTTTAGATTCCCCTGCAAATACACATGTTTTACACAGAAATACTTTAAATTGGCAGTGGTGTCAATCCATTTCCTGTTCACAATATCCCAGTTATCTGCAATCTTCAATCTTCTGATGCGCTAAAACGGCTATGGTCACCTAAACAAACTAAGAAAACCTCAAACTGAAATTCCTGATTTCTCACTGAAATAATAATGCAAAGATTAAAGGACCTGAGGGAAATTTATGTATATAATCTTGTAATACAGATTCAGATCCTGAACTGGTACATTGGCACTGTATATTATATACCTGATATGCACATGTTTTTGAAATTTTTATGGGCAGAGAATAATCTGGGAACTTGTACTTAACAGAAGATGCTTAAAAATATTGAAAAATAATCTTTAAAAATAAAGAAGAAACTGAAAGATTTGAAATTTGCTCCATAGTTTACAGATATATTTATATTAATCTCTGTCTCTCTAGTTACATGATAAAATATAAGAACCCACACTAGATGGCATTCTTCTGCAATTTTTCTGATGAAATCCAATGTTAAAGAAATAAGAGGCAGCAGTGTCTTGTTTCTAATATTGTACTAATGTTGGGTTAAACACACAGAGTAAAATAATCATTAAACTCAGACAGACAACATTTATTCTGACATTTGTTGACAACTTCTTTCAGGGTTACAATTTGATTAGTTTGTTAAAAAGTCAGAATTTTAATAAAACTCAACTATGCAGTAACAATTAAAAAAATTATTAGATGCAATTAAAATAAACACAACATGACTGAGCCAGCTGTTAGTTTGATACGGATTTCTGTATTACAAGTTTCTAAACTGTAAGATCAAGAATGATTTGGCTTGCATTTTCCCAGCTAAAAGGAACTTGCTGTAGCCTTGGGGCTGCCCATCATTGGTGTCATCTCTGAGACAGTCACAGCAAAAAGCATCAGTGTCAGCTCCTCCCAAACATCAGGAGCAAGGCCAGTTTAACACACACACATCCTTAATCACTGGTATTAATTATATAAGACTACCCAGTTGGTCACCAGGCCTTCTTGGCAGTCTGTACACTCAAAAATAAACAATTCAAAATCAGCAATTACAATATATTAATTCAATGTTGATAGCTATTAACAAGTGTCTTATGACTGCTGTTCTTACTCTTTGTCTTATCTGTACTAGTCTCTCCCCCTCCTTGCCCTTCCTTTTTTTTTTAAAAAAAAAAAAAAAGTATTTGCTCTATTTCACAAGACCACCAGTGTCAAAACAACAACCAAAAAGCTTCTGGTAATACTCTGATATTTCAAATAGTCTTTCAAATAATTTAAAAATTACTCAAGTCTTACAGAATCACTCTGTCTTCTATATAATACAGTAAGACAGGTTGTCCAATCTTCTACTACACTTCTTTTTCTGGATCTCAGCAGTTTCTTGTGATCCTTTAAAGCATTTTGTTTGCTGGAGATCCTCTGTTTTGAAGAGACTCAATAGGCTAAACAAAAATCTGGCATCATGGTTGACTTCTGGATCCAACGAACGAAACAGAAGTCTTCATTAATCTCGGGTGGCCAGACTCTCAGATTCCTCTTATTTTTCTTCAGTATTTCTAAGCCAATAAAAGATCCTTCCATCTCCCCCAAGAACAACCACCAGTCTAATAGTTTTCTGGTTTGCAATAAAAAAAAATAAATATCTCTGTCTCTTCTGACAATTGCTACTGCAACATTGCTGTTGCCAGATAAATGCATAAACAGCACAAGAATACCATAATATTTTTTCAAATATTCAGAAACAATTTTTTTGTGAAGCAACAGATAGTATTAACTCAGTCTTCTTAAAGTAAAAAATGTCTGAAGACTGTTGCTGAACATGAGACTGAAGTTAGACGTGTGCTTCTTCATAGCAAAAATTCCGAATCTAGCTTTGTTTATAATCCAGGTATTTCCTACAGAAATGGATACACTCTTGACCTTCAAAAAAAAGGATAGAAAAGAACTAAAAGGTCACATCTAGAATATGTATGGCCCTATCCACAATTATAAAAAAGCAGAAAGCATCTATTATTGTATGCATTAAAAAAACCTAAATCTGGTAGTTTTAGAAATCTGAGGTTATGTTCCTTATAATATACACATAAATATATTTATACACACACACACACACTTTCCCCCCTAACCCCGGCACACACCTTGCTTCATCTACTAGAGAAACTAATAATCCACTGAGAATTTAAGGACAGTCAAGCAGTAATTAAAAGGTCAACAGACAGCTAGCTGGATAGAAATCAAGAAATGCAATGGACTAAAGGAAATGTTTGAGGGGAAGCAGCACTAAAACCTATAGCAGAATGTAGGCTTCAGTGATTCATATTTTAAACCATCTGCTTATTTTAATTATTATTTTTAGGTAGCTTGAGAAGCTATTTATGGAAGCAGTTTAAAATGATCACTAGGAAAACATGTGCAAGGTCAGTTGAACTAGTGTACGAAGAAATGCATCTTGCTTTTTCCTCTATTTAGATACAAGCCTGGAAGGAAAGCAATTTGAGAATCTATGCATTTATTTTTTTACTGCTGCATGAAGAAAACAAAAAAAAGACAGAACAGAGGCAGCACTAAAACTGGGTGGACAAAACACAAGTGAAGAAGAAAGGGTCAAGAGAAAGGCACACATATACAAGTCAAGTGGAAACTGGAACAAGAGGATGACCACTCTGAGGAGCTACATCACGTAGTTCCTGCAGAACACTCTTAAATCAATGAAGGACAGAAGTAAAAGGGTGCTGTTCACATGACACCTGAGATAATAAAGCTATTTAGGACCTACTCAGTGACTGCACAAGAAAAACAGAAGACTTGGTTATATTGCAGTTTTTCATATATTAGCAGTCATTATGATTCATGAATTTCAATTAACTGAAATTACTGCAGAAATTTTCCTAAAGAAAAAAAAAGTTGTGCACTCAAAGTACACCCCTCTGAAACAGAACACTTGTCTGAGTAGCATTACAATACCTTTTTGTTGGTGACCTACGGTGCCAATACAGAAAAATGCACTTAGCATCTATTAGTTTGTCTGTATGTATTCCAATACTTGGATGCAACTCTTATCTTTTCAGCTAAATGGAACTTTTCAAACTTGCAACAACATAAAAGTACTACACTCCACACTGCAGTGGTGTGACTCCACCTTGAGTTCAGAGTGTAGTTTTGAGCACCTCAATGTGAGAACAATGTCAAACTATTAAGGCATGTCCAGAGCAGGGCAACCAAGATGGTTAAAGGCCTCAAGCACAAGACTTCTGAGGAGCACCTGAGGTCACTTGGTTTGTCCAGCCTGGAGAAGAGAAGGCTGAGGGGTGACCTCGTGGCAGTCTACAACTTCCTCAAGGAATGGGGAGGTGCTGATCTCCTCTTTCTGGTGACCAGTGATAGGACATGAGGAAATGGAATGAAGCTGCATCAGGGGAAGACCAGATTGAACATTAGGAAAAGGTTCTTCACTAAGAGAGTGGTCAATCTCTGAAACAGGGTCCCCAGGGAAGCGGTCATGGCACCAAGCCTGCCAGAGTTCAAGCAGCATCTGGGCGATGCTCTTAGTCATATGGTTTAGTTTTAGGTAGTCCTGCAAGGAGCAGGGAGTTGGACTCAATGCTTATGGGTCCTTTCCGACTTGAGATATTTTATGATTCTGTATTCCAGTATCAATCATTTTCTCAGCCATTGGACTTTAAAGCAATAAACCAGACTTCAGTGGTAAACAAATAGGAACTATGCTTCTAATGGGAAACAAAACCAGCCTGGCACTTCAAACCGTTCCAGCAGGCAGTCAGCTAAACCAAATTTATTGACCTGCCAATCACAAAAAGAATGTTATTAACATATTCTTCCCCTACTGTGCTCACGAGTTAAAACAAAAAAACCCCAAACAAACAGAAAAAACCTTCACCTTTTAAAGCAACAAATAGAGTAAAAACTAATTCATGGCAGAGACACAAAAACTTCTGACTCTTCTGACCAGTAATGCATTTGACATGAACTGTATTTTCTTCTCGACTGAGAAAATTACTGGAATAATTAAGTTCCAGAATGAATGCAGTAAGGATGATTAGCGAGTCAGCTTTGCACTCTAAGAGACAACATAAAGCGCTGGAGGCTCTGGAAGGAGCCAGCTGCATGACAAAGAACTCTCCAGCCTTCTCATTTCACCCATGCCTCCCAACACTGAAATGTCAATGCCATTGCCTCCCAACACTACCAAACACATGAAATAACTACAAACATTCCCTGTACCTTTAAAACACACATGGAGCAGCAACACAGCCTTCTGTTAGAACATGGACATGTAACAAAAGAGTGCAACAGTGCTGAAGAATGAAGCAGCCTGGGAAGGCTCAGGCTTGCTGCCCTCTTCACTAGTATCTTTACTCCCCAAATTGTCAGGTGATTGTAACGTTCTGCACAACACATGTCTGATGACACCAGGAGCAATATTCAGGAGGAAAGAAGTGGTACATGGTTCTCAAGACAAGAAGTAGTTCTGAGGTAGCAGGACACAAGATTGTTTTAAAGGAAATATGGTTGGAAACATGAATTAATGAAGCAAGTTACTGGATTCTGAAGTACAAATCTCAAAGAGATCTGCTTTGCTGTTTATTTCTAGGCCTACAGTAAAAAAGATGCATTACCTGTAAATATTTTTCTGTGTTACATGGAGATTTTTTATCTATTTATTATTTTTAATTTAGAGGACAAGGTAGGATCAGGAGGAAAAGAAGTACTGCAAAAGAGTAACTGCAAAAGAGGGTTGACACAAAAGATTTAAGAATTTTAAAATATTTCATTTGAACCCTCATAACCTGACCTACTATATCATGCTAATATCAACTGCACACGAACCACATGCTGGCAGGGTAACACAATCTAAATTTTTTGGGGGGTTGGGTTTTTGGTTTGTTTTTAATGTTACAAGGTTTTCAAAGAGCCCTGTTGCGTGATACAAAATAGTTTGCATTTCTAGATTAACAACAGCAGAAAAACCAGACAGTAGGCACTACTGTATTAACTGAGAAAACTATTTTAAGATGTTATGTGTGATTTTATACATCTATTGGCAAAATAAACTTGATTAAATGTAAACATTCTTACGCTACGTATTCCTGTTCGTCTTCTGCTTGAAAGTGGTATGTTCTGTTATCTGAAATAAATAAAGACATCTTTTAATTTAGCACATGATAAATTTTAAGATATCTACATATTTATTACTAAAATACATTCGGGAACTAAAGCCTTTAAGAGCAAGTGCTCTTAATCAGCAACATTAATACTTTACTCATAGCTATGGAAAACAAATCCAAAAAACAGAGAAAGAGGAAATGGTGAATTTTGATTTACAGCAAAAGCATGTATTTCAGAAGTCTTTATGTTTAGAAATATTAAAGAAAAACAAGCATAAGAATCAAATTCTGCCCTGAATTTCAGTCAAATCTGAAATATAAGTAGCAGAAAAGAGCAAAAAGTATTTTTTTCTATTATATACTTTTCCCTCCATTTGGGTTAAGAAACTTCTTGTTACTAACCAAAGGATGAGATATGAACTGCGTATTATGACTCACATTCAAAGGTTTCATAGACTGTCCTTGTAAATATAGAATATTGGAACTGTTTGCTGTTTAATGCTATATATGCAAAGACTGAAAACAGTAAGTTGACTCGTTGACTTCAAAAGTGGTTTAAAAATTAGACTGCATAGAATACCTGTTATACAAGACCAAAACAGGAAGAAAGGAAATCACAGGAGCTTTAACGCTGAGAAGACAAGTCACTATCAATTTTAGACAAACAGAAGCATGTTTTAAAAGGAGGTTAAGAGAACAAAAGAAATTGGCTCTTTCCTGCCTTCCTCAACTCCCCCTGGCCCTCCCCAACAGCACTCAAAAAGCAGAACAGACAATGAAGGAAAACCAAGATGAGGCCAAAGGCTTGTCCACCTCCTGGTGGATATAGCTCCTGCATGTTCCACTAAGCTGTTAAACATCTCTCTGAACTTTGGGGAACAGTACATACGCTGCATTTCATGGCTGGTCACAAATGAACGGCATTTGTGTCATACATACACACACAAAAAGGTTCTTTATTCATTTGTCCATTCAATCCATCTTCAAAGCTAGAAGGATCTGAACATTTGTGAGGTACTGCATGTATCTGGATACAGCCTGAATTTTGAATGGTAGCTTTATTTTTACTCAGATTATCTTGTAATGACATTTTTTAGAAATCCCACATAATGCAAGAGGAGGAGGAGGAGTAGTACACTAAAGTTGCTACTTACGTGATATTAGGTCGAAAGACTTCTTATCTTCAGCATTTGGCTTCACCTGGCAGGTCAATAAATTCAATTTAGCTGGTTGCCTGTTGGACTAAAAGGAAAATTTGTTTTACTTCAAAAATGTCTTGATTTAGGACTATTTTTCCTTTCTGGGGAGTGGGCGGGTGCAACATGAGAGCATGGGCATGCATACATGTACACCCCCAAAACTTCTGAGACCAGCATGACTTTGTCTGACTTGGTCTGTCAGAATGGACAGATGGCTACATCCAAACGAAATTTAAAGCTTCACAGAAATTCTTCCCGATTATTTGAAAGGTATTAAAAGAGTAAATCTTAACTTCGAATATGCTAATACTTAAGGTTTTTTATTATTTCATAAACAACAGTAAAACTATTATGCAATTTTTCATTACAGCATGCCCATATTCCAATTTTCCTCCCATTTTAAATAAATTAAAGATACAATCCTAAAACTTAAAAAGAAGTGGGAACCTGGAGTTCTAGAACTTGGAATAAATACAACTACTAATATTCTCTGCTGTAATTATGTTACTTCAGACATGATAAATCAATGTGTCTTTGAAGTATTTTGGGTTTATACATGTTTATCAGAAACCATAGAGATACTGAATCAAAGTTAATACAGCCAGCAGATATAAACTGAACATGAGATGTCAGTTATTCTGAACTGAGTTTTGGAAGTTGTTCATGTTACAAATTGTAAACCAAATATAAAAGTAACGCAAAACCAAAAAACACAAAAAAATAATCTCAAAGTACATTTCCCACATTGTCAAATGTTTGTCAGAACAAGCTCAACACCACAGTATTTTTCACACTTAAGGAGCAAGAATTCCTTGAAGGAATAAATAGGCAATTGGAGTCTCAGTTTTCCAAGTTTAGTCATGAACAGACTGTCAAGACCTGAACTTTTCATCACTGAAAACAAGAAAACTACTTTCCCCTTAGTACTGCAAGAGAAAAGAGCAAATGGCCTGCTTTTACACAGCTACGTACAGGAAAAGGAAAACTACAATCAGTAGTGTAAGTCAAAGAATTCTAAACTGCTTAGTCTTGAGATTGACAATGCACTTTTTTTTTTTTTTAATGGATATGACCGAACCATTACTAACCTAGGTATAAAAAATTTGACTGACTCCTCAAAGGAGGTGAGAATTTCTTTCTTCCTAACCATTAAAAAAACCCCTAACACTCCAGTAAAAAATGTAGTGACTTCCCTTTAACTTGCTTAAGACAGTTAACTTTAGACACTGATATTGCATGGTCATCAGTGGAATTTGGGGCGAAGGGGGAAAAAAGTGTTGATGAAATAGGACTATTTCCTTCAACAAGTGTAACCGGAGTTACTCCTGTTTGCGGGAAGTGTGTGTCATACTGCTGCGACAGTTCTAGGACTGCCTCCACTACAATAACGTTGTTGCTTCCTTGTGATTTAGCACTCCTAGGAAGTTATTTCAGAGATATGCCCGATTCCTAGAACTCACCATGACCAAAACTTTCCAAAATTTCAACTTGTTGAAAGCACTCAAAATATTAATACATACACTCATCTGTCAGACTATCAATAACACATAACAAACGCTTCCCAAGCTTCCAAATTACATGCTTCACAGATATACCGTGACAATCCTTATAAGCAAAACCAGTTAAATATTCATTGAAAAGTCTGTCCAATATATATATGCCATTTTCTTATCAAACAATTGATAAATACATTTAAGTATTAAATCAACTGTCAAGCTACACCATTGGGAAAGGAAAAGAAGAAAAATTTTAGAAAGCTAAGGAAGAGTTTACGTACTTCATGCAGTCCACAGGAAGTACTGAAATTAATTTCAAAGTAGCCTTTACTCCTGTTTTCTCACTCTGATCAGATGAACAATTTAATTGTTTTTACAAATTTAATGTGTATGCATTAAAATATTTTAAATACTTAAAAACCTATGTAGGAATAAAACATCTGTAATACAGACATCTATGTATGAGCTAGTTATTGGTCTTCCAGTACAGTCAAGAGCCAGAACTGAGCTTATAACAAGACACTTGACCAGTTACCCAGACTCCTTTGACTACACTGACCAGCTCTCCAGTGGCTGAGAGGAGCCTACAGGATCTTGCTCTGATGCAAACAGCTAAACTGTAGACACTTCATTTTATTCGGATGAATCACACACATGCCATATCCCGAAGGTACAGTAAGAACAGGTGTACTCCTCTACTTAATCTGAAGCACTGTTCCCACCAGTACTCAGTAGCAGACAACTAGGAAAAATTTTAACAGAGCAAGTATAACAATATTTCCGTAAGTCATTCTCTAACTTCTGATAATTGATAGAACTTCAACAGTCAGAAGCAGAAGTGTCATCTTTTTTGCAACAGCAGATTAACATCAACAGACTCACCAGGACAGGATAATGTTATTATTTTAGTAAAAAGGTATAAAAATAACTTACCGTTGCATGTGATATGGTAAGAATCCCATTTTTAACAGTGCACTTTCTTCTTTGCCATACTTTCCTTAACCTACATAAGAATATCAACAAATTTAGTAACTAGACATGAATCCAAAACACGTTA
Organism: Falco rusticolus; assembly: GCF_015220075.1. Classification (NCBI taxonomy): domain Eukaryota; kingdom Metazoa; phylum Chordata; class Aves; order Falconiformes; family Falconidae; genus Falco; species Falco rusticolus. Next base: position 14,930,950 of record NC_051189.1, on the reverse strand, counting down.
ATCCCATTAACGTTTTGAGAAGATTAGTCTTGAGAAACAAACAGATGCAGTCAAAATTTTATTAAATGCCTCACCAAAAGTAACTTGGAAATCTACAACAGGTCTTAATCACCTTTTACAGACTTAAAGACAAAAGCTTTCTTTTTAATTACTTGTATTTTTATGATTGCTTGTCATGCTTTTTATAATTACTGCATTAAATTTAGATCTGTGTTCAGATCCGAACTGCGAAATCCTTGAGTGCTTGTCGCACATGCTTTAGAAAAATGTGCCTTAAGCACTCAGTAGAAAACAATAACAATCAGTGCACGAACACAGTGATAGTTCTCACTATGTATTATGTGCTCCAAGAACATACCCATCACTCTTCTTTAAAAGATAACCTTTCTTCTCACTGCCATATTCCTTATTCCCCTGAAGTTGATGCATACTATATCCTCCTTGCCTGCTCTGTGAATCCTAAAAAAAGGGAAAAACACCATTAACATTTCCTGAGGTGCACAGGAAGTTTTCCTAACCTTTAGGCCTATCCTACTTTACTTCTCTACCACAACTCCACAAATTAATAAAGATTAAAAAAAAAGGGAACTCCTAATGCTTGTTTTACATTCACACATTTGATTGCTTTCACATCATGTGATCTTGAACTAACTGCACATTAAAGATTCAATTACTTCATTAGGCCTTGAAGTATAGCATGGATTCAAATATGCATCTCAAAGTGACTTTTTAAAATACAGAAATTTAATATTGTGTAATCTTATAACCAAAGAGTAAAAAGGCTAAGATAAAATTTCATAAAGCAAGCAACAGAATACAGCATGCATATATACAGAAACACACATATATAAACAAACAAAACCAAATGCTAATTTTTTTTAAAAATCCAATTTAAAATATGTATAATTCAGGAATTTTAGTGAATAAAGTCAACTGAAATAAGTTTTGGCCTGATCTAGTGGAACAATTAAGTGAAACTTATTAACTTGTTAAAAGTATATCAGAAAAAAAAAAATCCCCAGAAGTTCATTAAAACATTGACTTACTCTCCTAGACTTCGATCACGAAAGGCAAAAGCAACAGAGGAAAGAGAAAGCAAATAGTTTAAAACAACAATTACCATTTTATTTAAAAACCATGTTCCTCAAGATAAATAAGCAAAATAAATTTCACAGCCCCCAGATCTAGTAAAACAATGTTTCCCCTTTCAAATTACACTACCACAAAGAATACTAAAGAGAATTACTTTTTTAGGCACACTGGTGCTTTTTCTCATGAAGTAACAAAACATCGTAACAAAATTCTGCACAACCTTGCATATATGACATTGGCTCCAAAAAGCAACTAAGCTGACTACAGGATCAAATTTTACTAAATGTCTTCCAGTCTTTAATACATTTAAATTGTCTAAAGTGATAGCTATGTTGTGTCCTCCACCAAACTGGAGCAAATTCTGAATTTCCATCAAAAAAGATCAGGCCCAAAGTTAATTTTTAATTTTTGCAAATCTATATAAAAAGGTATAATTAAGAACACATTGGTAAAGTTTTAAATGTAGCTGTGAAAATTATCTGCAAGACATCTGACAAATCCCACAAAAAAAATAATCAAATCAGAAGAATGAGAAGTTCAATCACTCCCTTGGCAATAATCTTTTCTCTTTCAAAGCAATTTCTTACAATTAGCACAACCAATACACATTTACAATTACTCCCTCCTATTTTATTTAGGGTCCTTACAACTGTTTTTCATTTTGTAACAAATTTGGCATAGGAGTTTAGAGAGAAACGCTTCGGTAAAACTGGCAGTTACGGTTGGAAGCAGCATGAAGGCTGCTACATGCAATCTGCTGTCAGCAGTGTTAACACCATCACAATAAGGAGCTAATTTGTTGTAAGTAAATTTCAAACCCCCTTTGGAATTAGGGTCCTATTGGTATTAGCATAGGAGAGTATGTAATGAGATGTAATTCCTGTTTCAAAGAGCATATCAGATGGAGATTTGGGGAAATTAATGAAAATGTAAAGGAATAGTTAACAAAACAGACACAAAACATGATTCTGAAGACTTAACTATATTCACCTTAAAGCTGGTAAGTTACATTTGTACCAGTAATTCATATATAAAACCAGGGACTAGAAGCCTGTATTAAAGGCCTGGTTTCCTTCAAAATGTAAGCTTCTTTACATATAAACATTTTTCAACATACAAAATAAATACTTCACACATTTAAAGTATTTTTCCCCAAAAGCTTTAAACCACAATTATTCTACAAAGTCAGATAATTCTTGCACAAAGTAACAGAAACTGCTGTCACTTGGTACCAAGCCAGCACACAGTGGCAGTAAGAGACATTACACATAACAGAGCCACCAAGTAAATTGTACTTCCCGTAGCGAAGCTACGGCACCAGCACTTCTGCACCACCCCAAGAGTCAAAGGCTGTCAAGATCTGCTCTTCTAAAAAAGAGGCAATTGCAAAGATTACAGTAATAGTTTTTTTCACTGATGAAAGGACAGGTACCCCAGCAAAACGTGTAAGAGCATTACAGGTGTCCATAATGCTAAACAAACACCTCGAACGCAGGCAACAGTGAAGTAAGTTGCATTATGAGAACTTGAAAGTGTAGGGAATGAGCTTTGCTCATTTAGCATGTTAGTGTGTTTTCCTCAACAAAAGTATGGGTGCCAAACAGTAATTTTTCCATACATATTATTTGAGATTCAAAACAATCCTAAATGCTTTAATAGATTTAACAGCAATGCAGGAATCTCTTTTGTCATCTGTGAAAGCAAGTCAGATGAGCAGGCAGCCTCACTTACCAAATGGCAACTCCGCAGAGGTTAAAGGTAGCATAATTTACAATCAGGAACCACCAATACCTTCTCTTGCGCAAAAGTGCAAAGAAACTTAAAACTACACACAACCAGAGCCTCAATTTTATTGTTTCAAACTGCTTCCCTGCCAAAGTAATTTTTAGTAAGTGTACTTCTGAATCTTTACAAATCCACCCGAGAAAATCTCATTCATTTCATGTTTTTCAATATCACCATTAATCCAAAAATTTTCCATGGAGAGATTATAATGCACTAATATAAAGGGGGTGTGTGGGGGTGTAATGTATTCTTAATCACAACCAACCAGGCCCATCTGTCACAGCAATAAAGCCCAGCTTCATAGAGTTGAAGAGTCAGATACACACAAAGACGGAGAGCCGACTGATGAAACTCAGGCCGTGTGTCTTCAAGTTTTGTTGTCACTTAACTGAGGACTAATGAATGCTTGCATGCTACTTCTGGATTAAACTACTGAATATCTAAACAAAAGAGACACTGTTTTATCAAGCTCCTCTATCTGCCAGCATCATTACGCTCTGGCTCATGTAACATGCAGAATCACAAGCGAAAGGCCTCACGGTGATTTTGAAAGAAACACTTGAACATCAATGTGATCAAATGGTAATTCTTCAAAATCAATCTCTCCCCATGATTTGCCCAAATATCTGAGAATCACAGCATTGCTCCTTTCCCTTCTAAGCCACAATTTCAATTCTCTTCAAGACAAACTATCTTTATATCGACAACTTTTTATATAAATATCATAAATAAACACACACAGTTGTTCAAGAGTCCTAGGACTTGTCTATACTATGAAGTCAGAAGAATTGCATAATTTATTGTGGTGATACCTATGAAGCTACTCTTTATTACAACATGTATCTAAGTTTCAGAATTTGACTTGTTAAATTTTTGTGTTTTCAAGAAGGTTACTTCCCATTGAAACAGAGTAATTTTTACTACAGATCCAGGAAATAATGAAAAAAACAAACACTGTATTTCATTTAGTTATTCTACATCATAATACTCTGTGAGCAACTTTTGAAACTTGACTTGTACTGTAGGCAGCCACATATGTACAATACACATGACCAAAGAAGAACAACCCATTCATCCTACTTTATTTCCGAGAACTAGATGATCACCAAGTCACTTGAACTTAGTAACATACACAGCAATCAGAAGAGGAGGTATTTGTCTTTGCTTCCCAGATAATCAGCTTGTGGAAGAAAAAGGTACCTAAGAAGAGAACAGGTCTTGCTCCGCTGTGTGTTGGGCATCTCTTCATAAAATCACTTTAGAATTTTAAGATATTTCCAAATAGCTTTTAAAATCTAATGTTCTCTGTTAAACTTAAGGAAAACAAGCATGAGTTATGTTCAGTTCAGAATGGTCTAGATATTACGGAGATTACATATGTAATGCATGTATGGGAAGCTCTCTAAGCATTATGGAAGAGATCTATTAGGTCCACAAGCACACTGGAGATGAAAGGAAATATATATTAAACAGAACCTGTAGACTATGAGATAAGAGAAAAGTGAGTACTAGAACAAGCTGGCAGGTCTTACAATAAACTGGAATCTGTTCAAAGGTGCTCTATAGTGCTCCTGTCATCATTTGAAACATCTGAAAAATTCTAAAAAGCATGTGTAGTGCGTTGTAAGGTTGTGTTGTCCTTCACAACGATGGGATTAAAGATGCAGGGAGAGGAACAGCCTTCTGGCCAAGGTTTATCTGTCATAACGTACATCTACATTATGAAAGCACACACAGGCAAGTATTGAAAAAAAAGAAAACAACCACCACCACCCTGTAAGGAATAACTAATCAATCATTCCTTATTAACTGTGATTTCACCTGAAATAATTTACTAACTTCAAGCCATTTATCTGTGTGCAGTAGCCATGATCACAATGTGCTACCTACAAAATTACATGAAAGCCCATAAAAATACTTAGTTGTCCCAGCTATTAAAGTATTATTTTTGAAGAAAATCCAGAAGAATTCCAGAAAAGTAAAGATTAGTAAACTTCACGCCACATAAGGCAGATTAATGAAAACTACCTTGAAGAGTGGAATCATGTCACAGAATGGTTTGGGTTGGAAGGGACCATAAAGACCACCTAGTTCCAACCCCCCTGCCATAGGCAGGGACACCTTCCACTAGGTGTCCTCAAAGCCCCATCCAGCCTGGCCTTGAACACTGCCAGGGATGGGGCATCCACAGCTTCTCTGGGCAACCTGGTCCAGTGCCTCACCACCTCACAGTGAAGAGTTTCTTCTAAGTCTAATCTACATTTCCCCTCTTTTAGTTTAAAATCATTCCCCCTTGTCCTATCCCTACATGTCCTTGTAAGGAGTTCCACTCCAGGCCCCCTCTAGTTGCTAGCAGGCTGCTCTAAGGTGTCCCCAGAGTCTTCTCTTCTCCAGGCTAAACAACTCTCTCAGCCTATGATCATAGGTGAGGTGCTCCAGCCCTCTGATCATCTTCATGGCCTTCCTCTGGACTTGCTCCAACAGGTCCATAGCCACTTTCTGTTGGGAACCCTAGAGCTGAACACAGTACTCCAGGTGGGGCTCACATGAGAAGTAGAGAATCACTAGTAAAGAAGTAGGCAGAATCACCTCCCTTGACCTGCTGGCCACGCTGCTTTTGCTGCAGCCCAGGCTACAGCTGGTTTTCTGGGCTGCAAGTGTACATTGCCAGGCCACGCTGAGCTTCCCATCCACCAACGCCCCCAAGTATTTCTCCTCAGGGCTGCTCTCAATTCATTCTCTGTGCAGCCTGTATTTGTGCTGAGGATTTCTCCAACCCACATGCACCACCTTGCACTTGGCCTTGCTGAACTTCATGTGGGTAATTAACGAGTCTTCATGAGCACATTTAGCATTATATATAGTGGAAAATCAGTGCAGCTGTTGTAGAGAAAGGTTACGTCTCAAATATCTCCTGGGGTTCTCTGAAGGAATCAGTAAGTAGATACACATGAGAAATGAGACTGATACAGTGTACCTTCAATTGGCACTTCTGTGTTCCTTATGAAAGGGGAAGAATTACACTGCTGCAGGGCAAGAGGAAAAGCCATCAGATGAACTAACAGGTTAAAGCAGAAAATAAATGAGTTTCACAGAAAGCTGTGCCACCACATGTAGCGTCTTAACACTAAAACAATCTGGAAAAGGATAACAGAAAACTGTCGAAGTTTGCTAGATGGTATTACATTATTAATGTTTTAAGGTTACACAAGAAAGGGTGACCGAGGCATTTTTCAAGGACCTCATGACAATGAGTAACTTCACGATAAATGACACATTAAGTTCGGCATAAACAAATACGAAGTGATTTAGAGGGGGGAAAAGAAGAAAATGAATTGACTAACAAGATTCAGAAACAGGATGATATGGTTAAAGCTTTACAGCTGATTAAACTTTACACACCTCCTCCTCCTCCTCTGCAATAAGCACTGGTCAAAAACGTCAATGTCAGGACATTAAAAAAAAAATATCAAAAACGATCTAATGATGCTATTGTAAATATACAAGCACTCACATCTTGAGTAGGGTCTCAAGATCTAAGAAGTTAAAAAAAAATAAAAGGAAAAAGATTTTTTCCACACAGCACATAGCAATGGTAGGAAAGATAAAGCAGTAACAGAAGCTGATAGTTTACACTGCTTCAAAAAGCAGCTGCACAAATCCAAAGGCAGTAAACTCACAGCAAGGTGGAGAGACTTCAGTCAAACTACTAATGGGAGGATGTTCTGGGGAAGTATCAGTGTTTATTACCCTGTGTTTAACTCTAAACATCCATTATTGATTGCTATTGAAAAGTTGGATGACCCAGTACATGTGATTGTAAATGACACTCTTACATGTATTTGATACTAGCAATACTGCCCAGTCATATGTGGATGCTCATATACATGCAACAGAATGGCATCTAATATTTAATTGTAACAATACTACTAATTCATAGGTATTAATAATTATTTAATAAGCTGAGTAGTCACCTGGAAAATACTAACGTTTTATTTACCAAAGAGAAAACTGAACAGAAGATAAGCTATCTTTTCCTAAAGGAAAGGTACCTCTCTACCCCTGCCCCAACACTGGTTCACCACAGGATATTCAGTATCTCTGACTCTCAGGCACTATGATGCCTAGAAAAAGTCACATTATCATCTTAGGTAGAAGCTGTATATTATTTTTTATACATATATACACACACATATATATATATCCTATCTCCTAGTTCAAGGATTACTCCAGAACATCTGCAATGGACACTGCATGTTCCCCCTTGGCCTCTGATACCAGCACAGCTGATGATATATTTTCCTTTTTAACCGCCCTGTCTCAGGCACTGCTATCAGGTTAACATACAAATTTTCTTGCTTATGATATAGTATTAGCAAAAGGGGCTTGCAAAGAAGAACAGCAGCACAAAACCCATGTGAGTTGGCAGTTGAATAGCAGTATGGAAACTGTATGTAAAGGCAAGTCTCCCTTTCTCATTCTGGCTCACTGAGGATCATCTAGGTTAGAAAAACCCTGAACACAATCTGGCTGCAGGATGGCAGGACAGAAGAAAGATGTGTACATCCCATTCTTTTATATTTTTCCCTTAACATGTATTCTTTATCATTGTCAAGAACAGGATATTGGGTTAGATTAAGCATTTATCTGACACATTACAACTGTTCTTATAGTACATTAAAAATATAAAATTACACAAAAAAGTATAAAATTACAGAAAAGGCATACATTTTCACACACAAACTGGAAACAGCATATTAATCAAAGTCTTATTTGTTGATATGTAGTTGAATATTCTAAATATTCAACTTAATTCTAAATTGTCATTATGTTTAATGTTCAACTCTTCTGAATCAATAACGAAACAAACTGAACATTTCTTAATACAGAATTCATAAATTCACATTATCTCTGAGAATAACATGTCTAAATTATTTACCTCCTTCTGATCGAGCTGCAGGGAAGATTTTATCAAGTCACGAAGAGCAGTAAGTTGTTTCTTTTCTTCATCCTGTGTCTGCTTTATCTATAGAAAGAGATTGCCATTATACGCTTTATGGATGCAACTTGAATTTTAATTTGTTTATGCATCCCAATACACCATTGTAGATGTCCTGAACAACCAGCTCAGCTATTCTGTGCTTCTGTAATATTTATTTTCATAGATTAGTCCACTCTTATGCATTCGCCTTCTATGCATGTACTACTTGAAGAGCCAGCTAAAATGAATGTACAACTCTGCATGCTCTATTCTGTTAGGCTTTAATGGTTCACCGTAAACAATACAACTAAATCAGTCTCTGAAATATGAGTAACTCAAATAAGCAATGAAAATACAGTTTAATTTAGCCACAGACTACAACAGCAAATGAGATTATTGCAATTCTGATTATAAAACACAAAAACACTTGGGTGACAAGTGGGCTTTGATTCCACATTATTACTTGCCTTCAACGATCATCACAAGTTAATTCATTTAAAAGCTGCTATCAACAGGCAGTTTGGTTTTGAAAAACTAAAAGTGGTAGCTAAAATTGGTGATAATAATGCAAGCTGATTCAAAGATTCCCACTTTAAACTAGTTTTATTTTAAAGCAGCACTAAATTAGTAGAATGAAAGCTACTTCTCCTAATAACTGTAAAAACAGAACACAAATTTTAAGATAGTCAAGATGTTCTTTCCTCAGTCTAGCTACATTCAAATGTTTCAAACACACTTTTCATTTACAAGATACAAATGAAATATACACCCTTGTCGTCATATCTTCAATGTACTCATATAAACAAAATATTTCTATTTTCAGACATTAAATTACTTCCAAGTAAACTTACATTATACAAGTCAGCAGCCAACTTTTCAATATATTGTTTAAGTTTATCAGCTGTTTTCAAGCCATCTTGGAAGAAACTATAATGAAAAATACCTGTGATTTCTCAGGAATACATGTAATTCATAACACATAGCATATAGTCTTGTGGAGAAAAACAGCAAAACCAATAAAGCATATCCCATTCCTCCCATATTCAGGAACAATAAGAAACACAAAAAACCCCTTCCACCCCCAAAAAAAACCAACAAACCCCCCTTTGCAGCAGTTTTAAAGTATGATATCTTTCAGCAGTGGAGATACACCATTGGGACTTTTAACAAATATCAAATTAGAAAGAATATAGCTTAGCTTTTTATCACTGTTAGTCAACATGTTTCCCCTTAGTAATTTCTAAAAGCATTTTCCTGTATTTAAGTACAAGTTTCTACATGTTTGCTTCTGGTTCTACTGATGACAAGGCCAGTTTCACTCCAAGGAATTTCAATGAAATTACTGACTTTCACAATGGTTTTTAAGTTTACATAAAGACCTAAAAGCTAATAAATAGAAAAAAATCAGCTAGTTCTAAAATCACAATCTAGATCTATACCTCAGGAACTAAAATTAGTTTTGTACACAACAGACAAGGTTTTCCTTTGGCCTTTTTCTTCTCCATCACTCCCTTGCCCCACTCACATTCATACTCCACTGAAAGACTACAGCCTATTAACATGAAGTTGCAGACACCTGGCAGATTACAATTATAATAAAAATTCCTGATGCAACCAAAACAAATTCAAAGCAACAGAAAACAAACACTTGTGTAAAAAAGAAAACTGTAAATAAAGCTTAAAAGCGTTGCACTTACTTGCATTGTGCATGATAATACTTAATAAGGTTCTGCAGAAGGTCCACACCTTTTTTTGTCTTGATTTCATTAACCTTAATAAGATACTGTGTAGACAGTGAAAAACATGTTGATAATCACACTTCACAACCTTCAACAGTTTTCAATCAATAAAACACCATTTGCTCAATGAATTAATTATCTCTGTGTTTAACCTGGGTGCTGACTCATAACCCATCAGTCCACCACAGTCAAGTAAAATATAAAACAGGTAACAGTTTATTTCATCACTCGTAAAAAATTCAAATACTCCAAAACATACAACAAATCAGGAAAAAGTTTTATCTTTTACAACTGTCTGAAGATGTCCCTTTTTTAGTGCTACTGCAGTACTTACGGAAATATTCTAAAAATACAAATACTATGCAATTTAAAGTAATTGCCACTAAAATGAAATAAAGAGAGCTATTAATACAAAAAGCAGTTTTATGGAACTAACGTATCACTATCATTTATCACTGCATTAGAAATTTTAGAAGGCTTCAGAAAGCATGTTGGAAGAAAGATATCAAAAATACTTCCTGAACTGCTCAACCATAAAAATGATAAAACAGAAATATTCCCATAGTTTATTTTCAGCCCAAGAACCTTAGCATAATAATCTAAAAACAAAGAAAAGGAATAACTCAAAAAGGAAGCCCAGTTTTGTACAGAATTGCCAGAATAATTATCTTTATATTGTTGTACTATGTCCCTTTTAAATCATTTCTTCCCTCCACCCCCATTAAACAACGAAGCAGACTTCACCCCAGGTGAAAGGCCCACAAGGTACTTTCAAGTTATGGTGTCTTAATGAAAAGCTGAAACTTGTTTCTTACTTCACACATCTGTAGCTGAAATAGACGCCTTTCCTTCTCCATTTCCTCTGCTATCTCAGCTCCTGTTATTTCAGTTCTTATCATCCCATGCTGTTTTGCATGTTCTCTTTTTTCCTTCTCAATTTTTGTACTGAAATTTTAATTAGAAAACATTTTAGAGGATATTTTTTTCCTACCATCACATGATCTAGTATTAATTAGGGAAAAAATAATCAAGAAATATTAAAGAAGCCATTCTGAAGATCAGTTCATTTATGATACCGAATTCTATTTATTTTTAATCATGAAGCTCCACTTCTTTCCTCTCATCCTGTAACTCTTTTCTCTAGTTTCTGTGCTACTGGGGGTGGCGGTGGAAATCTCATTCATTCTATATGATGTGCTCCATAGCCTTCATCTCTATATACTGCAGTGTAAAGCACACATACAAGAAAATACTCGGCAGGAAAATAGCAGAATAACTTAAATGTTTCATGCTTGTGAAACAGGAATTAAGAAAAACAACCAGGCAGCATATGAAGCTTACCACCTACACTAAATGAGAAGGCTCATAGTCGTCACATTCTCAGAGAAGGCCAACACTGAAATTCTGAAATAGTGAAATGCAAATATGGAACGAAGAGGCCTGAGACTTCAATTAGAGCTCTACAGTGTGGCTGTCCTTACGTATCTACTTTGCAGAAAAACTGGAAACTGTATTTGTAAGCAGACTTAAGACTTCCAGTACAGAGTAGAAAATTCTAAACAATTTTCTCATTTTTTTTAAAAATAGTTTTATTCTCTTGAAGCCTTTTTGAGAAAAATAAACAAGCTGTACTTCTGTAGAACAGGTGACAAAACACCGTGGGGTTATTAGACTGGTACTCCTTGTGAAGGGGGGGGAGAAAATAATTAAGAAGGATTAGTTCATTAATTTTTGAATTCTGCTTTTCTCCAAGAAAGAGGTAATGTTTGCACACAGAACAAAGCACTTTTTAGCACTGTGCCACCAAACTTGACGATATTTGGTCTTGAACAAGTTCAGGGAAATGGGGTTCTCTCAGAAATTTAAGGGATACTTTCTTGGGCTTAGTAAGCCCAAGTGAAATTTGCTCACCAGAGTTGGGGGTGGGAGGGAATCATAACAAGAAAACAGACATCTGTAAACTTTCCGAAGTCAGATGATTCCATGTATTTATGGTATATATGAGATACCTCTGTCTCTTAAGTTGTGTTTAATGGCATTTGATATAAATAGGCTGGCAAAGACATTCCTTGATACTTTTAATATCATATAGCAATTACATATAGCAATTTGACAAGCAGAAATATTTATTTTTTCAACCAGCTTGCTGCCTACAGAAAACTGTTCAATATTTCTGCCAAAACATGCAATATCTGTAAGAACTAAATAACTAAACAGGAAAAAAACCCCCACAATTCTGCATGTAAATCTGAATGTTTAACTGAGTATGATGGTGCGATTTTAGGACAGGCATCTCCTTTCTGCCTTTCCATTATTCGACCTCATCTGCAGTTCAGTTGTTCACAAGGATTTACCATTGTAATGGATTTTGAAGGCAAAAATTACTACATTAAGTTAAGAAAATAGTGCTGATAATAAATGTTTTAGCAGTTCTTAAGTGGCCTGACTTTTCTTTCAGTGTTTTTCCCCTTCCTGGTTAGACATAAATGAAAGAACTAATAATGGGATTAAAAAGGGAAATAAATGAAAGGATACAAAATTAACTTTTGAAAGCTCTGGAATTTTGATAAAGGAACGGCCCATCACTTCCTTGAGAGCATTCTGAACCATTCCAATAACATTCCTGCAACTATGATAGTCCTTGTTTCCAACCTTCTATTTTTATAAATCTTTTATATCCACTGAAGACAGGTACTATAGTAAGAAAACATTTTTTAAACCACAGATATTTCAGAAATCATACCAACTGCACTACAATACTTGCCTCTCAGAAACATGCATTTCCACAATACAGGGCAACAGATAAATCTCTTAACTTTTACTATTGATAGAATTTTATGCATGTGGTTATAAGAATGTGTAAATGTAATCTGAAATCTCCACAATTCACTTTACAATGTCCAGTATCAAAGCATTAAGTACCCTCCTCTACACTAAAGAAACACTGGGCAGTCATTTAACTACTTTACAGAGCATAAAAAATATTTTCTTTCTATTAGTGCAGAAGAGAGATCCACAGAACAGATGTCTTGCTCATATTCAAATTTACTTGCAGAGATACAGTACACAGTTAGGGACCAGGAAGGGGAAAAAAGAAAACACACACCCCCACACCCGCCCCTCCAAAAAAATAAAGGTGAGGTAGGGGGCAGATACTTACAATTTGGTTTCATAATCCTTCCAGGCTTTGTCAAAAGGCTTTTTTAAGTCCTTTAGGAAACAGAAAAATTACTTAGAACATTTTTAAAATATTGCCTTTATAGTTAAGATATCACATTATAAATAGCAACAAAAAATACAGTTTTCTTATAAAACTTTTCAGAGAGCTGTCGGAAAAAATACTATTTTTGAATCTTGTGAAGTATTGCTTTCCTGTGCACATTAAGACAGGGATTTACATTGAAATTCTGAAGAAGTATCACAGTTACACCAATTTTTAATTTGTTCTTTGGACTACGTACAAACTATTAATGGATGCCGATATAATTATATATTATATATTATATAATATATATATGAAATTATATATCTCATGGGTAAGTGGAACACAGCTGAACCTTTCCCTAAATAAAAAGTTAGTTTTCAACACTTACCCCTTTAACACCTTTTAAGTCTCCTTTTAAGAGAGAATCCAAAGTGAAAATAACATTGTGGCTTAAGCCCTGGAGCTAAAAAGAAAAGCGTTAAACTGTAATCATTCAAAAAAAATTATTATGATCTTATAAAATTTGCCAATAGGTCCTTGAACTTCACTAATGAAGTTGCAATCATGTCAAAATTTCTATTTCTATTAGTAACCTTCCAACCCAAATACTATCTCTAATAGTAAATTTAAGTCTGGGAAAAATTAATAAGCATTCACAGACATAGAAGCATCATAATTAATCTTTGCTAATATATAGAGTGATACAAAACCACAATTATTAAACCAGCATATAAGCAAAGTACCTCAAGGTAATCTTCAGTCTCTCAAAGCAAATATTTGAATGTTGCTTAATTACTCAGGAAGCAAATTAGGTTTTGGAACAAATGTTTCTTAATGGCCTCCTGACTAAGAAGCAAGAACCTGCTGCGCCTACAGGCAGATAGCACAAGGCACAAAGTTAATTCAACCACAAACAAAAGGTGCAAGGAGAGTCACCAGCTCCTTGATTATTCCCAGCTGTTTGGAAAGACTGTTCCTTTCCTTGTCCAGTGTGGAAACGTGACGTCTCCTTAAACTCTCGAGAGTTAAAATTTCATGCTCTTAAGTTCATGCCTTTTTGACTGCTTATCTGTGGAAACATTCTGTTTGTCTTTGCCAGTCTGAGGGCAGAAAAACCTACTGCTGTAACCCTATCTGAACACATATGGTGTGTATGATTCCTGAAGAGTCATGATCACAGGAAAGAAATGTGTATCAGTATTGTCCCAGTCTAGTGAGAAGTCTGTTGCCTCTCCTACCTTTATCCCTCCCTTTGTTTCTTCCCCAAAATACTCCATGAATTCTTCAGTTCCTTGCTAAGGAAGGACAGGGAGAACAACAGGAAAGGTGCAAGACACCACACCATCTGCTTGTAAACCAAAGGAGTAGGGAAGCGTTACATTAGTGTTTTTAATCTGCCATATATATATATGGCCACATTTCCCCTCTCCTATAAGGTCCTTTGAGCATATTTTAGTCCATGAAACTAATTTTTAAGGGATTTTTATGAAATAGGTCATCTACACGGAAGAGAATATAAAAATGATCAAACAGGTTCTCTATGTATTAAGTTCCGTTCACAAACTCCTTATATATTCAAGACACTTACGAAAAATTAAATATTCAAATGCAAAAAAATGCCATTATGCAACAATAAATACAAAAAGTAAATACATGCACATAAAAGAATTTCAAAAAATCTCACTCGTATCATGGTTTACTTCTTCCATAGGCATAAAATACAGTCATGATGAAACAAGGTGTGACCTGTGTGCATTTGCTGCCATTTTAAGAGCCAGGGGCTCTTACCAATTTACAAGCAACTTCTTGTATCACGTCATTATTTACAAGAACTACATCACCTATATGTAAAATGGCGTATTTTCCTTCATTAGAGTCACTATCAGTCCTTAACTGAAAATAAATAAAAAAAAAACCAAAAAAAACCCCACAAAAACCCAGACTTGCTTTGTTCTCCAAACATCCTGGGCAGAAAGGTTTACTGTTCAGGTCCCCTCTAGATTACCAACAAACCTGGCCACAAAGATCTTGAGCACAGTTCAGCTGCCTGCTGTTCTAACAGACACAAAGCAGTCCTACAAAGCGTGATACTCGAACCTGATGTGCATTATCCTCTGGAAAGCACTGGAGTCTCAGAACGGCAGTGGGGAAAGCAGATCTTTTGAACACAGGCTATTATACAGCTACTTAATTATCACCTGATAGCTTGTCAGCCACCCCTCACGTGTTTTTCTTTTTAAACGGCTTGCAGATACCATAGTTGATGAGGGCTGGAGCACCTCTCCTAGGAGGACAGGCTGAGCGAGCTGGGGTGGTTCAGCCCAGAGAAGACAAGGCTCTGGGGAGACCTTATTGCAGCCTTCCAACACTTAAATGGGGCTTACAAGAGAGACCCAGGACAGACGTCTTAGTAGGGCCTGCAGCAATAGGACAATGGATAGTGGTTTTAAACTAAAAGAGGGTAGATTCAGACATGACATAAGGATTAAATCTTTTACAATGAGGGTGGTGAAACACTGGAACAGGTTGCACAGAGGGATGGTAGATACTCCATTCAAGGTCAGCTTATATGGGGCTCTTAAGCAACCTGATCAAGCTGAAGTTGATGTCCCTGCTCACTACAGGGGGATGGACTAGATGACTTCTAGAAGTCTCTTCCAACCCAAACCATTCTGTGATTCTTCTTAGTATGAGATGGATTCAAATTCAGAAAGCATGAGACACACATTTGTATCTTCACATTTAAGATAACTTGACAACTGTTTCAAGTGTCAATATTTTGTATTTTTCAAATTCACAAAATCTTATATTCAAAATTTATTCAAAGCAAGATGAAGGACAGCCACTAGAACACTTTGAGCTGCAGCCTCAAACAGTAACATGAAAACTGAGCAAAGGTTCTTCATGGCTTAAAAGATCAAGATTTGACAATGGAGTTTTTCCCTAATTACAACAACATAAGTAATGCTCAAATATCGATTTTACTTATAAAGCGAAAAAGTAACTTGATCGCTTTTACTGATTAAAACCACAAAAGATTTTTTACTTTACTAAAGGAGTTTACAGTGGATAGTCTAAGCTGTGATTCTATTTAAAGAGCTAGGTTCTGTTTTTCTTTCTACTTGGCTTAAACATTTGCATATGACTGCAACACGCTATTTCGTTACAGAAATAAAAAGGAGCCAGGGAATTTATAAAGGATTATGCCTTTTCACTATTTGTCCTCTGTTGGCTTTTTATCTCAATAAATCACAACTAACAAGCCCTTAATAATGTCAGTTTTGTTGGAGGAGGAAAATTACAAATACTAAACCAGCAAGTGATTAAGGTAATACCTGCTTTATCTTTTTCTTTATTCTCAACCATTTGAATGTTTCCACTTAACAACCTAAACTGAAATTCGTATCTCAAATGTGATTTTTGAGAAACAATATTCAAGAGATTTTAATCTCAGCCTAGTTCATAAGAACAGAGAACACAAATTTCTGCAATATGGGGGATATGGCAGGCTTATAAGCAGTTATCAAAGCAGGTATGAACAAGAATACATTGCTGTAGCTTTTTTCATTTTTCCAAGTGTATCTGTTAAGGATAACCAAATCAAGCCATTAATACCTGGCTTGAAATTACTGAACAGTAGCCAGCTAGTATATCAGCTAGGAAAAAAACCCCTAAACTAAATAGCAGTTTATTACTCCAATACGGTAAGATTTTGGAATCATTTATTTTATCAAGTCTTTGACAATGTAACAGTAACCCAAATGAATTAGAAACACATCTTAAAGTGAAGCAGTCTCATATCTAGAGCAAAATAAGGGGACAAAACCCACCATCCTCTGATAATTTGTGGAGAAGGGATGTGAACAGAAGATAATTTGCCTGCAAAGATTAGCTAAGGAAATTTACAGGACAGAGATACGGGAAAAAACAGGTTTTACACATCTGGAAAACGCAGAGTGCCACACATAATTTAAAAACAAAAACACTCCAAATAATCCACAAGTGCTCAAAATGTTTTTCCAAAAATGCCAGCTTAATTCAAAAAGATAGCGACACACTTGATTTCACATACTGGGATCATACAAATTTTTAATACGGTATTATAATGAATTACTGCATAAAGAATGAAACCTGGAACAGGAAAGGAGGTAGAAGTAGTAAAAGTCAAAGAAACTGGTTCTGATGGGACACTCGGAGATTGCTGAAAACATAGGCCAGTGTTGACAATGGCCAGTCACAATGCAATTATGCATGCATTTACAAAATGTTACAGAAGTTGTCATTGTGTGTCATTCTTGTAAGATAATCTTAACGACAAAAACCGCACCGTCAGAAATACAACATATTTATAGGTTTTAATTTTCAGATATTATATTTAGTGGTAACATCAAGAGTTTATAGTAAGTGATCATAGTAAGTGAAGATGACTTTTAAAGTTACCACTCTGTAATTCCTTCACACAAGAAAATAAAATTATTCTGTACCTTCCTTCTAATGAAATATACATAATATCACAATTCATAGGAAAATATTCAATGAGTCATAATTAAAGTTCAATAGGTTTAATAAAAACAGATCTAAATTTTTGAAGGGTTTTTTTTTGTTGGCTACTATGTAGCTCTACTCCTTATTCATCTTCCTGTTTTTCAAGATAATTCATTATTTTATTGCACTTTTATTAAGTAAGGCAGCAATCTGCTTTATGTAAAAAAAAACCAAACCAAAAAAGACTAATAGGTTGCCATTCACCTTAATACCTATGGCCATTTTTTGTATTAGATTTTATTAACATAAGCCTCAGTGTCAGTGATAAAACACCACAGTACACATTATACAGTCCTCTCAACTACTTTTTCACTGCATCTCAACTTCTACTTTGATATTATAGAAAAATTTTCTTTCAGTGTAGTTATATTAATCAGAACGATGCTTAAGAACAACAGTGGGTCAACAAAGAATTATCTATCATTGAGAGAAGAAAGGTGAAATTAAGTGTTTCTAAAACACTGACATTTGTGAAATAACCTTGTTGCCTATTTGAGACTGCTGAACAAAAACTGGGGAACAGCCTGTTTTAGATCGTATCAACAAGAATTGAGATCGATAATGCATCACAGTCTAGCTGAAATAGTATAATGTTTTGAATGAGTGCAGCTTCTTAATTTAAAAATGTTTTTTCCTCTTGATCAGCACTACTTTAAATAAATAATCCCCCCTTTCTGTTTGCCAGTTGAAAGAAGTTAAAAGATTTCTGTTTAGGCTCTGCAAGGAACGATGAAGTCCTGAGAGCTTCCAACAAACCTGAGTTCTAGTCCCAAACTGTCCTCAAAATGCACTTTAACACCGGTCTTAAAATACTTCTTTTTGTGATCTAAATTAAGATTAAAGGAGACTAGAAGAGCCCAGAATGACAGAAGTCTTCACAGATAAAAGCAGGTCACTTTGCATATCCTACCGCTCTTTAAAACTGCCAACATTGAAACGAAGGATGATCCAGGTAATTGGCCAGAGCAAAGCCCTTAAAGCAAGCTTTGTTAGGGTAAGTGTGACCATCCTGAGATAAGTAGGTGATGAAGAGGCAAGACTCAGAAGGCAGAAATAAGCACCAGCATGAGAGGCCAGAAGTGACACTCCATTCTGAGTGTTGTTAGGGCCTTCGTAGTCCAAGAAGCTTGTAAGTGAATCTCAGAGGAGTGCAGAGAGTCGGGTGAGAATACCTGCTAATACTAAGCTATTCTGGGCTGTAAAGCAAAAGCCACATATGAAGAGTTGCATAAGAACCTTGTAAGACTTACTGCTGAGAGAATGAAATTAAAGATTGAAGTCTATGCTGAAAAACCGAAAAATGCAACGTGACAAGGAGAAAAAACTGCATACAGAATCATGCTTATGAAATAACCATCATCCAGGAAAATGGATCAGGGTAAAAATACCTTGAAAACATCAAGCTCAATGCTCAATAGCCATAAAGCAATCAGCCTTCAGAAAAGGCAGTAAGAAATGGGACCATCTTCATGTTTGTCCCCTCTCATTTCAGAAAAGGGTACAATAGTAGTAAGAGAAGATATTGAGAGGACCAACAAAACCAAGTCAAGTTACGGAGTAACTAAGACTCAGCTAGAAAAGTAACAGAGGAAGGGAAAGGAACAGTGATAGCTACCTGCAAGTTTCTGGGGAAAATAAGAGAAATTCTTACACATCTTGTAAGAATCAGGGAACAACAAATGAAAGGATCAGGTTCAAAAGAACTAGAATTGACAGAGCAGTTCATTTTAGCACTCTGGAAGAATCCACTATATTCTGTGCCAAGCATAGCATACATTCAAGAAATCCTAAAGACAAGTTCATGGAGGTAATACTAACAAGGACTACCAAGCAAGGGATACTGCCTCCAACTCCAATGTCTCTGAGCTGAAGACTCTTTTAATGACCACAGTACAGAAGGTACCTCCATGTATTTGCTCTCTTCCTACACTCCTGCCTAAACATTTACTCCTGGCCAACTGTCAAAGCCAGGGTACTGGCTACATAGACCTTTGATGTGACCTAAAGCAGCTGTGTTCATGCTACGGACTCTAGGAAAGAAAGTCTGTAATATTACTTATACTTTACACACCAAATAAGCTTCTATGTAAGAATGTAGGATAAACACAAAATTAAAACATACAACTTTCAGAACACAACAGCTATCAAACCCATGAAACATGATTTCCCTAGAAATGTGGCTTCGTTACTTTCAGGGTTGAAAGATACTTGCTATGACTGAAGTTTTATTATCTATCTTTCTGAAGTAAAAGGCATGAACATCAGATGAGACAAATATTTAAACCACCTTCATCAGCCTAGTACTTAAGCAATGGATGCTTTGTATACCACAGGGAGAATGGACTATTAACACCATTTAAGCATGCTCGCAAATTATTCTTTTTCCTCCAAAACGTGGAAGTTTCTCTTTCTGAGGTAAGACAAAAGACTAATTGTATTGGATTTTTAACTGGAAAGATTTCAAGTCAGGGAATGATTTAAAATTTAGGTCCATAAGGAGATATATAACACTGTCAATCACTTGAGAATGATGCTTCAATGTGATGTCTCAACATTTATATCTTTCTTCTTACTGCCAATTAACAAACACAGTGAGTGTGTAATAACATCATTTAGAAATAATCTCTGCAAAATTGTGTTGGTTAAAAAAAAAAAAATCAGACAAAAAAACCCCAGAAAGCATTTCAAAAATTACCATCAGTCATCAGGATCATGCAGTTATACTAAACTTTATTTTGGAAATAAAAAACTAAGAAAATTTGAAAGTCCTCACCAGGTTCTTCAGCAGCGTTGATAATTCTTTAGTGAGCGTGGAAAATTTTACAAAAGCTGTACCAAGATCTGGATTATCCCGACTTAAAAAATTACTTCCAAATTTATCTAGCACTTGTGCATAGTTTTCCTCATTTTGAACATGATCTGCAAGGAAAAATTTAAAGTCAGGAAATTTTTCTTGTACAGTCTGTTATTTTAAGCTTATGTATTGCAACATAGTGACAAACCAACTAACACACAGTACTTTCAAAAAAGCAACAAGTTAATGCATCTACTGAAAAACACATTAATTTTAATATATAAAGTAACTACTTAGCCATAGAAATAGGTATACTACTTTTAAAACAGCAACTTGAATTTGTAATACATCAATGAAAAAAGCTCTGTAGTTTATAAATAAAGTAATAAGATCAGTAAAAGGTCAATCAAACAATACAAACACATTTGCTCATTTTGTAAACAGGAATTTTTCTTTGTCTACTGTAATGCAAACTTGTTTTTATTACAATGCAGCACACTTTTACAGAACAAACAAGTCAATAGTATCAGACACAAAACTAAGATGACCAAGTCTGAATCTGACCGCAAGTTTAAAAGAAGAAACATGTCTTACAGACAAAGATTCCTTTTTCAGCAGCTTTAAATGAGTTGCCCCACAAAATGAACCGTACACTGGTACATAGTCAAACACTTGTTTGAATATATTTAACAGCAAACTGGCCATACAGAGAGGTCAGAGCCAAGAAGATGAAACTGAAGCCAGTGAAAGGAAGCAAAATCCTTAACTCAAGGATAAAGGAAATTCTGATAATAGACCATTGTGCCTGAAATGCTTTTCCTGCTTCTATTACCTTCCATTCTGGCATCTGTTTGCATGGTTTTTGTTACTTGCATTTTAGCTTCTTTAAGTAGAAAATTTGTCACTACAGCCCTTTAGGACACATTTTATCGCCTTTATCTCTCTTACAGAAATGTTGTTGGTATTAATTAAATCAACACTTTAATGATTTTCCTAGTCTTACTATGTTTTTTTCTGTAAGCCATAAACACAAAACCACACAGCTATTACAAGTAGAACAAGTTCTGTGCAATGAAGGGGGGTGTGGGGAGCCGGGCATGTAATACTTACCAATAGGTACCATGTTTTTCCCCTAAGACAAGTTTTATATTCCTGAAGTTATCATATTGCCTGAAAGTATATGAATTACAAGGGGGGCGTGTGTGGGTGTGCGTGGGCACACTGATAAAAGAAGAAAAATAATTTAAAAAAAGGCAAATTTCAAACAAGGCTTGTGGGTAATGTCCCACAATGCATGGATCTACTTTGACATTACCTAAGAGTTGATGAAGAGTTAAACAATAACGCTTCCAAGGTATTACAGGTATTAGAAACAACAGTGCACTAAAGCTTCAACAACAAAAAAAGTGCAAACCTCTTGGAACACAAAAAAACCCCACCCATAATGCTTATTTACCAAAAAAAAAAAAACCCAAACCCCACCACACAAGTTACATTCTAAAATCACACATTAAGTTTTCAAAAGGCCAAACATTTAATCATATGTTAATACAGAGCTGTAATTCAAAGAGTATGTTATCAATAAAACTGTTCCAAAATAATACGGTTTTTAATCAAATAGCTTAGCATTAAAAGCAAGGAAGCCACAATATAATAATAAAACATGCATTTTGTTTTGATGTAAAAGCTGTTGCATAAATATACACAGAAGACTATGTAAGAAGGAGCTTTGGCTTATGCAGTCCTGAGCTAATAAATCTCAAATGGACCCAACTGTACTGAAGGAAAAGGAAGGATAATGGAACAAGGTCAGGAAGTCATCTGCTAGATGATGGAACCCCTGTCCTTGCCTATGGAGTACTTCTAACCCAGTGAGACTTCCTAGCATTTTGATTTTAAGTACTGTGTTGTTTCATAGAGGATTTTAAAAAATGATTTTGTAAAGATACTGAAAAACAGCCGAAGACAACTCTTTCCTTTAGCTGGGAAAGGCAAAAGAAATTCCTCATCAAAAGAGGATGCAAGAAGCAGATCATTGTCCCAAAACAATATATAGGAAATCCTCATGAAATCCAGATTACGAATCACCTAAATCTAGAAACAAGGCTTTGATTACGACGTAAAAGGAGTACTTCTGTAATTACCACACACACCTCAAGTACTGTGTAAGAATGTATTTTTGATTTTTATGTAATTATCAATGAATATCTAGCAAAAGACGTAGTATTTTCCACTGAAGAGTTAAGATAGTTCCCTACTTGACCTTAAAGGCACATAGATGAGAAATTAAAGCTGCAGAGCCTACGCTAAAATGCAACATACGAAAACCAATATGCTTAGAGCCAAGAACATGCTTTAAGCTCTCTGTAGGTACCTCATGAAAACACACAAATTTCTTCCTAGTTTCTCAAAGAACTTCCTTTGCATAAAGAAAGCTCTAACGTGCATGATGATATTTACTTCCTTAGTTACAAGTACTGTAGGAAGGACTTTGATAACCCTAGACAGCGACACACAAATACTGCCAACAGTACATAAAAAAGATAATGTTTGTCTTCTAGAACTTGCTCATGTCTGCTCAATATCATAAACAAAGCTCAGTACTGTGATGAAAATAGAACAGCATCCCTTGACAGACATCCTCCTCTGACAGCAGCTCCCCAAGAGGTGCCAGAATCATGGACAATAGAGGATGGGCTCTGCACGCACTGCCAAGAGCAGCTCCCTCCAGAGGGGCTACGGGCAGGGCAAGGGGCCTCACCAACCATCCCCTCCCCGATGGGGTGCGGCAAGGCAGCCAGTACCTGAGCCCCTGTTCAGGACCTCCCTGCCGACTGGCAGATGTAGTATAAAGCAACTTACTGGATGGACTGGATGCAGCAGTAGTATTTTCTGGAGCAGAAAGATATGCATCTTCTCCACAACTCACACCTTCAAGTCTTGAGAAAAGCACAGCATTTACTATTGTTTTGAGAAAACCCTGGCAGGGCCCAGTTACGGGATCCATTATTTCTATACTCTAACATGTTTATTGAGGATTATGTGTAAAGAGGAAATACAAATACATCTGAAGATGCAGCTCCAAGCAAATGAAGAAGGAACAACAGCCACAGTAGCTTACAGCAGCCTTTTGCTCCACAGCAGTACCCAAAAGCAGGGACCGAGCACTGCAGAGGCTCAGGCTTAAGGACTCCCAGGGCTGAGTCCCACCTTGTTCTGCTGCCCCATGCAGTCACCTTAAGTTGTCTATGCCTACCATCACTTTGTGGTACTATGCTAAGTATTGTTAAGTATGTGAAGTCACTGCATTATGTATTATGTTTATTTCCCATACAAAAGTGACCAGAGTCTTAGCATATGCTTCTGAATCTGGTGAAATTCATCTCTACTTGTGCATATTATGCAAGGAAACCGAAGAAAAAAATACTGTGAAGAAAGGCTAAAGAACTGCCTTTATATATTGGAGCTAGAAAACACATCATTAAAGTCTTAAAATTTCCTTTGCCTAAAGCAGTGGTGTTCAGATAGGTTACCCTGCAAACATGGAAGAACAATAAAAAAATACTTAAATAGTTTACAGAAAAAAAAAAATGTACAAACACAGCTCCTTCCTGTCACTGACTATGTAGTACAATATGCCCAAAGAAACCTGCAGAATGTCTAAATTACTGAGAATTACTTCTGCCTATCTGGTTAAGTCAAAAAAAAACCCAAAAGCAACCACCACAATCACAAAATCACAATTCAGAATCCTGATCAACCTGAAAGCACTTTTAAGGTTGCACTTATAAAATGGTTTTGTTCCCCAGGTACCCAGAAGAAAATTAACCAAGGTCAGAGCCAAGCTGTATTTATGAAAGGGAAAAAAACAAAAACCCCAAACCACACCACACACACAAAAAGAATCAGGCTTTAGAAAAAGCAAGAGAACTGGCAAGGTTAAAAAGAATGGCAAAAGAAGTTATTTGAAAACAGAAAGCATCCTTTCTCATTTCATCCTTCACAAAGCTGAAATCTAATGAAAATATAATAGGAAAAAATATTTGACCACCATATTCTTATCTGGACTTGATAACAACAATGCCTTCTGGACTGAGATTGCTCAAGGGACAAGTAATAAAACCCTCTTTCAAAGATTTCCAGAGCAAAGAGCATTTCAGCAAATCTGCAAGGTCCTCTAGATGACTACACTATAAAAGCACCAAGAGATAAGCCAGCTGAGAAAGGTAAATGACTTCTTTTTGCATCTGTAGTCATCACTGACATGCTTGAAGAAGTTCTCATGGAAGAATTTTCTTTCAGCTCCGCTTCGGAAGGTTTATACCAAACCTAAGTACTAACAGCAGAATTCATAAAAGCTGACAAAATGAGCAATGCCAAGTCACTTAGACCTATATATAGAAGAATAAAATAGTCAAACCGTACAGTTGTAAAGTAAAGCCTCTTATTTATAAGAAGCTCAATACTACAGGAAGAATGAGAAGCAAATATAATAGCTATTTTTAATAAGCGCTCCAGAGAGAACTGAGAATTCAAGTATGCACCAGCACAGCAGTAACGCTTATCTATTCCTCAGGCAATCTGTAGAAACTGCAGTGCAGAAGAGAATTGGTGGACATGTGGATAAATACAAAATGCTGAACAGGAAACAGGTTTTATAAAAATAAATTTCTGCTTCAAGAAACTCCTCCCTTCAAGGGATCAACAAGCATATGGGGAGAGGAAATCTAAGTCAAATGATCTGTTTGGATTACTGATAGTTTGATTAGCTCCTTTTAGTGTTTTGGAGTGGGACAGAAATTAAGAGGGATGAGCCTCACACAAGAAAGACAGGTCTAAAAGGTGGGGGTGGAGGAAAGAATAAAGAATTTTCTCAACAGAGGAAGGTCCCCAGTGAAGTCCTGTATGAAACAGTGATAAAGCAGTCATCACTTAACAACATATAAATGAGTTAGGAAATAAGATTCACAGTGATAAGCTCTGTTCCTTTCACATACTATAAATTTCCATATTATAAATTAATTGGGGTGCAGAAACAAAATCTGACTCTAAATGTGAGATTAATCTGTTCAAACAGATTTCTACAACAAAGATATCCACACAGGAGCTTGGGGTCTGCCCTTCCCCTTACATTCAGCATTGGAAAAGTTCCAGCTCAGCTTACCCTAAAGGCAAATGCAGTGGAAGTCTGATGTATCTCACCCTAGAAGTCTCTACATACATCCTTTAATTGTGCAGAGTCTATGGCAACAGGCTCACATCTGGGTAGCTCCCAAGTTAGATGTGGAATGTCACGGTAAGCGTCCAATGTGTGAAAATGTGCATTAGGTAATGTAACACATAAGGGAAAACACTCCTAACTTTATAAAGTCTAGTTATGCATTTGTTTCCTAAAGAAAAGTTCTGAGTTATGGGACCTCGACATTCAGTACCAATAAAACCAAAGCTGAATGTCGGCAATTATTAAGAAACACAGCATGCAATAGAGCAGATAAGCACTGCCATAGCATGCTTAAACCCTTAATATCGTGTGCAGCTCCTGTCCCTGTTGCCCCAAATTCACTCCTCCTCTTCCCTGTTTTAAAAAAAGAAAGTCTATGCTGCTGCTTTAGAGAAACAGAGTAAGGATGATTAAATGTGACAGTTTATGTAACAATCATGCAAAAAACCCGCACCCTCAAAAACCCCTAGGGCTGCTGAGTTCAGAAGAGAGATATTGTGGGTGATTGTGGAAACAACTCAATCCAGAAACCTATTTCATGAGACAGAATGGACAACACTGAGTCAAGTTTGGATTCATCCACCAAAAAGTCCTCCTGCGTTACTCTAGCAAGCTTTGGCACTTCAAAGCCCCCTACCAGCTCTCATGCCCCAGAACATGGAAAACTCCCTCAATTTCCCATCAAATGAGTCATTCTGGTGGGCTTGAGGCCAACGCTCCGAGATGTGGACAGGGCCAGTCTCCTTCTCAGGGGACTTAAAGCCCGAGGAGCATGCACGGGACAACGTTGCAAGGGAGCATTTAACTAGATTGATGCAAAACTATGAATGATTAAGATCTACATGAAATTAGATTCCTTAGACAAAATGAATCGTAAAAGTCTGTTAAGAAGTATCAAGCACCATGATATCAGTCATGACTCAAGTAATTCCTGGCCTTCACATCATTGTGAGCTGAGAAAGTCTTAAACAACAAAATTAAAAAAAATTCTCTCCAATTTGCACTGTTCTTCTATGCACACCTCAAGCATCTGCTGTTGATCATTGCAGGAGACCATGTGAACTGCTGGTCCAGCTCAGTACCTTTGGTCTGATATAGACTTTATGTTTTTATTTCTCCATTGCGTACATTCTTTTGACTGTACTTGGGAGGGGACTAATGAAAAAGATCTACTGAGCAATCTACAACAAAACTAATTGTGCCATCTACTGTTTAAATTCAATTCAAATGTTATGGGAAAGCTAGACAGAACAGATTCTCCGTTAAGTTCAAGCACCATTCACTAAGATGGGTTCCTAGTTACAGATGCACTCTAGCATGCCAGAAATTAACAGCAAGCCAAATAAGGAGAAAGTGGTGAGAAAGTGGTATCAGTTTGTACATCTCACTGGATTTCATAAACAGTACTTTCACAGAGAGAAAAAGGGATGGGACCTTTCTAAGGGATTTCCACATTTCTGTGGTGGTATATTTTCATTTTTTCATTTCAACAGCAGTAGATCTACATCTAAATACAACAAATGGCTGAGGAATGCACACGAAAAGCAAAATGTATCTGGATGACACTTAAGCTCTCTTTGTAATGGTAAGAGTCCCTTGCAGTTCATAACTCATCATCGAAGAGGAACAAACCGACATGCCAGAGGGCTAGGGTTTTCTAAAGAATTCTGCAGGAGACATTGCATTACGTGAAATGTCACTGTTCAAATGTTACTTGGGAGTGGGGATCAAACCCCCCAAAACCAAAACCCCAATACAACCCCAAAAAATCTTATCTATGACTTTTGGTAGAGTATGAATTAGATTACTGAACTGAAAAGAATTTCTCCGGCCCTGAATAACCGTTTCTCACCAGTCCAGATACAGTTCTCAAAAGGAGATTATGAACAGGGGAGTTTAAAAAGCCCCACCCATTTCCTACTCTAGCGATTTAAATACGGTCTTATCTGCTAACAAAATATCAAATTTGTAAAACAAAGTTCCAATTTTGAGTTGTCAAAATATAGTTAGAAGCTTCCTTCTGAAATAAAAGTCACCCAATTCTTTTTTTAGCTGATAAAATGACAATGCATTTTTACAGCTGGTTTCACTATGTTTTATGTTAAGTTAATTATCAACAAAATCCACTTTCATCACTGAAGCATAAGAATATAGCTAGCTGAGCAATTCTTTTTGTACAAGCAGGCAAAATGAGTTTGATTTTTAATTCAGTCACTTGATTTTCTGATTCATTTTTACAAGGTCTCACATAACACATGTAGTCTTGCTCTTACTAACCCAAGTTTATATTTATTAATTACTGCACAGCTTTTCAAATGAGAATGTATCCTATCTATCACACAGCATTCTGAAGAGGGAGCTAGAGTACAACGTACAGTGCTTCCTTGAGCCAAAAGAATTCATACTAACTTGTACTTTGGAAACAAGACTTGTTAAAAAAAAACAAAATAAAGCCATCTACTTAACTATTTCTGGTCCTTTTTAAGTGCAGAAGCAGCCAATTAAAACCATTAACAAACCTTCTACTGCTTTTACTCAGCGTAACTAGCTCATGATAACAGTATGGCCTACAATATTTTATTATAAGACTTAAATCAAATGGTAGCTAAAATCTCTAGTATCATTTATATCTTTCAAAACAGGAAGAACATTTTTCATGTGTTCTACAGTTTTCATCAGTTTTGAAATTCAATAAGTAGGTACTTTCAAACAGAAAAGCTACTTGGAGGTTCTGAATACTTCTAAAAGCATAAAACTAGACAAACATGTACCAAACACTATTCTCACTTTTGTATCAGGCAGTCTTCACAGTCTATTGGGAAAACATTCATCACCCACCAACAGTACAGAAAAGCTAATTAAAACATGGTGCTAATAGGGCAACAATATTAGTGACTGGCAGAAGAGACAAGAATCTCCAGCACATCCAAACACGAATTAACGGGACAACACTCAAAACAACACAGAAACTAAGGTCACTCGGAAGTGGCTCTGCATAAAGAAAATATTTGCTAAACTGATTATTATCACTAGGGAAGAGGAACTGGGATTTTTCTAAAATCCAGTATTTACAGCCAGACGGTTATTGGAAAGTATACAGTTCTGGTACCCTGTCTGCCTTTGGCAGAGTTTTTAGACTTCAAGAGAAACAGAGGCAGAAGCCAGTTATACTTTATATTTTAAAAATCTAATTTGTATATTGATCTGTGCTTGATCATAATCTGTTTCTGAACTCAAACTGATTATCAGTTCATACTCCAGCCACCTATCCTCTCAGTTATTACTATAGCTCCAATAAAACATCAACAGTATCTTGAAACAAGCAAAATAATGATAAATTTTTTACTACTTTAGGTAAGAAGGAAAAGACATAAATTTTTATTTTACATGTTATGAGAAGAGCATGTGTTAAAGAAAAGACACATCTGTCTGTAGGTATCTGTTTTATTAATTAATTTATTAAACTTTTGAACAAGTTCTCATTCTTATTTCACTTAGAAGTGCACTCCATAGATTCAGTCCAGGACACTGTCTCATCACTGCTCTAGTTGGAGGTAACTGAAATATTACAACAGCAGGAAAATTTACCCATGGGAATTCTCCTAGAGGCTTTTGAGAAGGAATACAAGGGCAAAGAACTGGAGAGCACATTAAACTGACGTATAATCAGAAGCAAACAAAGAAAATTTTTAAATTCAAACACTCTTAAACAGGTGAGCATCTCTTGTTCTATACACTTCAACAGGATAAATTGCAAGAAACCTGAATCAAATGCTTAGGTTCTCATGCAAAACCGAAAGCAATGTCTTACCTTGCCCCGAATTATATATTGCTTTCACAGATTTTTTCACCTTCTGTAGTGCAGTTCTGTCTTGATCCAACGCCTACAATAACAGAAAATAAACAGACTTTAAATATTTACTTCATTCATTAACAGAATACATAATAACATTTCAAAAGAAACCCCCAAACTCGAGTAGCCTCTCAGGCTGGAGAAAACTGCAGATACAGTATAATCAGCCTGCAGGAAGGTCTGTGGTCATTCAACCCCTTCAAGATGAATTAAAGAACTGAAAATGCTCTGAAGGCAGAATAGAGCAGTAGTGACAGTGCTAAAAGTAGAACATGTTCATTTTGCAAGGAACAAAGCATTTATCAAATTGTAATATATTAAAAGAAAAAAAACCAAACAAGAAAGTCAGTAGATGCTTCTACTATAGCCCTATAGTTTCTACCACAACTAAATTACTTAACTTCTATGCTTTTCCCATAATAGCATTCCAACTATAGACACAGATTATCACATTAACCTCTTGCACCAAACTCCACAACAGAATTTTATAAATACTGAAGATGAAAAGTAGCAAATCAAAAGAAAATAACTAAGATTTGATTTTGTGCAACATAATGTGACTGAAGGGAAGTATTTATAATAATAGTATTCAAATACGCATTTTCAGGATTCCATCATTCTGAACTTCATATTTCCTGCAATAGTTTCAAAATCCAGAATAAAATGTTGTTAAGTAATGATGAATTTAGGATTAGATTTCTCGGTACTTTCTTTTTCAAGCAACATAACTTCACCCTACCCATTCTCAATCTAATGTAAGAAATCAAATTAACGTGAAAAAGAACTACTATGATAAAGCAAAGAATAAAATCAAAATAAACATTACTCAAGACTTGTAGAATCAAGACACTTAAAAAACACATACTGGTACTGCGTGCAGTGACACAGTTTATTTCACTTAAGCATGAGTTTTGAATATTCTGCTTACTTAACGTGTTGCACATGGTTCCCCTGCAATCTATGGAGAACATACGTTTAAATTATTTCCTGTATTTTTTCCCCATTTAGATCATAGGCAATTTCCCATCATATAAGTAACGTTAGATCAATAATCTCATGTTTTAATGAAGCTGAAAGCGTTTACCACATTACATTCAATTTAAATCACTGAAGACTGGAGAACCTGTACTCAGAACTACCGTCAGTATAGCAGTCCAGATGAACCTGTCAGCTGTTGCAGACCGCAAAGTTCATATTGCAGAGACCCTTGTGTAGCTGCATCATCCAAACACTTACAGCTTGAGGTTCCCATGGGTCTGATATCTGAAAACTGGCAGACAAAGGCAGAATGGCAGCTATTCTTACAGCTGGGTGTACCTCAGAGAGGGTCATCACCAACAACGTGATGCCAACCTAACCAAAAAGCAGAGGTTTCACTGTCAAAGCTGAGATGACTGAAGTATACTGCACTGGGTTTGAAGCTCAAAAAAACAAAACAAAAAAAAAAACCACAGAAGAAGTTCCAGGTCAACTAGAGTGTTAAGTACTGGAGATGGTCATACATGAGGGTACCGGTCCTACCTAAGTTTGAAGCACTGAGTGTTTCAGTGTACGCGCACTTACAATAGGAACCCATATACAGATAAACCAATTAATATGTAATAGTTCCGGTTTGGAGCAGCCCAGTTTTAACCAAGCAAAATGTTATAGCTGAACAATACATGAAAGTCTGTAACAAAAAGAAAATGTAGTGTTTCTGTGCTTTAACTGGAAACCACCATATTCTCAGAGCACACTTCTGTGGTAGCTAAAATGAGAAAGTTTGGAACCACAGAATTTAAACAGTATTAGGAAGCACGTATATATCTCAGGTTTCGTTTGCACCAGAACAATGGATTCAAACATTCAGAACTGCAAATATTATTTCCTTTGCTCCCCAGTAAAATAGTGGATTTTACTTGACTTTCACTTGCAAGAAAGAGTTACAATTTCTAAATTTAATAAAATATTCAAAACTGTGTTCCTTTTCAAGACAGTGCACAGCAAGTGATTCTCCTTAGGTTCCTTTGTGAATGCTGTCAAAAACATTTGTTTCTGCCTGCATGCTATGCCAGACAGTTGTTATCATACATTTCTACCAAAGTTCCCTCCACCTTCAATGACCAGAAAAAAAAAAAAAAAAAAAAAAAATCATGATTCATTTGTCTTATCAAGAGTTTGAATGTAGGATAGTATAAGAATTTGAAGCCAGTATTTTGGAAGAAAGACAATGGTCAACACTGATGAGATTCAGAGAGAAAACTTTGTACCTAACTTCTAATATTGAAGCAAACTGGACACTCAGGAAGAGGAAAAAAAACCCAAACCAACAAAAACTCCAAGAAAGAGGTACTTATTCCTAAAGTTATCAATCTAGAAGGCTAGGACAAAGAGATTAGAAAACTCTTCCAAATTGGATTTGATATAGAATTAAATTTAATCATTAATGTGGAAGCAGGAGGGAACATTCATTATTTTAAGAGAGCAATCACTGAGCAAAGCAATATAGAGATGACATCCACTGCCTGAAGGAGCCAGTGATCTAAGTCAGAATGACATCACAGTCCAATTTTGTATTTTTATATTTGCAAATACGAGCTTTATGTGAACTAGTCTACTTAGTCCAAAACTCTACATAAAACAAATCCACGTGCACTTTTAACTGTACACCAGGGTAGAGTTCAAAATGCCTGCTGCACAAGGAACCCGATGCTATGTAGGATTCTAGGTACACAAAAACTGTAATCTAAGGGGTTTTGCGTGGGTTTTTTTGGTTGTTTTTTTTTGTTTTATAAAACTGTAGGTAGTTTGTTTCCAAATATATTACATTCCTCTTGAATGTCTTTAGCTAATAATTTTTAGCTGTACTCTTCTGTAAAGGAATTAAGCTGCACTCAATACCCAATTCAATTATTATTGCAGAGTAACATTACCTTTTAACTATGTTAAACTAGACAGCAACAGCCTTGCTTTTCCCCATCAGGTAAAAGCATGCTTTTGCAGTATTCGTTAATTTTTAGAGTACTAAATATTTTTACTCCCATCTTAGAAAACACAAAAACTGATCTTTCAGTAGAAGTGACATACATTTGTATTATTGAAAGCTACAATGCCTCAGAGAACCCAGGAGTCTCTGTGACAATCTCTAGGTACTCAGATGCACTCTTTCCTACATACTAAACTCTTCCTCCTCATCACTCATTCCTGGAAAATGCTTTTTTATTTTTTTCATTCCTGTAATACCACCTCCCAGGAGGCCTTTTTAACTTCCCTGGGAGAATGTTTTCTTACCTTCTTACGCATTCTGAAAAGACAGATTATTTACTAAAGGTACCTGCAACACACATTTGCTGCCTCCTTGGCTGAATAAAGCTTTATTCTTGAAAATGGTCATTTTGAAGACAAGCTCCATCCTGATTCAAAATAATGCAAAATTAGTGTTCACAAAAACACCTGAGGCATTAGTGAAGAAATGAAGAAAAAAACCTGCCAACACCATATGTAATCTGTTTTACATAAAATTAAACAAGGAAAGCTCCTTGCTTCTCATACTCAGCAGATTTGCAGTGCATGGTGTTTGACATATGCCCTGTCAAGGCTTTGTGTTCCTGCATTCCCTTGTATTCAAGCTTATGCTCAAGAAGAAAACCTCCCTATCACGCAAGATCAACTCTTCTAACCAATCCGTTTGGAATCTTGCAGACAGGCACCCCAGATTTAATTTCTCCTTTCTGCTGCAATTTAGCTACTTTGGACCCAGCCTGCAATTCCAAACCACCAACCTAGTTCAAATCTATACTATTGAAGAAACCAGTGTCTCCTTCATACCAGTTCAGGAGCTGCTGCGGTGACCTCAGCTCCATGAAAACCATGGGTTCCTTTTAAGCACTCTGGATCTAGCTCACCTTCCCTCAGTGCATGGCACATTGACAGAAATTGGTACTTACAGCTACCATTTTACATTCAGAGGCAAGACTTCTCACAGCATCCTCCCTCATAAGATGTACATTTACCAGTAACTATTCATACCAATATAAAAATTTCAAAACTTGTCCACCTGAGGAAACCAAATTAATTTTGGGGTGAAGGGAAGGTGAGTCCTCCCAATGGTTCATTTCACTGATACAGATCACTGGGTAGCTGCACACACACTTTTACCAGCATAAGACAGCACACAAGTCAGTATCAGGTCAGAGAGGGCTTATGTTGACATCCCATAACCACACCGTAGTCCCCTCCACTAGAAGAAGCAGAGCTGTGCACTGCAGTTCGCACAGACCCTCTTCAACCCTCTAGAACCTGATCCCTTCTCAGTAAAGGGTATTTCTATTTCCCTTCTCAGTAAAGGGTATTTCTATGTTTGGGCCTGTTTTTATTTCTTTCTATTTTATTTCTCTGTTTTAATAGCTA